>NC_089516.1:13513786-13833430 GCF_036850995.1 Saccopteryx leptura
CAGGGTACATATATTCAAAGAAAAACATTTCCAGGTTATCTTGTTATTTAGTTCTGTTGCATACCCATCACCCAAAGAGAGATTGTCCTCCGTCACCCTCTATCCAGCTTTCTTTGTACCCCTCCCCCTCCCCTTCCCCTCCCCCTCTCCGTCCTTCCCTCCCCCCACCCCCCGTAACCACCCCACTTCTGTCCATGTCTCTTAGTCTCGTTTTTATGTCCCACCAATGTATGGAATCCTGCAGTTCTTGTTTTTTTCTGATTCACTTATTTCACTCTGCATAATGTTATCAAGATTCCACCATTCTGCTGTAAGTGATCCGATGTCATCATTTCTTCTAGCTGAATAGTATACCATAGTGTATATGTGCCCCATCTTCTTTATCCAGTCTTCTATTTTTTTTTTACAGTGATTAAAAGCCTTTAGGCAAACTCTTGGCTAATACAGCAAGAATCCATAAAAGAGTAGTGTCCTTAACATGTTCACCAAGTCCAAGTTGGCCCCATCACCATGCCAAATCCCTGAAAAATGCAACCCAACCACAGTTCAGTCTGTTAGGAGCTGTCACAGGGAGCAGGAGTCCAGGAAAAGTCCACATCCAGGAAAAGTCCTCATGGCCCTGGAATTGTTGTCACCATTCTATACTTTGCAGTTCATGTCTAAGTCCCAATGACCGCTGCTTCTAGCTGGTAATTATTCAGGTAGACTGGAAATGCCATTTGCAGCATGCGTGGATATGGAGCTTCTGTTCTCCTCTGCCTGGAGAGATGAGACCAGGTTGCTTTTCCCTGGAGCTCTGTGACTGTGGCTTGGTCAAGAGAACTTTGGGATACACTAAGCTGGGTGGCAAAAGTAGATTCATAATAGAAGTTGGCAAAAGGGGGAAAGAGAGCTCTAAATTAGGAGTAGGTCCCAGCCTGAAATATGAGTGGGGCGTTGAGGTAGGAGGGGTAAAGGAAACACTATATATTAAGCAAAGCAGCAGAAAATAGGATTATCAACACCCACAACAGAGATCTTTGAGGGAAGAATAAAAAACCTGACTATTCAGACAAAACATAGTTAAGTGGCCCTTGTGCAAATGAGATCAGTTTATCTGCTTCTTGGAAGAAATACCCTAGGCTCGTCCACAGTGTCGTAGATGGGGCACCTAGTCATCATGTTAAAATGCAGATTCTGATTTAGCAGGTCTGGGCTGGGGTTCACGAGTCAGCACTGCTACACACTCCCAGGTGAGACTGATATTGGTGGTCCAAAGACCACGCTTTGGGTAAGAAGGTCCTGGGGCACAGTTAAAAAGGAAAAGACAGTACAACAAACACAAAAAGTACCTAAATATATGTGATTTGAAGTTTAGAACAAAAGGAATCCATGGGAAGGTGCTACCATCTTTTCTTTTAGCTTTATTTAATGTCCCAGGGGCTGCTGCTCTTGTTTCTCAGCAGAGGGTCTTTAAGAGAGGATGTCCTCAGGGACCATTAATATGTATATGAAGTTAAAAGCCACTTAGTGGGGGAGGGAGTTGGGGGACTGATTGAAAGAGCTGAAGGGACTGGTAAGTACAGATGGGCTGTTATAGAATAGTCACAGGGAGGTAAGCATAGATAATATAGTCAATAATACTGTAATAACTATGTATGCTGCCAGGTGGGTGGGTACCGGAAATATTGAGGGGAACACTATCAAACTATGTGTCTAAGCACTATGCTGTACACCTGAAACCAATACCAAATATAATTCAAAAGAAAAGCCACTTAGTAGACCATATGCTAATATGTCCCCAGCCAGAACGAGTTAACTGAGTTAAGGTTATAATTTAGAAAATTGTGTTTTGTAGTTTCATTTTACCCATCTGCAAGGCCTCAGAAATGGGGATAATGCAAAAGAAGTCCTAGAGTTTGCTTTTTTTCCAAGTGGATGACGGCTCTTATGAAATAAAAGCTACTTTGCTTTCTGATGCTGACACTAGAGTAAATTCTTTAGCATGGCTGTGATCTGTGGAGGCTGTGCTTGGATTAATCAGTGTCCACTATTCTGGGTAACTAAGACTAAAGGGGAAAAATGCTTAATTATATGCCACATATTATAGTGAGCTCTCCTAAATTCTCCCACTTCTAAGCCTACTCACTTGTTGCTGTCTCTTTTTCCCTGAACATTGATTACAGTAGTTTGTACCACATCCATTGTACATGGAGAGGACAGGGGCCCTCCTCAGAAACAATGACTTATGAAGAGAACAGAAGGGCACTGAAACCACCTAAAGTAGGGAGAGATAAAGAGGATAAACCATGACTCATGGATTGGGGCAGATGGACTTCATTATTTGGTTGGGGAGTTGTTCTGAATTGTCTGTAAATTGGCTCCACAACCACTCATATCTAAAACAGGCAACTACATTTTCCAGAATATTCTTGCCTGTATGGTCCTGGGTTAGAGTTGGCTAAGGAGAGGCACTCCTGTAAAATTTGGAGAGCAGACATGAAATAGAAGCTCTAATTCTTGGGATGTTGCAGCACTTAGCAGTTTTGTGAAATGCTGTGATTTGATTACTTTGTCAGCTTCAAAATCTTTCTATGAGCTTTAGTGTCTAGAATGATGGCTTTTTGGACTCCCCCACTTCCTGATCTTCAGCCCACTTCACCCACTTTAGTGCTTTAAGTGAAGTCTATCCTCTGGCTACAGTGCCTTCCAGGTCTTCACTGCCCCAACTCTTCCTATTTGTTTTATTTCCATGCGAAATTTCCTAATCTTGCAATGCATGCGGTGCTCTGTCTTCCTCAATCAACTCAGACTGACATAGGATTTCTTGCATCCTATGAATGCAACTGACTTGTAGTGGAGGAGAAAGATGTTTCAATGTTTTGATGAGTTTTATTGGTGGTGAGTGCTTAGTATCTTTCCTTTTCTTCCCCATTTTATAAGTCTCTTTCTTTTCTGCTGGGCCAGAAATATCCCACAGAAGACTCCTAAATAAGCAGGCCCTGAGAGGGAGTTCACTGTGCAGGGTGTTTATTAGAGTGCCCATGGGATAAACACCTGTGGGAAAGAGAAGGTGGAAGCAGAGATGAGTAGAGGAAAAGTCAAGGCAGCCCAGGGCAGGTGTGGCCAGCTTCATGGAGAGGTCTGGAAGATATAGAGCACTTCATAATGGTCCCTGATAGGGCAAAGAAGGCCAGTCCTTAATAGTTTGGTACTGATCAGTCATTGGATAGAGGCCACTGCAGGAAGAAGCATTAACTCTGGTGAACAGGCTCTTTGAAGGTGGAGCAGTCTCTGAAGTGGTGGCCAGCCAAACACAGGTGCAACAGCACTCCCAGAGCTGGGGCAACAAGTACTCTCTTGAAGGGGGATCCAGGCAGTGCATCATCGAGTTCACCCCAAAAAGTAAGTTGGGCTGTGTTACAAGTCAGCATTCGAACTGTAGTTGGAAGTGAGGAAAAGAAAATTGGATATTTGATAGAGGGAGAAAATATAAATAAATGTCTGAAAGACAGAGAATACTTTACATTTTGAAAAATAACCATTAGTCCCTTTGGACTAAAGCAGTGGTAGTCAACCTGGTTTCTACCACCCACTAGTGGGTGTTCCAGCTTTCATGGTGGGCAGTAGCGGAGCAACCAAAGTATAAATAAAAAGATTTAACTATAGTAAGTTGTTTTATAAAGATTTATTCTGCCAAACTTAGCAAAAATCTGACATAAAGTACTTGGTAAATAATTATTATTATATGCTTTAACTTGCTGTAACTCTGCTTTATAAATTTTATAAAGTAAAGTTACTTCCCTACTTTATAAATCACCATTCCTGTGGAACCGGTGGGCAGTTAGAAAATTTTACTACTAACAGAGATACAAAAGTGGGTGGTAGGTATAAAAAGATTGACTACCACTGGACTAAAGTATGAAGTAAAAGAGATCTGATCATATTTCATAAAGATAGGATATGATTCTTGGGAACTCGGTCTGGATCATGATTGTGGTCAACTTGTTCTTGGAACACTGGAGTTTCCTAGTGGCCCACCCAGACCATCGGCACCATTTTAGTCAATTCCAAGCTCACCATATCACTTCATATTTTCTAGCTCTCTCTGCCAGGGTATGAGTTAGGCACAGGACCACTACTCTTGAACTCCTCTAAATTAATGTGTTTCTTCTTCTGCTTGATCAGCTGCCTGTCTCAGACCCTGTGCTTCCCAATAGAGAGTACCCTGGCCCTGATGTGTAACTTCTCAGTGCTTTCTGGTTTTGTTTTATTTTTTGTTTGTTTTTTTGTTTGTTTGTTTTCATCATGTGCAGGCTCCTTTTTTTCTTTCACACACTTTGCTTCAGCTTTTGATGAGAACCAACCTTCCCTTTCATCCAGAAGGTTTTTCTTTGCTGCAAAAAAAGAGGTCTCGTCTCCTTGCTTGCTCTAAGCCTTTTCTATTTTCCTTTATCTCATTCATTTCCTTAGACACATAGATTGTGTGATGTAGTGGAAATAATGCAGTCTTCAAATTCAGACAGGCCTAGACCAGAATCGAGGAACTTCACTTGCTATTGATACAATCATGGGCAATTACCTTAACCTCTCTGAGCATAAGTTTACTTATCTGTAAAATAGGGAAGGATGTTGTAAAGATGAAATGGATCATGTGTGCAAGCATTTGGCATAAGGTAGACAGAGGAAAGTCTAATTCCCTTTCCATTTCTAACCTGGGGTTTTAGAAACTAATCCTGAACTTAAGCTAGGTGAGGAGGAGGTCTCCCTGAGAGTTACTGGCCTTGGTGTTTTTTGTCTTGCTTGTTTTCCTTCTCCCAATGGCCACTGGCAGAACTCAGCTCTCTTCCCTACTGGAGCTCATATTATTAGTTACTTGACATTAATTCTAGCTGCGTCACTGAGCCGGCTTTATTCCCCAGTCCAGTTCTGCTAACAGGATTACTTATCAGTACCTCGAGACACAGCAGCAGTAAGCCTCCAAATGAAACAGGCCCTACTCAAGTAGCACTTCAGTTCTGTGGAAAGAGGGAGAACATGTTTGTATGCTATGGCCAGATAGGCTATGATGGTTCTAATTGGCCCTCCTGAGTGTTCTTGCAAGCTAATGTTCTTCAGAGTGCTGCAGAATTACAGCCTAATTTAATTTCCCCCCTGATCAGTTTACAGATCTTTATAAATGCAGTCTGGACAGATCAATGTTAATAGCCGCTAGTGTTTTGAAGCTAGACAAGTGGGAAAAACAAACTGAAACTTTACTTTTCATGGGTATGATTTAGATTTCCCAAGTGCTTTTCAGAGGCTGCTAAACCTCCAACTGAACCATACCTCTTGCTGCCTATATTAGTCAGGGTTTTTCAGAACCAATAGAGTAGATAAATAGATGTATAGATAAATTAAGGGGTTGACTCATGCATTTGTAAAGGCTGAGAAGTTCCAAGACCTGCAGTTGGTAAGATGAAGACCCAGGAGAGCTGATGGTGTTTAAATTCCAGTCTGAAAGCTGGTGGCTCAAGACACAAAAAAACAATGTTCAATTTGTGATCAAAGGCAAGCAAAACTGATGTCCCAGCACAAGTAGACAGGCAGGTAGAGTTCCCTCTTACTCTAAATTTTTGTTCAACTCAGATCTTCAATCAATTGCATGAGACTATTAAGAAGGGTTTTACTCAATCTACCAATTCAAATAATCTCATCCGGAAACACCCTCATAGAAACACCCAGATTAATGTTTGATTAAATGTCTGAGCACCCTATGGCACATCCAAGCTGGCACATAAAATGAACTATCACACTGCCCCACCCACACTTCCCAGAAATGAATGACAATTGCTCATGGAAAATTTGGTCCTAGGGGAAAAGCCTTTCCCTTTAAGTTGTGAGTAGCTTAAAAGTAAGCCTATATTCCAAATGTTCTTTTCTAATTAGAATTAATCCAGCAACAACATTTGCACAACCATTTATGTTAGCAAGGATGATTAATGCTTGCCAATAGTTAGGCAGCTTTGACTCCCACCAGCCAATGTTGTTTTCCTGTTTGCATGTCTACTGTGGAAACTGCTTATTGGGAGTAATTCAAAGTCAAATTACTCATTCTCATCAGAAATATAACCATCAAAACAATATTTCAAGCAAATAGTAACCAAAAAAGCAAGGATAGCTTTACATATACAAGAAAAAGAACTGACTTTAATCTAAAATTAGTAAAAAGAGAAAAAGAAGGTCATTATATAATGATAAAGGGGTCAATGCATCAAGATATAACTATTTTAATATTTATGTACCCAACACTGGGGCATGTAAATATATAAAGCATAAACTAACAGAGCCAAAATGAGAAATAAACAGGAAGATGGTAAGATCTGGGGACTTTAAGACCCCACTCTCAGCAATAGATAAATCATCCACACAATGAATCAATAAGGAAATAATGGATCTGAACAACTATAGACCAAATGGACCTAACAGACTTATACAGAACATTCTATTCAACACAGCAGAATACACATTCTTCTCAAATGCACACAGAACATTTTCTAAAAGTATCTTGAGACAAATCAAATGAAAACACAACATACCAAAACTTATGGGGTCTAGAAAAAGCTGTTCTAAGAAGAAAACTCATCATAATAAATGCTACCTTAAGAAAGAAGAGAAAGCCCTGGCTGGATAGCTCGGTTAGTTGGAGCATTGTCCAATAGCACAGAGGTTGCTAGTTCAATCCCTGATCAGGGCACATACAGGAGTGGCTGGATGTTCCTGTTTTTCTCTTTCCCTGCCTTGCTCTCAAAGGAAGAAAGAAACAAACAAACAAGAGAGATCTCAAATAAACACCCTAATTCTAGGCCTTGAGGATCCAGAAAAGGAAGAAGAAACTGGGCCCAAAGTTAGCAGAAGGAAGAAAATAATAAAAGTTACAACAGAAATAAATGAATAGAGAACAGAAAAACAATAGATAAGGTTAATGAAACTTAGAGCTGTTTCTTGGAAAATATAAACAACATTGAGAAACTTTTAGCCAGACTAACAATGGATAAAAAAGAGGCCCCAAACCAACAAAAGTATAAGTGGAAAAGGAGACATTACAACTGTTAATACAGAAATAAAAAGGATCATAAGAGGCTACTATGGACAAGTATATGCCAATGAACTGGACAACCTAGATGAAATTTAAAAATTTGAGAAATATATAACCTATCAAGACTGAATCAGGAAGAAATAGATAATGTTCACAGACCAATTACTAGTAAGTATATTGGATTAGTAAAAACAGTCTCACAACAAAGAATAGCCCAGAACCACAT
The DNA here is from genome assembly GCF_036850995.1 of Saccopteryx leptura. Taxonomy (NCBI): domain Eukaryota; kingdom Metazoa; phylum Chordata; class Mammalia; order Chiroptera; family Emballonuridae; genus Saccopteryx; species Saccopteryx leptura. The sequence goes on from NC_089516.1 coordinate 13,521,070, forward strand.
TGCTTCAGTAGTTAATTTTACCAAATATTTAAAGAATTAATGCTAATCCTTTTCAAATTCTTCCAAAAAATAAAAGAGGAATAAACACTCCCAAATTCTTTATACAAGGTCAGCAATACCATGATAACAAAGCCAGAAAAGGATACCACAAGAAAAGAAGTCAACAGGCCAATATCTCTGATAAATATTGATGTAAAAATTCTCAATATAATACTAGCAAACCAAATTCAAAAGCACATTAAAAGGATCAGTTACCAGTTAGGAGGGACTTAGGATGATGCATAAAAAAGGTGAAAGGAATAAGAAGTATAAATTGCCAGTTATAAAACAGCTACAGGGATGTATAGTACAACATAGTAAATATAGTCAATAGTATTATAATAACCATAGTCAATAGTATTGTAATAACTATGTATTGTGTCATATGGGTACTAGACTTATTGCGGCGATCATTATTAAGTTGTATAAATGTCTAAACACTATGTTATACACATGAAACTAATATAATATTGTAAGGACAACAGTTGGTGATTGCCAGAGTTAAAGGGAATGGAGTGAATTGGAGGAGGGTGCAGGGGGGATAAATGGTGACGGAAGGAGACTTGACTTGGGGATGTGAACACACAGTACAGTGTACAGATGATGTGTTGTGGAATTGTGCACCTGAAACTTGTATCATTTTGCTAACCATGTGAGCCTAATAAATTCAATTAAAAGGGAAAAAAAGAACAAAAAATTAAACTATGGGACAAATAAATATAAATAAAAGAATTTGCCTGACAAAAACAAACAAACAAACAAAGCAAAAAACAAGGATCAGTCACCATGATCAAGTGGGATTTATCCCTGGGATTCAAGAAAGTTTTACCATACACAAATCAATACATGTAATACATCAAATTAATAAAATGAAAAAAAAGTCATATGATCATCTCAATAGATACAGAAAAAGCATCTGACAAAACTCAACATCCATTCATGATAAAAACGCTTAACAAATTAGGTATAGATGGAATGTACTTCTACATAATAAAAGCCATTAAGGCAAGCCCACATCTGACAGCATACTCAATGATGAAACTTTAAAAGCTGATCTTCTAAGATCAGGAACCAGACGAGAGTGTTCACTCTTACCATTTCTATTCAACCTAGTATTGGAAGACTTAGCTAGAGAAATAAAGCAAGGGAAAAAAATAAAGGTATCAGAATTGGAAAGGAAGAAGTAAAATTGTCTCTATTTGCAGATGACATGATTTTATATGTAGAAAATCTTAGATTCCACCAAAAGAAAAAAAGAAAAAGAGAACTCTGTTAGGTCTAATCAATAAATTCAATAAAATTCTGTGATATAGAATTTACAGGTAAAAATCAGCAACATTTCTATATACCAGCAATTTTCAACCTTTTTATCTCATAGCACACATAAGCTAATTACTAAAATTCTGAGTCACACCAAAAAATGTATATTTTTTCTGATCTGACCAAAAAGTAGGTATAATTTTGATTAATTCACACTGGACAGCTATTGCTGTGTTGGTTGTCATTTTTATTTGACAATTTAAGAGAAAAGAAATCAATGTCACTAAATTGTCAGATATTGCATATTTTAAAATTCTTGTGGCACTCTGGCTGAAAATCACTGCTATATACTAACAATAAATTATATGAAAAAGAAATAAAGACCCCATTTACAATAGCATAAAAAAACAATAAAATTCTTAGAAATAAATTTAACAAAGGAGGTGAAAGATTTCTAAACCAAAAAAATACAAAACACTGGTGAAAGAAATCAAAGAAAAATACTTACAGATCATTGGCACCCTGATCACAAAGGATTACAAGTAATAAAATAAAAATAAACAAATAGGATTATATCATACTAAAAAGCTTCTGTATAGCAAAAGAAATAATCAACAAAATGAAAAGATAACCTATGGAATGGGGGACAAATTTGCAAATCATAGATATGATAAGGTATTAATATCTAAATACATAAAGAACCTATAAAACTCGACATAAAAAAACAAACAATCCAATTAAAAATGGCCAAAAGACCTGAATAAATACTTTTCTAAAGAGGACATACAGATGGCCAACAGACATACAAAAAGATGCTCAATGTCAGTAATCATCAGGGAAATGCAAAATAAAAGTACAATGAGATATCACCTCACACCTGTCAGAATGGCTGTCATCAATAAATCAACAAACAACAAGTGTTGATGAGGACGTGGAGAAAAGGGAACCCTCGTGCACTGTTGGTGGATAGGCAGGTTGGTACAGTCACTGTGGAAAGCATTATGGAGTTATTTCAAAAAATTAAAAATGGAACTGCATTATGACCCAGCAATTCCACTTCTGGGAATTTATCTGAAGAAACCCAAAACACTAATTCAAAAGAATATATGCCCGCATGTTCATTGCAGCATTATTATAATAGCCAAAATTTGGAAGCAGTCCAAGTGCCCATTAGTAAATGAATGGATTAAAAATCTGTAGTACATTTACACAATGGGATACTACATGGCCATAAAAAAAAATCTTATCTTTTGCAACAGCATGAATGGACCTGGAGAGCATTATGCTAAGTGCAATAAGCCAGTCAGAGAAAGACAAGTACCATATACTTTCATTCATATGTGGAATCTAATGAACAAAATGAACTAAGTAACAAAATAGAGACATACTTGTACATATTTGTGGGTGGAGCGCAGAGCGTATTCCTAGCAGCTGTGGCTGATGCAATGCTGTGAGAATACTCCAGCTCCCAGAATCCTCCTGGGCATACCCAGGGAGGGAGCTCACGGGCTATAAGGAAGTGACTTAGTGCCAACCACGCAGCTCCCTGATCTTTTCAGCCATTGGCTTTGAGGAACACGCTGTAACACCCTATAGGCTGAACCCATGTATATAAGCTAGCTTACTGCCTGAACAAAGTGGATCTGCGTCACTGAACCTGGTCCCCGGAGTCGGGTCTTTGCATCTTCGTAGTCCTCACCCCGGCAGAACTTGTCCACACATATTCAACAGACTAACAGCTGTTGGGAGTGTGTTGGGTGAGGTGGGTGCTGGGTGAGAAAGGATTGGACAAAAAGAAATAAAACTCATGGACATGGAGAAGAGAGTGATGATTGCTGGGGAGGAGGAAGGGAGAGGAGGGTATGGGGGGATAAATGGTGATGGACAAAGACTTGACCATGGGCAGGGTGGCAGGATGAACACACAATAAGGCTTACAGAGATGTGTTGTAGGATTGGGCACCTGAAACCTGTATAATGATATGAAATACAGTTTCTCTAATAGGCCTGATCATAGAAACTTCCTAAGTGTTTCTCTCTTTCCTTCTTTGCATGTCTGGGTGTTAATATTCAGGGAGACCTTGGAAACTACATGTAAAAGATGTCACAGTCTACGTTCGCCTGGTTACCTATAGACTGCGTAGAATAGTGCCCACTGCTGCCTAGGAGAAGCAGTCACTGAATGGCTATGTTAATGAGAACTAAATGTTAGGATGTTAAGCCATGGACATTTTAGGATTTATTTGTTAGAGTATCACCTTTAGTAATACATCAGTTAAACAGACACAATCAGGAAAACTTGTTCTTTTATTTTTATCTTCCTTCTTCTGCTATTAGTATATTACATATGAATTTTGGATATTATTTAATATATTGATGTCCATGTGCTGATGGAGAAGAAAGGGCATGAAATCTTTAGTATCACAATCTTGAATTATGGCTAGGTCTTTCCCTGGTTATGTGCTGGGCATGCTTTGGGTCCTGAATGCTATAGGGTATTGTCTTAGTTTGGGCTGCTTTAACATAATACCATAGACTAGATACTTATGGTATTGTGAGATTTTTTTTTCTAACAGTTCTGGGGGCTGGGAAATCTGAGGTCAGCATGCTAGCATGGTTAGATTCCGGTGAAGGTTCTCTTTCTGGCTCACAGAATACTGTCTTCTCCCTGTGTCTTCAGATGGTGGGGAGAACATCTCTCTATGCCTCTTCTTTTAAGGACATTAATACAATTTATAAGAGCTTCACCTTCATGACCTACTTATCTCCCAAAGGCCCCACCTCAAGTATCATCATATGGGGGATTATGGCTTCCAAGCATGAATTTCAGGCAGACACAAACTTTTAGTCCAGAGCTGATGTTAAGAGCTCATGAGCAGAACATAAGAAGAGGCCTCTGAGCATAAGCCCCTCGGAATTAGGGCATGGTCAGTGATCTGACCCTTTCCTAATAATTCTTTTGTTCCGGGTTTGGGGTAGGGGCATTTAAACATGGCAGCATGAGATGCTTGTTCAAGATGCACTCTTCGGAATAAGGTTGCAGTTACCCCTAGTCTTGATCCTCTGAGGTGTCCAATAAGATAATATCAATGAATTTTTCTAAGTGTGTGTTGCAAGCTGTCCTGGATTCTTTTTCCGTACCAATTTTGGAATATTTCAAAGTGCTTCAAAAAAGATTCTGTTTTTAGTCAAATACTAGCAGCCTTGATGTTCACTGAATTGTCATAAACCAGCACATTTGGAAGATAAGACTAGTAGTAATTTTTTCTCTCCTCTTTGGCTGCTGCTCGTTAGCTTCCCAATGAAAACAGAAAACCTCCCCTGCCTTTAATAACAGAAGTCCTGTTTTCCTTGTCTTCCACTCTGTGTTAGAAAACACCAGATGTGTATGAGGCAGTGGGGGTCCAATTCCGTTCTAGGCTGGCTGGTCACTGGAAAGCAGCGAAAAGGAGTCTGAAAACCCAGCTTCCCAAAGAATTCCAAACAAGGCCTTTGTTTTCCTAACTACAAAGAGAAGTTATTTTATTACCAAACACAGTAGCAGTGATTCCAATTAGAACTATAACCTAGGACACTCAAAACCAAGTTTTATGTTAAGGATAGTAGTGATAGAGCCATCCAGACTTTGGAATTAAGTGGCTGTACTTCATTGCCCCATTGGAAATGAAGGCACACACATGACACGTGAATTAGGAATAACATGGAAAAATTTTATATCATTCAAAAATTCATACTCTTCCCTACCAGAGCAACAGCTATTGCTTCCACTTTGTTTTATATATATAAATATTTATATTTCATTAGTGGGCTCCAGCCGAGCCAGTGACCCCTTGCTCAAGCCAGTGACCTTGGGCTCAAGCCAAAGACCTTGGGCTTCAAGCCAACAACCTTTGGGCTCAAGCCAGTGACCATGGGGTCATGTCTATGATCCTACATTCAAGCCGGCGACGCTGCACTCAAGCTGGTGAGCCTGCACTCAAGTTGGCAACGTTAGGGATTTGAACCTGGGTCCTCTGCTTCTCAGTCTGATGCTCTATCCACTGTGCCACCACTTGGTCAGGCAAGGCTCTTAAAGCTCAGGCTCTGAAGCCAGGCTACTAGCTACCACTTCCTTATTTTTCTCACCCATAATGTAGGGATGAGAATATGTTAGTTTGCTAGGGCTGCTGAAACAATATACCCAAACTGAGTGGCTTAAATCATGTAAATTTATTGCCTCACAGTTCTGGAGGCTACAAGTCCAGATTAAGGTGTTGGCAGGGCCATGCTCCCTCTGAAGGTGCTAAGGAAGGATCTGTCCTTGGGCTTCTCTCCTAGCTCCTGCTAGTTCCTTGGCTTGTGGAAGCCTAGCTTCAGTCTTTACAGGGTGCCCTCCATGAGTCTGTCTGTCTCTTTATATGGTGTTATTTTCCTAAGGCCACAATTCATATTGGATTAGGGGCCCAGCACACTCCAGTGTGACTCATCTAGATGAATTATTTCTGCAACAACCATATTTCCAAATAAAGTCACATTCTCATGGACTTGTACATGTGAATTTTTGAGGGGGGACACAATTCACCCCATGACACTTAATCTCATTTGGCTAATCTGAAGATTCAATAAAAAAATGTCTGAAAAATCCTTATGGGGACATAAATGGAGAGCCTCTGTTCAGAAATGTTTGCTCCTATTATTTTTGTTAAGAGTTTGCATTTCTTGGACTGAAGATGGTAAAAAGTACCAATGTTTTAGTCATTCTGAGAAAAGTGGGCTGGTTGGCATCTGTCTCCTCATTGTTAACTGCCCACCTTCTCTGCAGCTCTGAGTCAGTGAGAACCGTAAGGGACTGCTGGGGCCTGTTCTGTCGAGGGCAGCACAGTGGGAACCACGGGGCATCTGAGAGGCTTTACTCTTTCCATTTATCTTTTCTTTGAAGGGGACAAATTTGACAAGACCATTTGAAATGAAACCCTCTTCAAACTGGAAAGTTGAGTTCTATTTGGCTCTTGCTGTACATGACCTTGAGTGAATTAACCAACCACTGAAAGTCTTTCTAGGAAATCATAAGGCTGGAAGGGAAATCAAACAATAAATTTTATTCCAATAAGTTTACGCAGGTCCACAGGTACACCACCCCAGACAAATAAGAATCAATTTCATTTTTTAAAAAGTTGAGAGATTTTGTAACCTTTCTCATTGTCAGAAAATATTGAATTTAATCTAAATCCCTCAAGTTCTAGTTTAAACCATTTTTGTTTGTTTGTTTCGTCCCAGTCTACAAATAGAATAACTTGTCATGGTAAATTATATTGAAGAACTCCTCCAGGAGCATAAGTTGTTTCTTCGGCTTTTGGAGTCCCCTCTCTTCCACACTGCTGGCCATCCACTCCATCATAATTTATATATACTTATATGGGTTGCACATCTTCATTTCCAGGTCTGAATTTTTCTCCTTTTTAAAAAATATCACTTTATCCTTCTGCCCACAGGCTGTCTCCATTTGGACATTCCGCTAACATGTTAATTTAAACACTGACCTTCAATAACCCTACCAGTTCCCCAAATCCTATTCGGGCTTCTCCCTTTCCAACATTCATCACATTGAAGTGGTGGCTTATTTTCTTCTCTTTTGTCCTTAAATTGATCTCCAGATACTGCAGATTCTTCCTTTTGTTTTTTCCTTCTCCCATTTCCTTACCATTTCTGTCATCAGTTCTGATGTCCAGGGTTGTTTCTGCACTCAGACAATAGTTCCTGGCTGTCTTCAAACTTCTCATCCTCCTATTATACTTCCCAGGCATCTTCTTCCAGAATTCTGGCTCCCATCATTATGAACCTGCTATGATTTATCCAACCTCTCCACATGAACAAAACACACCAACTCAATCACTGAGTTCAATAATTATGCAGATATTAATTAGTCATCTTCAGCGTTTCAGGCTCTGTGCTAAGTGCTATGGAGAAAGTTAACAATGAAGTGCTGTATTAGTATCCTTGTGTACGTGACTCATTTGTTTTTCCATTTGTGCATATGCAAATGCCATTGCCTATACCAGAAATGACCTTCCACCTCCTCTCTGACAGATTGCATCATTCATCCCTAAAATTCATTTCCTTCTTGAAGTTTTCTTGAACTAATTACATGGCTTAGATTACTCCAGCCACAGCTGGTCCCAATTCTTAAAACATCTGTATAGCTGCCCTTAGTAATATGTATGTATTACAGATGCACATGGTTTCATTTATTTGTTTGGTCTCCTCAATTACAAGCCCAACTGTTAGAACAGAATAAAGTTACCTAATAAACCCTATCAATAATGTGCCCCTCACCTTTTACAAGACTAAATTCTAGAACTGTATCTGGCAGCTCTAGTCAGGAGACAGAAACATCAGCTGTTGTTGATCAGGTACTGCAGATCCAGAAAGGCAAAGGGGACACTGAGATATTGCAAAATTGTAACTACGGGAAGCTGCTACTACCCCTAGGACTGGGGAAGAGGCTAGGATTGTTCAAATTTAGTAACTCAGAGGCAGGGGTGTTGCTCTGCTGGTACCAAGGGAGCAAACGTCACTGTCAGGGTAAAGAACCTTACTGGAGGAATACTGACGGAAACAGTGAGCAAACAGGGTGAGTGAGTCTTTCCTCCATCCTCACAGACTCCCTTGTGTGCCCCCTATTGGCAGAGTCCAATGGAGCAGCTGTCCAAGCAGAATGCAGTTTGCAGTCTCAGCCCCTGGCTTAAAAAAATAAATAAAAATAAAGATAGGATGGGTTGGGTAGGGTAGGTTTAGAGCTGAGAGAGAAAAGCTTTATAATTAAGCAAGTCACTTGGGGAAAATGATTTAGTATTCGTGTGACCATGGAAACCTAAACTTTCCAGACACTTAAACTGCATCTCACCTCTCACCCATGACCTTAGAATGCATTTTCTGTGCATTTTACTACCCCCAAGAAATCGATCATGTTTGTGCTTTAAGAGAATAAGAGCAATTTGCAAAATCAGCACCTAGTAGGAATCTTAAAGAATCTGTCAATGGGGTTTTCATGGGTTCTTGGGAGCAGAATCAGTGGGGGGTATCCGTCAAAGCTTAGCCTTCCTGGCTACACTGCACTGCACAGATAACCATGTTTTTCTGGGTGAGCTTGGGAGAGGCGGGCTTGTATCACCTCGCTCCAGTGAGCCTGTGACCAGACATCTTAAGCCAGGCAACAAAGAGAAAATGTGTGCTTTTCTGCTGAGCCGAAAGTGGCTGTTGGAGAATCTCACTGAGACTTAATTTGTTGCCTTCTCATCTTTATGCTGTGTGTTGAGGGAAGGTGATGACTGTTTATTCTTTATAATTTCTTACATTTCTGGTTATGCTTTGCTCAGAAGACTGAAGCTTTCAATTACGTAGGTAGGAGGTCTTCAGATTCCTTTTAAAGGATACCTTTCTTAGTATAAAAAAGATACATGTTCACTGTAGATAATTTTAAAAAGAGTCAAAGCAAAAAGAATAAAAATCACCCATAATTCTGCTTCCCAGAGATAATCACTGTTAACATTGTAAATGTGGCTATATATTATTTCATATGCATATATAGAGATAAACATTTTATATATACACACATACTTTACTTTAAATATATATTTAAATACAAAAATAATTATTTGTTGTTTCTTTGTAATCTTCCTCCACTTAACAATGATTACTTCTGTACCATAATTTTTATATCATTCTCTGTAGTAAGTGTTATTCCTGTTCAGTCCTCCTGGTTACGTTTTGCTAGCTATGAATAAAGTGGAAATAATCACACACGATAGTCATGTGTATTCCTTAGCTCCTTATATAAATTTGTTTCAATAATTGTCTGCATATCCCAGGCATGGTCTGGTATCCCGAAGAATCTGGAAATATGTAGATGAATAAGAATTTATAAAAATACCAAAGAGTCATTGGTTTTAAACCTTCTCCCATTGGTCAAAATTCTATCTACTTCCTATCCTAATGAAGATTTCTCTATTCAGGGTTGCATTGGTCCTAAGCAAACAGTGAGTCAACAGATAAGTTCTAATTTTGGCAACTTATCTTCATGATAACATGTCTGCCCTCTTATTTTAGTTCATTTTAGTTCTTTATACAGATAGTTTTGCTCCTAGTGTCCCCTTAACAATATAGATCAAGAGGCAGGTCCACGTTGGTAATGTAGAAGGACACAGAGCTCACCCCCTCCCAAGAACACATTAAATGTACACCTATATTTAGGGAAATTCCTCCTGAGAGACTACTAAGGATCAATTGAACAGTTTCTTCACAACAAACACAGAGAGAGACTGCATAGAAAAGGTTGGGGAACTCTGAGAGCTCTCCAGGAACTGAGAAAATGCTGCAGGTCCCAAGGACCCAGTGAGTGCCACTGTTTATATTTCCCCTGTGCTTGGATAGTGGTGGGAGCTCTATCCAGTTGGTCTGGGTGACCTGTAAGGATGTTGTAGCATGTCCCAAGCCACACCAGAGTGAGCTCCAGTAGGAACAGTGAGCCACAGCATGCACACATGGGGCCTCTACAATAGGAAGTCGATCCAGCAGATACAACAGAGCACTTTTGTGCATGCATAGGGCTTCCCTACCTGTATAAAATATGTAACTAGTAGGGTATTGTGGTATCTACAAACAGGGCTGTCCCATCTGCAGAAAGTGTGGAACTTGTAGGACACTGCTGTGCATACATATAGGACTACCCAACCAGAGAAAGAACTAGCAAGCCACTGAGGTATGTGCACACAGGGCAGTCCCACCCACGCCCAGCTCAGGCAACAAACAATTAAAGCAACAGGTGTGCAGTGCACACACCAGACAGCTCCAGAAGGACAAGGAAGCATGCACACATTAGGCTGCCCTTCCTAATTCCATTTTGGCTGTGGAAAGCAAAAATAAACCCCAAAACCAGGGATCTACCATACACACGTGTACACTAGGCTGCCCCATCTGGAACCCACTTCTGCCCTGGCAGCCCACCAGTCACCACATATGCCTGCCCTGACTCCAACTGACCTGCCAACTGGTACACAGTCTACACAGAGGCTACTTCTATACAAGATCACTTTCTTCAAGATTAGGAGAGAGAGAGTTATTTTATCTAATTCACAGGAGCAAACACAGAAAGTCAAACACAATGGAAAGGCAGAAGAGTGTGCCTCAGATGAAAAAACAAGGCAAAATCCCAGAAAAGAACTCTAATGAAATGACATAAATATATAATTTAGCTGATTAGGAATTCAAAGAAACAGTCATAAAATTGCTCAACAAACTTGAGAGTATGATAGAGGAACTCAGAGAGAACTTCAACAAAGAGTTAGAAAGAATAATAAAAAATCAACCAGAGAAAAAGAACACAATAACAAAAATGAAAAACAATTTAGAAATATATATTTTTTTTCTGAAGCTGGAAACGGGGAGGCAGTCAGACAGACTCCCGCATGCGCCCGACCGGGATCCATCAGGCACGCCCACCAGGGGGCGATGCTCTGCCCATCTGGGGTGTCGCTCTGTCACGACCAGAGCCACTCTAGCACCTGGGGCAGAGGCCAAGGAGCCATCCCCAGCGCCCGGGCCATCTTTTGCTTCAATGGAGCCTCAGCTGTGGGAGGGGAAGAGAGAGACAGAGAGGAGGTTGAGGGGGAGGGGTGGAGAAGCAGATGGGCGCCTCTCCTGTGTGCCCTGGCCAGGAATTGAACCCGGGACTTCCACATGCCAGGCCGGCGCTCTACCACTGAGCCAACCGGCCAGGGCCAATTTAGAATTAATTAACAGAAGGTTAGTTATCACAGAAGGCCAGATTAGCCACTGGGAAGACAGAATTGTTGAAATCATCCAATCAAAACAGCAAAATAAAAAAAAATTTAAGATAGTATAAGGCAGTGGTCCCCAACCTTTTTTGGGCCACGGACCTGTTTAACGTCAGGAAATATTTTCACTGACTGGCCTTTAGGGTGGGACGGATAAATGTATCATGTGACCGAGACAAGCGTCAAGAGTGAGTCTTAGATGGATGTAACAGAGGGAATCTGGTCATTTTAAAAAAATAAAACATCGTTCAGACTTAAATATAAATAAAACAAAAATAATGTAAGTTATTTATTCTTTCTCTGCGGACTGGTACCAAATGACCCATGAACCGGTATCTGTCTGTGGCCCGGGGGTTGGGGACCACTGGTATAAGGTACTTTTGGTACAATATCAAATGCTCTAACATTTACATTACAGAGATTTCTGATAGAGAAAGGTGCAGAAAGTATATTTGAAGAAATAATGGCTGAAAATGTTTCTAATCTGGGGAAGAAAACAGATACCCAGATCCAAAAAGCAGAGAGAGTTCCAGGCAAGATAAACCCAAAAAAGGCCCACCTCAAGACATATTGTAATTAAATTGGAAAAAGTCAAGGAGAAAGAGACAATCTTGAAGGCAGCAAGAGGGAAGCAACAAATCATATACAAAGGCAACACCAAAAGGCTATCAGTTGATTTCTCAGCAGCGACTCTACAGGCCAGAAAGGAAAGGCAGAAAATATTTAAATTGCTGAAAGAAAGGAATCTATAACCTAGAATACTATACCCAGCAAGCTTATCATTCAGAATTGAGGGAGAAATAAGCTTTCCTCAAACAAGCAAAAACTTAAGGAGTTAGCCACCACTAAACTGGTTTTACAAGAAATGGTAGAGGGTCTTCTTTATGAAGAAAAGAAAAGGCCATAACCAGAAATAAGAAAATAAAGGAAATAAAAGTAAATATATAATAAACACAGTTAATTAAGCATTTGAAGAGCTAATGTGAAGGTTAAAAGACAAAGATATCAAAAGTAACTATAACCCAGTAAAAGGGGTTACACAAAACGATATAAAATATGACATCAAACACATAAAGTATGAAAAAGGGAGTAAAAATGTGGTGCTTTTAGAATACATTTGAACTTAAATGCCTATTAGTTTAAAACAGACTGCTATACACAGGGGTGGGCAAAAGTAGGTTTACAAATAATACAATTAATAATACAATAACTGATAAACCATAATACAAGAATAAACTGTTGCATATAATTACAACTCTAAACCTACTTTTGCCCACCCCTGTATTACAGATGGATAAATATGAACTTCATGGCAACTACAAACCAGAAACATGCAAAAATAAAGAGAAATTATCTAAAAAATGTTTAAAAAATCAGTAAATGAAAAAAGATCAAAAGAAGAAGAAAAGAATAGAGGACTACAAAACAACCAAAAAATAATTAACAAAATAGAATAAGCACATACCCATTAATAATTACTAGAAATATAAATGGAATACATTCTCCAATCAAAAGACATCGAGTGGCTGAATGAACTTAAAAAAAAAAAGACCCATCTATATGCTGCCTACAAAGACTCACTTTAGATTGAAAGACATACACAGCCTGAAAGTGACAGGATGGAAAAAGATATTCCGTGCAAATAGAAATGAAAAGAGAGCTGGGTAACAATACTTATATCAGATAAAATAGACTTTCAAACAAATAATTGAAAAAGAGACAAAGAAGAAGGACATTACATTATGGTAAAGGAGAAATCAAAGAAGAAAATATAACATTTATAAATTTCTATGCACCCAACGTAGGAGCACATAACTTTATAAAGCAAATATATATTAATGGGAAAAATGGTAGAAATTAACAGAAATACAATAATAGTAGGGTACTTTAATATCCTACTTACCACAATGGATAGATCATCCACACAGAAAATTAATAAGGGAATAATAGACTTACATGTCATATTAGACCAGACAGACATAACAGACGTTTCCAGAGTATTTCATGCTTAAAATGCAGAATATACATTTTTCTCAAATACATATGAAATATTTTTCAGGATAGACCACAAAATAGGCCAAAACCTAAGCCTCAATAAATTCAAACAGTTTGAAACTATATCAAACATATTTTCCAATCACCATGGTATGACACTATAAATTAACTACAGTAATAAGAATGGAAAAATAACAAATATGTGAATGTTGAACAATATGCTACTAAACAACCAATGGATCAAAAAGGAAAGCAAAACTTACCTTGAGACAAATGAAAACACAACTTTCCCAAATATATGGGATGCAGCAATAGCAATTCTAAGAGGAAAGTTCATAGCTATACAAGCTTGCCTTAAGGAACAGAGAAAGCTCAAATAAAAAATCTAAGTTGACACCTAAAGAAACTGGAAAAAAAAAAGAACAAACAAAACTCAAAGTGAATAAAAGGAAGGAAATAATAAAAACTATAGTGGAAATAAATGAAATAGAGACTAAAGAAACAAAACAATGCAACTAAGAGATAGTTCTTTGAAATAATAAAGCAATTACAATGGACATAGAAAAAAAGAACAGGCCCTGGCCGGTTGGCTCAGCGGTAGATCGTCGGCCTGGCGTGCGGGGGACCCGGGTTCGATTCCTGGCCAGGGCACATAAGGAGAAGGGCCCATTTGCTTCTCCACCCCCACCCCCCTCCTTCCTCTCTGTCTCTCTCTTCCCCTCCCGCAGCCAAGGCTCCATTGGAGCAAAGATGGCCCGGGCGCTGGGGATGGCTCCTTGGCCTCTGCCCCAGGCGCTAGAGTGGCTCTGGTCGTGGCAGAGCGACCCCCGGGAGGGGCAGAGTATCGCCCCCTGGTGGGCAGAGCATCGCTCCTGGTGGGCGTCCCGGGTGGATCCCGGTAGGGTGCATGCGGGAGTCTGTCTGACTGTTTCTCCCCGTTTCCAGCTTCAGAAATAAAAAAAAAAAAAAAAAAGAAAAAAAGAACAAAGTGATGGTTGTCAGAGAGGAGAGAGGTAGAGAGATCAATCTAAAAGATGAATGGGAATGTAGACAATAACTTCGTGACAACTTTGTAGGTGATAGATGGTTACTAGACTTAATGTGGTGTTCACATCATAAGATATATAAATGTCTAATCACAATGTTGTATACCTGAAACTAATATAATATTGTATGCTAACTATATTTTGATTCTTAAAAAATAAAGCAAATAGTGAAATTAATCATTACATAGAGGAAAAAGAAATAGGTCAAATGAATTCAAATAGCATAATTTATTTAATCCAATGTATGCAAACATGATTATTTCAAAATATAATCAAAATGAAAACTATATTATTGCAATATTATATATCATTTTTTCATGTTGAGTCTTTGAAAATTGGCATGCATTTAATACTTACAGTGTATTTCAATTTGCCTGCTAAATTTTCATTGGGAATACTTAATCTGAAAATAGATTTCACATAATTTACAGTTGAAAAAGTAGATTCACATATCTAAATTGTTCCAAACATACTTAAAAGTTTTCCAATAACTGGAATCAAGTAAGTACCAACAAATCATCTGCCTTTAATACTTGTATCCATTTCAACAGAAGTGGTTTACTGTTTTTAGAAGAGTTGATTTGACTTTCAATAAAATGCATGTCAGTTTTATAACTACATCTGTCCAAGTTAAGTAAATTCACTGAATCTTGTGTCAAGTCAGTATGATTCATACATTCAAAAGGATATTGCATAAATTAAACAACTCTTATTTTATCAAAAGAAAAGATAATTCTTCAAATTTTTCTTGTAGTTTTTTGTAGCCAACTTACACAATGCTGTCAATTATAATCTAAATCTTCTGTATATTGTTTCATCTTAGAAAAAAATGTAAAAAGAATCATTCTTAGTGATTTCTATTATAAAAAGTAATTTCAATGTAAATTCTCATACCTATCCATATCACAAATAAGGTTTTCCTTTCCTTGGAGTTTTCAAAATGAGTTTATTCCTTAACATTATTAGCTATCAGATATATGCATATCAAAACCACAATGGGATACTACTCCACATCTACTAGAATAGCTATGAAAATAATAATAACAACAGCAGATAAAAACAGTGTTGGCAAATATGTAGAGAAATTAGACCTCTTATGTACTACTAGTGAGAATTTAAAAGGTACAGGCTCTTTGGAAAAGAGGGTTTTTTTTTTTTAATTCTTCACAAACTTAAACATAAAGTTACCATATGACTCAGCAATTTCACTTCTAGGTATATATGCAAGAGAAATTAAAACATGTATCTACATGAAAAACTTGTCCATAGTGACATTACTTATAAGAACCAAAATGTGGAAATAATACAAATGTCATCAACTGATGAATGTATAAATAAAATATTGTGTATTTACATAATGGAATATTATTCAGCAATAAAAATGAATGAAGTACTGGTACATGGCAACATGGATGAACCTTGAAAATATTATAACTGAAGAAGCCTGTCACAAAAGACACATATTGTATGATTCCATTTATATGAAATGTCCAGAACAGGCAAATGCACAGAGACAGAAAGTAAATTGGTGAATGCCAAGGGGACAGAAATGGGAATGATTATTAATGAATATGGGACTTCTCTTGGGGTGACGAAGATGTTCTAAAATTAGATTGTAATGATGACTACCCAACTCTGTGACTATGTAAAAAAGTCACTGACTCATACTCTTTAAATAAGTGAATGGTATGGTATGTGAATTATCTCTCAATAAAGCTGACATAAAAAGTTTCTTTGTGTGTGGTATGATATCAGTGAAAAAATATTTAAATTCACTGCCATTTTTGTCTTTGGTTATTGACTATTTGGCAAG
Organism: Saccopteryx leptura; assembly: GCF_036850995.1. Classification (NCBI taxonomy): domain Eukaryota; kingdom Metazoa; phylum Chordata; class Mammalia; order Chiroptera; family Emballonuridae; genus Saccopteryx; species Saccopteryx leptura. The sequence continues at coordinate 13,537,034 of NC_089516.1, forward strand.
TACTCCTTTTACTTTAAGAAAGATTTAAAAGTACTGTACAGCAAATCTTTGCAAAGCTTTTCTATAACTCAGCCAATAAGCACTGGCAAAGAACATAAGATCATTGTCTTCTATCTCTGTAAACAGTTCCATAAACTGGCAATGATTCATAGCATTTGCATGTGTACCAAACAATTTTAATAACTGAAACCATGACACTTTTCTTAGTTTTGCTTCAGAAAACTGAGCACAAATATTTTCAATAGGTATTGTAAGGTAAAACAAAGCAATAAGAGAAATATCAGTCTTTTGTTTAAAAATTCAACAAATCCATATTTTCTAAACTAACACAACTGGTGCATCATCTATTAGGATAGAAATTTTGTCAGATCTTGCTGAAATTCTTCTCTGACAGAGGTAAAAGATTTAAAAATATCTACATGATATTTCATCATGAATTTGATTTTTAGGCTACTAATTGATATCATTTCCTCATAAGTTTGTAAGTCCTTTGATACAAAATGTACCAAGTATTATTGGGCTGTCACTTATATTGCATGATTCATATAAAACTACAGAAAAGTACATGTAATTTTTCAAATTTTGCATCAATTGATCTTTGAAATTGCTATATTCCGAGGTAATTATTTGGTGGCATAACTGACAGTCTTTCACTTTTTATATAACTTCATTTTTAATATTTTTGTATAATTTTCCAACAATTTCCAATGTATCATTGAAATAATAAATCTTTTTACTGTTTCTTTATCTAAACAGGTTATTCTTTTTTGTACAAGAACCCAAGCCACAGTTATAATTCATTAAAAAATTTATTTTGTTGGACATTTCATTGATTTCAGGTGATTCATTTTAAGGTTTATTCTTTTTGACAATTGATACAAAAGTTCTTATCAAAATTCACTGGGTATTTGCTGAAAATGTCTCAATATTTTCTACATTTTGACCTTCTAAAGCCTTTCTTCTTTGTTTTCTGGCAGCAAACTGCAGTTGCCGTTTATTGTGAAATGTGTGACATAGCTTTTTCCAACTTGTTTCTTTTCTGTTCTGGTCATAGTACGAGTATCTGCATCTCCTCCCAATTGTGTGTCAGTTGTGTGCCTTCATTTTAAATGAACAGTTGCCATACTTTTTTTTAATGGAAAGTTAACTTGATCATAACTAAAATAAGAATTTCAATGTAATTACCAATTATGATTTATATAGGTCTTACTGTAACTCATGCTTTCCACATAAAATATTCAAATAAGCATCACAATGATACATTGGTTTAATCAAACCATATCAATTCACTGACACTGACTAGATCAGTGATATGTCATGGGTAATACTAGAAAAGGGACCCATGCCCACCATGTGCACTACAGCACAAGTGATACTACCTTATATGATGCAACATTAAAGTGAAATGCTTATTTTACCACCTTGCTGGCATTATCGTTCATCTTTACTTGAAAAATTCTGGATTCATATTTGATCCCTCAGCCTGTAGGATGCTTTTTCTGCTTTCTTCCACTAGGATGCACCAATCAAAATGCTTCAGTACTACGTAAATAGCAAAGGTCCCAGCTTGATTCTTATAACTTAACAAATATGTCTGATCATGACTTTGAAACTGGTGGAGAGGCCCTTTTGTGAGCCAGATTGCACTAAGGGAAGAAAGAGGGAGGCCTAACAAGGGTAGTTCAGTAAGTAATAGCTTAGGGATTTTAAGGGCATGAGGATTTTGAGTATAGCATGGTGTTTATCATTCAGATTTGTCCCTCACACCAGTATAGGCCAATGGGGAAAGGAGGACTCATATGGCAATTAAAAAATGGAATCCTTAAATATCTGTAAGGTATTGGAGAACAGAAGATCCTATTCAACAGAATATTACATGGGGGGAATGTACTACTGAGCACCTGTCATGAGAACTCCAGCCCTTTGGGCCAGGACATAATGGTCCTTGGTCAGAGTGCATATCTTCACAAGTTTATGTAGATACCCCATGGGGACTTTCAGAGATCTTCAAGGCATACTTTAAAGAATTCTGAGGTTTTCAATAAAGTGTGTGAGGGTAAGATCCAGTGGAATCTGCAACCACTGTTATTGTGGCTCCCCTTGAACACTGGCTTTACCCTTTAATAACAGATTATCAATGTATGTGTCTGATCAGACCTGGAGACCCCTAAGTTCCAACTATTTATGTCTATTTTCTCTACTTGACTCTTAGCTCCTTAAAAATAGGGATCCTTTTTTTCTTTTTTCATTTTAAAAAGTAATCTTGGTATCCTTGGTGTCAAATACTGTCAGGAACACAATAAGCATATAATAACTGGCTAATTGAATGAAAGAATGAATACATTTTAATTGTAGCCATTTGAATAAAAATCCAGCCTATTGTTTCATCTAAATAAACCACTGTAATAGTGAATATTTTATTTTATGCAGGAAGAGATTATTGACATGGCAGACCAAGAGAGGGATATATTTTTCCACAGGCTTGATTTGTCTCATTTCAGAAAGAATACTCTCTACATCTGTAAATTTTCTCCCTACAAATATAAAGCTTTCCCTGACTCCTAATGAAGAAAGGGAAGATGACCCTTGTGTATATTTTATGCACCAAGGCTTTGCTATCTGCACCAAAAGATGCTTTGTTTGTGAGAAAAGGGACTTTGTCTGCATTTCATTTTTTATAAAACCCCTTTCTCCTAGCATGCAAGGCCTTTATAACAGATAAAAACCTATAGAAATAAAAACCCATTTTTCATTTCATAAACACCACAATAGGGGATGTCCACAATGTCTGTATACTTTCTTAACCTATCAATGAATGTGTTTGAATAAAATGAAAACTATACATTTCCTCAATAACATTCTTAATTACAAACAGACTTCATCTCTGTGTTTTGTACTGAGGTTGGAAGAGAGATTCATTCGCAGGGATAAGTCTAATGATAGAATTTAAAAAGGTATTTCCACAGGAAACCAGCCTGGTTCTACCAATTTCAATCCCAGGTCTCAGAAGCTGCCAGGTGGTAACAGCTGTGACTTTCTCCTGACAATACAAATGGAGAATTTCTGCAAAACTGCTATGGCTTATGAAGCAGACTCATTTTCCACTGCGTCAGTCATTGAGGCTTCCAAATTCTCTGTGGGTGTTAGAGCTTCTGTTTCCTAATGGTGGAGAAGAGAATGTTTTGTTTTGTCAGAATTAGCTATTGAGGAGTTTTTAAATACTCAGCTCTGAATAGGGTTGGAAGACAGAACTTTCCACTCACTGCACATGCTCAGAACTCTTATGTTCTCTGGGATTAGGTTCCTGGTTCCTTGGAATTCTTAGTTGGCTTTTTTCTTTCAGATTACTTTGTTCTGCTAGATCATCACCTGTCCAATTCAATGTAATTAGCATTTTTATTCTTCTATGTGTCTATTCATGCATTCATTAATTCATTCACTAGATCAGGGGTCCCCAAACTTTAACACAGGGGGCCAGTTCACTGTCCCTCAGACCGTTGAAGGGCTGGACTATAAAAAAAACCAAACAAACTATGAACAACTCCCTATGCACACTGCACATATCTTATTTTAAAGTAAAAAAACAAAACGGGAACAAATACAATATTGAAAATAAAGAACAAGTAAATTTAAATCAACAAACTGACCAGAATTTCAATGGGAACTATGGGCCTGCTTTTGGCTAATGAGATGGTCAATGTCAGGTTCCATATTTGTCACTGCTAGCCCTAACAAGTGATATGACATGCTTCCGGAGCCATGTCGCATGCGTCCCGCGTCACTGGAAGTAGTACTGTACGTGAATGACACCGCACTTTGCAGCGCAGCCACATACAGTACTCACTGACCACCAATGAAAGAGATGCCCCTTCTGGAAGTATGGTGGGGGCTGGAAAATGGCCTCAGGGGGCCGCATGTGGCCTGCGGGCTGTAGTTTGGGGACCCCTGCACTAGATGGTTATGAAAACCTACTGTGTGAAAAGTGCTACCAGATCTTAAGATGTATTAGATACAGTGCCTACCTTCCAGTACCTTGAAACCCAGTGGTCAAGAAAAACTTATGCACAATAGCTATTCCAAATGAATTAAAAATACCTACAAGAGAGTGCTATGAAAATGTGAAGGAGAGAGGAGTTCTAGTTAGAAAATTAGAGATGTGTGCAAAGGTGTCATTTGAAAGACAGAGGAATTGCAGTTGTATAGAATGGCATGAAACACTGTTTAGGGAAAAATATGTAATGACTTGGCTTGATTGATTAGTAGATTTGTTGCTTTGCTGAAACTGACTGGTGCCGACTATGAGAATCCATTGTGTGGATTTTTCCCAACTCCATGATCAGTGATGTCATGTTAGTAGCTTAAAATACATCATGCAATATTTACACCATGATAATTAGCAAACACTATAGATCTTCTTTTTGTTTGTTTTGTTCCTGTTTGTTTGTTTTTTTGAAAGTTGGTCTACCAGCCACCATTAGGTATATCACATTATTATTCTTATTACTTCAAGTCTCCTTGAATCTAGGCTCTTTGCCCTGAGACTTTGAAGTTCTTCCCATTAGAGGCAGGAGATATTTTACTGCCACAATGATCTTATATTTGGCCAGGTAAGCTACTTTTAACCAGTAGAATGTCAGCAGAGGTGATATGAGCAAATGCTTTAATTATATGTGTCTAGTTAATATTTGTGTTAGGGCATTCCTTCCCTTCAACATGAGAAGGATACTTACTGGGCAACTTCAATTTCCCAAAGAATGAGAGATACATGGATTAGAGTGGAACTGAATCAATAGTGGGGAGCCAGCCAAACATATCCAAGACTAGCAGAGCCTAGCTGACCTATGGACATATGAGCCAGAAGTAGGTGCTGAGATTTTGTAGTTGTCATTTACAGAGCAATAGCCAAATGAATTGTGTTAGGTTCCTAATACTGCTATAATAAATTACCACAAACTTAGTGGCTTAAAATAATACAAATTTATTTTTTTACAGTTCTGGAGATTAGAAGTCCAATATAAGTCTTACAGGTCTAAAAATCAAGATGTTGGCAGGGCTGGTTCCTTCTGAAGGCACCAGAAAGAATCTGTTCATTGCTTCTTCCAGCTTCTAGAGACTGTTGGCATTCCTAAATTCATGGACACATCACTTCAATCTCTGCTTCTGTTTTCACATTACCTTCTCCTGTTCCTGACCTTCTGTATCCTCTTATAAGGACCCTTGTGATTACAATGGGCCCACCAGGATAACCCATGATAATCTTCCCACCTCAAGATACTTAACTTAATCATATCTGCAATGTCCCTTTTACTATGTAAGGTAACTCATTCACAGATCCCAGAGATTAGGATGTAGACATCTTTGGAGGCCATTATTCAGCCTACCATACTAATATAGTTGGAGAATAAAGTATGCATTTAGAATGGCAGAAATATGCTAGAAAGATCAACTGGGGCAGCTAATAGTGCTTTGAATGCACACTTTGTGATGTCTATTATGGTTTTGTCTATGAGATTGATATACTCAAAAGTTGTGCCTGAGGAAATATATTTGGGTGGCCTTGAGCAGGATGAATTGAACTGGGAAGTGAATACAATCAGGGAGCCTAGCAAGAACACTAGTTCAGCAGAAAATTAATGAAGAGTTAAAGGAAGAGTATGGCCATAGAAAATGATAGGAAAGATGCTTATTTTAGAAACTGAGTAATAAATCTAAAGTTGTAAGTTTGGGTAAGTATTGATTATGTATAATAGTAAAAAAGAAATCAGGAATTATGGCTAGGATGGGTAGGAGTTGAGACTATGTGTGGATTGGAATACATGAATTATTTTCAAACGTTGAGTTTAAGGTGCTTATAGGATATACATTTTCTCTTAATAAGACCATAAGCTACTTCAGTTAGGTAGCTAGTCATTAATTTTTGTTCCCTCAGTGTTTAACAGAGAAATTGGTATTGGCTAGCTTCTCAGTATGGAAAATTGAAAGGATGGAAGGACAGAAGGATGGAAGGATGGAAGGTAAGAAGGATGGGAGGATGAAAGAAGGATAGGAGGAAGAGAGGAGGAAGGAAAGAAAGTGATGAATGCCTGTTGTTCTGCTCACCTCTCTGGCTGAGCCAACCTGTAGGGTGGTTTGCAGGGTCTCGGGATCAGTATGAAAAGCAGGGAATCCAGTTACTTTAATACCATGCTGGGAAAGAGTTCTGTCTTTTTACTTCTTTTTCCAAATGGGGAGTCCTCATAGGTATTTAGGCCAATGAACAGTACAAATGTATATGCAACCTGATGATACTTTAACAACACTGACTTTGCCAACACAGAGGGAGAAACACCAACTATGTGTTGGTTCTGGAAGGTATTACAAGTATAGAGGTGCAAGGTAATGTTAATGCAGTTAACCTAGGTTTTTTCTTTTGTGATCTCATCCTTTGTCTGAAGCACAAACCCTTCCCAAATTCGTTTCATGCCACTGATGGCTTTAATTCAAATTATTCTGTTATTTGAATTTTTAAAAAGGCAACAGATGCACATGCACACACACACAGAGACACACACAGACACACACAAACTATTAGAAATAATAAATAAATTCAGTAAGTTGCAGGACACATAATCAATACAAAGAAATCTGTTGTGTCTGACCAAGCAGTGGTGCAATGGATAGAGCATTAGACTAGGATGCAGAGGACCCAGGTTCGAAACTCCAAGGTCACTGAATTGAGCACAGGCTCATCCAGCTTGAGTACAGGCTCATCTGGCTTGAGCATAGGCTCATCAGCTTGAGTGCAGAGTTGCTGGCTTCAGCATGGGATCATAGACATGACCCCATGGTTGCTGGCTTGAGCCCAAAGGTTGCTGGCTTGAAGCCCAAGGTCGCTGGCCTGAGCCCCAAGGTTACTGGCTTGAGCAAGGGGTCACAGGATCATCTGGAGCCCCCCAGTCAAGGCACATATGAGAAAGCAATCAATGAACAACTAAGGAGCTGCAACAAAGAATAGATGCTTCTCATCTCTCTCCCTTCCTGTCTGTCTCTCTGTCTGTCACCAAAATAAAAAAAAAGAAACCTGTTGCATTTCTATACACCAATAAGGAATAATCAGAAGGAGAAACTAAGAAAACAGCCCTGGCTGGATGGCTCAGTGGATAGAGTGATAAATGAAACTAAATGGAACAACTAAGTGCAAACCTCTCCCCCTAACAAATCAATGGAAATAAAAAAGAAAACAATACCATTTACAATTGCGTAAGAAAAACATAACTTACCTAGGAATAAATTAACCAAAGAGTTGAAAGACCTGTACTCTGAAAACTCTAAGACATGAAGAAAGACATCGAAGAAGATAAAAATAACTGGGAGGATATACTTTGCTCATGAAATGGAGGATTAATATTGTTAATGTAGTAAGATGTCCTTACTACCTAAAGTAATATGCAGATTCAATGCAACCCCTATTAAAATATGAATGGAATTTTTCTCAGAATTAGAACAACTAATCTTAAGATTTATACAAAACCACACATACACAAGGAAAACCCAAATAGGCAAAGAAATCTTGAGGAAGAACAAAGTGAAAGGCATCATGCTCCATATCAAACTATACTACAAAGCTCTAATAATAAAAACAATAGAGTAATGGCATAAATACAGATAGTATATAGATAGATCAATGAATCATAAAAGAGAACCCAGAAATAAATCCTCACTTATATAGTAAATTAATCTACAAGAAAGGAGGCAAGGGTATATACAAGGGGGGTAAGAAACAGTCTCTTCAATAAACGGTGTTGAGAAATCTGGACAGATATATGCAAAAAAAATAAAATTGGTTCACTTTTTTTCACCAAAAATAAAAGTAAAAATAAAATAAAAATTAAGTAAAAACTTAAATGTAAGACCTGAAACCATAAAATCCTAGAAGAAAACTAAGCAGTAAATTATATAACATTGTTTTTAGCAATATCTTTTTGGATATGTCTCCTAGGGCAGGAGTAAGAAAATAAACAAATGGAACTACATCAAACAAAAACATTTTTGCATAGCAAAGGAAACAATCAACAAATGAAAAGACAACCTACTGAATGGGAGAAGATATTTGCAAGTGACACATCAGATAAGGGGCTAATATCCAAAATGTATAAGGGATGCATACAACCTAACACACACACACACACACAAATGCACACACATTCCAATTAAAAAATGGGCAGAGGAGTTGAATAGAAAAATTTCCAAAGAGGACATACAGATGGCCAATAGATATATGAAAAGATACTCAACATCACTAATCTGAGGAATGCAAATTAAAACCACAATCAGGTATCACCTGATATGGCTATTATCAATAATTCAACAAATAAAAAGTGCTGGCAAGGATGTGGAAAAAAGGGAACCCTCACACACTGGTGGTGGGATTATAAATTAGTTCAGCCACTATGGAAACAGTATGAAGGGTCATTAAAAATTTAGAGCTGCCATATAATCCAGTGATCCCACTTCTGGGTATTTACCCAAAGAAAACAAAAATACGAATTTAAAAAGCTATATGCACCTCTATGTTCACTACAGCATTCCTAGTAATAGCCAAATATTGAAGCTATCCAGATGTCCATCAGTAAATGAATGGATAAAGAAGATGTGCCATATATATCATGGAATAGTATTCAGCAGTAAAAAAGAGTGAAATCTTGCCATTTGTCAGAACATGGATGGTCAGGGTATTATGCCAAGTAAAATAAGTCAGGCAGAAAGACCAATTCCATATGATTTCACTTATAATGTAAAAAATAAAATAAAAAACTAAAACAAATGGATACACAAAAGAAAACAGAAACAGACCCATAGATACAGAGAACAAGCGGATGTGTGACAAAGGGGATGAAGTTGGGGGATAGAAATAAAACACACCATAAAATAAAAAATAAAAAGGTCACCACTTAACATTACCACAACAAAAAACATACTTCTTTTTGATTCCCGGCCAGGGCACATAGGAGAAGCGCCCATTTGCTTCTCCACCCCTCCGCCGCGCTTTCCTCTCTGTCTCTCTCTTCCCCTCCCGCAGCCAAGGCTCCACTGGAGCAAAGATGGCCCGGGCACTGGGGATGGCTCTGTGGCCTCTGCCCCAGGCGCTAGAGTGGCTCTGGTCGCAACATGGCGACACCCAGGATGGGCAGAGCATCGCCCCCTGGTGGGCAGAGCGTCGCCCCATGGTGGGCGTGCCGGGTGGATCCCGGTCGGGCGCATGCGGGAGTCTGTCTGACTGTCTCTCCCTGTTTCCAGCTTCAGAAAAACGCAAAAAAAAAAAAAAAAACATACTTCTTGAGTTGCTAGATCATTGTTTACGTTAAATCCTAATAAAACTGGTTTTGATAAACTATTAGTACTTTTTTTTGAGAGAGAGAGAGAGAGAGAGAGAGAGAGAGAGAGAAATAATATAGTTACTTAAAAGCATTTTGTCAAACTGATTGAAGTTCTTGGATATTTACGATGATGATATTGATCGTTATAAGGTACTTCATTTGGACTAAAATAGGATTTGCTCAGCTAAGAATTAAACTGGACCTAAGAGATAAAGACCTTATGTTTGCAATATTTACAATCATTTAGGAGTATAGAAAATAGGTGATAAGGAGAGAGCCTAGAGAAATTTAAAACTAGCATTATTCAAAAGCTAGATAACGCCTGACTAGGTGGTGGCACAGTGGATAGAATGTCAAATTGGGATGCTGAGGACCCAGATTCGAGACCCCGAGCTCGCCAGCTTGAACACGGGCTCATCTGGTTTGAGCAAAGCTCACCAGCTTGGACCCAAGGTTGCTGGCTTGAGCAAGGGGTTACTCGATCTGCTGGAGCCCCATGGTCAAGGCATATATGAGAAAGCAATCAATGAACACGTAAAATGCCACAACAAAAAACTGATGATTATTGCTTCTCATCTCTCTCCATTCCTGTCTGTCTATCCCTCTCTCTGACTCTCCCTCTGTCTCTGTAAGAAAAAAAAAAGCTAGATAACAAGAAGAGGGAAGTCTGCAAAGGTAAGATGGGGGGGGAAGCCAACATGATGGCATTACAGAAATATGGGTGGCATTGGGGGTTGGAACATATCCAGTTTCAGCTTCCATTGGGACCTTAATTCTGTCTTTCTTCCTTTGGTTTGTCTATCCTCAACAACTCACCAAAACACTCCCACCATAATGTACTGTTTTATCTCATTTTATTTCTAATTAACATTGATGTCGTCCCCTTCTTCAAATGAGAGGCCTCCATGGCTCTATCCTCTGATCAGCGGTGCTGCTGATGCAATAGGGTGAAGAAACCAGGATAGTTTAGCATTGTAGATGACCAAGGAACCATATCAACAATGTCAAATGTCATAAGTAAATGTCAATAAGAGTGACAATAGAAAAAAACCCAAAAGAATTGGTTAGTGGCAGAACAAGGCCAGCCATTCACAAGTGACCTTTAAGAGTACATTTTCTTTTTTTTTTAATCTTTATTTATTTATTTTTATTTATTTTTTAGAGAGGAGAAAGAGTGAGAGAGAGAGAGAGAGAGAGAGAGAGAGAAGAGAGAGAGAAAGGAGGAGGGAGGAGCAGGAAGCATCAAGTCCCATATGTTCCTTGACCAGACAAGTGTAGGGTTTTGAACCGGCAACCTCAGCATTCCAGGTCGACGCTTTATCCACTGCGCCACCACAGGTAAGGCTAGGAGTGCATTTTCAATGAAGGTAAGGGCTAAAAATTAACTGGTAAAGTAATGGAAGCACATAGGAGAGGATACTCTTCTGACATGTTTGATGCTCAAACATAAATAAGATAGTTTAAAGTGGTAGTAAGATAGCTGAAAGATTTTTTTCAGGACAATTAAAATTATGTTTCATAAATATAAGCCCATTATGTAGTCTCAAAATGAATTAAATTGTGTCACCAATAATTTGTGTTTTTTTTAAAATAAAATATAACTATTAGAACATTTTAAAACAGATGGGGTTATTGTTCATTTTCTATGTTAAAGAAGTCTTGAATTAAAACATTTCCATCTATTGACCTTTATAGAACTCCAAGTCTTTTTTCAGCATAAGAGACTGAGGTGACACATAGGTATTTATTTGAACACACAATGAATGTGATTCCTCTATAAAAGCCTTAAACAAAATCAAGTACAAGTTGATCTTGACATTTCTTTGGTTGGCTTTATATTTGAAAAAAAATAAAAACAACAAACACCCTGTTCATTATTTGCTACTGCTTCAGGGAAAGTTGGCTCTTCTGATTTAAATCTGAATGAAGGTTAAATGAGAATGCAAGCTAAAATTGAATTTGTCAGGTTTTCATGAAATTAGCACTATTGTACCACAGAAGTCTTTCTTAGTATAATATAATCACCAAAAGAAGTTATACTTTGCTCCATGTTAAGAGAGAAAAACTTTGAACACTGAAGTTAAAAGAAATTGAACATGGGTATTAAAAGAGATAAACATATTACTTCCAAAAAATACTAATTGAATAAACCATTATTTCTTCTCACACTATTAGCTTGCTAGAAGCTCCATGAGGCTTGAAACCCAACAAAACTTTAGGATTATGGGATGTGATGGAAAGAGTAGTACCTAAGTAACTGAAAGCCGAGCACTTGTTCTGACTCTGCCATGCAATTAAGAATAGAACTACCATATGACCTAGGAACCCCTCTTCTGGGAATATACCCAAACAATTTGAAAAAGTATTATTCACAAAGATACATGCATCCCTATGTTATTTCAGCATTATTCATGGTGGCCAAGAAACAGAAACAAGTAGATGGTTGTATAAAGATGTGGTACATGTATACCATGGACTACTACTCAGCCATGAGAAAAGATGACATTTGCGACAACATGGATGGACCTTAAGAATATTATGGTAAGCAAAACAAGTCAAACAGAAAACGTTAAGAACCATATGATTTTATTACATGTGGGTTAGAGGGGAGTAGATGGTAATGAAGGGACACTTAACTTGGGGTCAGGTGTCATACAATGCAGTATACAATGATGTGTTGTGGAACTGTGCACCTGAAATCTACATAATTTTATTAGCAATGCCACCTCAATAAATTCAATAAAAATAAAAAACCCAAATGAACAAACAAGAAAAACAAACAAAAACTCATAGACATAGACAACAGTATGGTGGTTACTAGAAGGAAGGGGTATGGAAGGTTATAAAGGGTAAAGGGGGTCAAATATATGCTGATGGTGAAGTTGACAGCTAAGGGCATGAGGGCAGGGCCAGCAGCTGAAATGGGAAAGAAAAGACCATACCTTAAGACAGTCTTGGACCAAATTCCGGGTTCTAACAGGCCTTTCTCACCCACAATCCCGTGCTCTACCCCCCACCATGTTCTGTAGAAACATGAAGCCCTTCTTCTGGACTAAAAGATCACTCACTTTTTTATATGGTCCTGTGACTCATCACTCTACTCAACAATGGGAAAATGCCTCCAGATGCAGAGACTGCTATGAGGATCCCACCTGCGACATGTGGGGGAAAGACCTCAATATTGTCTAGTGTGACTGTCTGACTCTCTGACTAAGACTGAAGTTCAGGGCCTGTGTCTCCTTTCTTCCCTGAGTGATGCTAAGTGTCTCAGAAAGTGCCTGCATGTAGCAGGTATTCAGATATGTAGTTGAATGATTGAATTCCATCCAAAATCATCTTAAATATCTGAGTGGGCCTGGGGTTTCTCTGCTGCCCCGACCCCCTGAGATCCCAAAGACAAAAAAATCAGGACCAGATAGATTGCATTTCAAACTCCTTGACAGGTTGCGTTCCATTTGCTTTTCCAAACTCAGAAAAGCTACAGGCCAGTGAGGATGGAGGCAGAGGGCTTTTTATGGGAGAGTGGAAATTTATAAAGTAGAACAAGCACAGCAGGTCCACCAGTATATTCTGCAGGATCAGGAAGCAGGTAAACATCAGCGATGTCTCATCCAATTAATCTCACCAAATCAGTACAAGGTTTATTTTCTAGTACCCACTTTCCAGAGAAGCAAATTGAGGCTCAGAGAGAGGACTGGATATTCTCAAGACACAAGCTGGGGTGGGCAGAGTTCCCTTGTGCCATAGAGGGGACCATTGACCACTTAGTGGAAAGCTTTCCACTTAGTGGAAAGTGGTGTTGAATGCCAGATAAGCGAACATGTAGGAAGTTGTGTGAACCATGGTTCTACATGGAAAAGCTGGCACCAAAGACACCACAGGATACTCATGCATTATGCCTTCTGGAAGGCTCCCAGTATGCAAACCTCATCCAGGACAAACTGGTGTCAAGTTCACACTAACTGAAACAAGAAGGCACATAATATAAGCAACAACATCATAAACCACCTCAAAATCAAGGGCTGGAGCACACTCAGGAATTCCCAGCCATTCCAGGTTGCTCCTCTATTCCTCAACTCCAGTCCATCTCCAGTTATGTTGATTTTACTACTCATGATCACTAGGCCTCATCTCCTTCTTTCTAGCTCCATTACTTTCACCCTGGTCCAAAGCGTCATCATTTCTCACCTGGACAATTTTGATAAAGCCCCTATTTGCCTCCCTGCATTCCTTATTGCTATCTTGTCTGTTCTTCACCTTAAGCTAGAATGTTATTAAAAAGAGTCATAATAAAATATGGTTATACATTTCCCCACCCCTCCTTTAAAATCATTCAATGGCTTCCTATTGTTCTTAGGATGAAATCTTTACAAGGCCTAAATTAGTCACCATCTGTTCACAATTCAATACATGTTCATGCCTGTTGTCATAGCTTAAATAGTATCAGCACCCCTTTCACTTTCAAAGGTGTCCTGATTGGCTGAGTCATATGACCCTGCCCCCCTATTTCATTGCACACCGCTCTCCCCCTCACATCCTGGGCTCCAGCCTTCCCAACCTTCTCTCAGTCTCACCTCAGAGCCTTGGCACAGGCATCCCTGAAATGTTTTTTCCTGTTTCCTTCACTGAAGTAACTGTTACTCATCTTTCAGCTCTTATTTGATCTCATTTTAAATGTCAAGTTCTCTTATTATATGTTCTTAATACTCTTAGTACTTTCCTTCAAAGCATTTGCCACCTTTGTAATTGCATATAAATGTGTCATTATTCAAATAATGTCTGACACCCCTCTCCCTCCATAAGACAGCAGGGGAGGTATCTGTTTTTCTCCTGTTAAATTCCAAGTATCCCCCACAGAACCTGGCACAGAATAGGCAATCAATATGTATTCATAAAGTGAATAAGCTGGTGAACAGGCTCAGGGCACTCTGTACATAGCACCTCCTACAAGGTCTAGATTAAGGTTAAAATTAAATGATTACAAATATGATTAATGTCTTATATAAGTCTTTTTTGCTCACTGCAATGTAAACTTCAAGACAGTGGAGCAATAGGGACTAGGATGGGCTACCTGGGAGGCAGCACATTGCAGGGTTCAAATCCTAACTCTAGCCCTAACCACTTCAATGGCATCGGCCAAGTCACTTAACCTCTGCACCCATCTCTAAAAGGGGAATACAAGGATAACTATCTCACTGGTGTGTGAATCTTACAAATTGGAAGTGTCTGGCACATTGTAAGTACCATGTGAGAATGAATTCTTTTTATTACCAAATACTCCATTTTTGGTATTTAATATGGTATCATGCTGTTATATGTATATGTTCAATAAGTATTTACTGCATTATTTTGAGGGACTAAATCCTCAATTGTCCAAAGTGGCTATAGCCACTCCTACATTTTTACCCACTCATTGAGCTGAAGTGGGAGTGAGTATTGTTCCCCATCCGGGTCATATTTTCATTATGTCTTAAGACAGCTCTCCATTATTATCTGAGGGTTTAGAATCACACCAGAGAATCAACTCTCTTGTCTCATTCACTATCCTTTGAAGTGTGTTTTGCATAGAATACTGGTCTGGTCCCCAGTGGAGTTTCCAATCTAGAGGGCATTCTGAGGGTTAGTTGGCTAGGGGATATCCAATCTCTTCTTCCATTTGGCTACAACTACTGTTCCTGAGGAAAGAACATATCTCAACTCTTTCATCATGGTGAGATTGTTTTCCTTTTAGAAAACCTTCATTCTAGGAGCTCAAAGGGTTGTTGTTGGTCTCCTGTACCCTTACGGGAGGGGTGGGAACTGGGTACCAGGCTCTACTTTCCAACCATTGTCCTGCCATGAAGATCTCCAGACTCTTACACAAAGATCTGCAGGTGGACCTCTCTACCGATACCAGACATAAATGCAACTACCTACATGATAATGACATGTCATATTAATTATATGTTACAAATTATTAGGAGTCTTCCTAACATAAATTATAATATTTATCTTCTGTAGAGTATGACCAGGGTTATTCCTGATTCTTCTTACATATAATATGATGAATACCATACTCAGGTTGGCATGAGGCATGTTGCTTTGAACTGTATGAGTGGAATATAATCTCATATTTAAAAATGAATTTTCATTTCTCCTTCCAGTCTGACACTCTTATAAATACCCAATCTGCCTTGGACATCTTACATCTGGAGAACCTCTCCTTGGAATTAAATTTCCTCCGTTGTTTACCCTGTGCTGACTGGCCCTATTAGATTGAAAAAGGATTCTCTCTGTGGAAGAGGTACAGCCGGGAAGGAGCTTTAGTTACTAGTCATCTTTTGTGTGTTATCTGCCCTGCCTTTGACCCTGCTGCAGTCAGCAGGCGTCATACACCACAGATATACTTTTGATTCTGACCATGTATGAAAGTGACTAGGAGTTTGTCTTGGTTGGCTTTCCCCAGAGGCAGACAGTCAGACAAGAACTGAATGTACATAGTATATAAGGGAGGTACAGAAACACTGGCTGAGAATGGGGGGGGGCGGTGATACAGGGAAGGGAAGATAGTTAATAAAAGGTGCCTTTTGTTTTTAAGCCAGCTACCACTGTGGACAACTAAAGGTATTCCCATTGAAAAACTTTGGAGATGGGATCAAACACATGTCAGTATAACTTACCAAAGGAGCCAGTTATCTGAGGCATCTTCACCTCCACACCCATCAGCCATTGGTTCAAGGCTTCCCCTGGAAGAATGCTGGTTCCTTGGTACTGCTGTGCATGTGGGCAAAGCTGGTTCTGGCTTCCTCAGGTCATCCCTCTGGCAAAGATGCGTGTACCAGCCATTATAGGTCAGGCTGGTATGCAGGGACAAGGACGGAGATCAGAGAGGATGAGATAGGAGCACTGACAGTATCTACTGTATAATTTAAAATATTCCCAAGGGCATAGCTGACTAATAAGCTCATTGCAGGGTATATATGATGTGACTGTGGCAGAAAAAACCATCTCTTGCTCTCAATACTGGTGTGAAACTACTTTTTCTTTTCCAGCTATTTAAAAAAAAATTTTTTTTAATTCATTTTTTTAGAGAGGAGAGGGAGAGACAGAGAGAGAGAAGGGGGGGGGGAGCTGGAAGCATCAACTCCCATATGTGCCTTGACTAGGCAAGCCCAGGGTTTCGAACCGGTGACCTCAGCATTTCCAGGTAGACGCTTTATCCACTGCGCCACCACAGGTCAGGCCTCCAGCTATTTTTGTGTAGCTTTTATCGTGCCACTTTCCTCAGTGCCACCTCTCTTTCATCCCTTTATCCCACGCTCAATTCCATACACCTTTTCCTCTTCCCTCCTTTCTGGCATGACTGTCCTACTGACGTCACCTTTTTCCTCTCGGTTTTTGCCAAATGGAAACCTCAAGCTTTCTGAATCTTCCCTCAGAACAAACACCATTATGATGGGTGATCACATGAGTATTATTACAGTGATGATAACATTTGTTGACTGAATGCTCCATCGGTCACTGCTCCTGGCTGTCACAGAGATGGCTGAGAAGCCACTAAATCAGAATAATGAGTAATAAAAACTGAAGGGCTCTTTGCAGCCTGGCATCCCTCATGCCCAGGCGGCTATTAGCTCTGCGTAGCTCTACTCTGGAGCTGTGCCATTCTGCCCCGTATATTGGGCACTGCCTGGAAGAATACTGCCTCTTTTGTCACAATAAACTGATGACAATTCTTGGCTAGAAAAGTAAGATTCTTGAATGATTAGGACACTGAGGACCAAATTCATAACTCATACTCTACACAGGCCTCTGATCTTCATTCTACTTTCAGGAATAGGTTGCCTGTTAAAAGGCCCTGGGGTGTGATTTCCATCATTAAGTCGTGCTGTCATATCCGTTTGCTCAAGAATGCTGACCTTGTTTAGAAAGTACAGTTGCAATGTTACCAGATACACATACTAATAGTCCACCAGGGCCAGTCCTCATGTAAACAGAATTCTGTGATGTGATCTCAGGGCTCCTGGGCTCACTACAAATATATAGTGCTCACTTGCTTCTCAATGCCTAAAGTTTCTTAACAAGAAATAAATCCTTCCAGGTGTGAGGTGGTATCCCATTGTAGTTTTGATTTGCATTTCTCTAATAGCTAGCGAAGATGAGATTTCTAAATAAAATAAAGAAATAAATCCTTTCATGCTACAATAAGAGAATTGTAGGAGAATACTTGACTGTATTTTAATCAAACTAATAGATGTATGCAATTTTAAAATGCAAAATTAGTATGTACTATAAAGCTTGTAAGAATATATAGCTAGTGCTCCACTCCTCCCTATGCCCAAGAACCATTCCTCAGAAAAAAACTATTATCAACTTGTTTAGCTATTTTTTCTATTGCCTACATGATAATATATAAAATGTTTATACTGTGATTTCTTCTTTTTCTATTTACTACATTATTTATTGACTTCTTAAATGGGAGATCACAATTAAGTGTTCTTACACAGACCCATAATGTTCCTCTCCTCATCTTTCCAATATAGTTGTATCATAACTTTGTATTAAATGAATATCCTATTAAACATTATTGTGACAATGTAAAATTGTTCACAGTTGAGGCATATATATAGTATGCAATAATTTCATTGTCATTCTCACACACATTTTTTTTCTCTAGGTAGTAATTGCCTTTTCTTTATGTTTGTTTAGTTTTCTGGGTACCAATCATTCATTCTTCCCCAGCTCCTCCATAGAGTTATAGATGTTTCTCAATAATGCAAACACATCTGGTAATCTATCAGTACCATCTCTCCTCTCACCCCTTACCCCCTATGAGACAGCTCTTCTAGATGCTCCTGTTATTCCAATTTATTCTGCACTAATTGTTCTTTAGACCAGCTGCATGACTGTACTGTCACATGTCCTGCTAATAAAGAACTTCTCCTTTCTCTCTTCTGTCTTGAATTCACTATTCCCTGGATGCTGTCTTCCACTTTGTTCATTCCCTCGAGTTAGTGAACCACATTCTCAGGCTGCTATCTAGAAATACATTTTAGAATTCTTTCATGTCTGAAAATGCTCTCTCATTCTTGACTGTTTGTTTGGCTGGATGTGGAATTTCAGAATGGAAATAACCTACCATCAGAATGCCGTGGCCATTGCTCCAGCCATCACTGTTTCTGCTTGGAATTCTGATTGTAAACTGATTCCTGATTCTTTGTGAGCAAACTTTCTTTTTCTGGGAGTTTTTAGTTTCTTTCTGCTTATGTTCTAGCATTTAAAATGATATGCCTTATTGCTGTGTAGTTCTTGTTTTTTTATATTGTATTTGGCATTTAGTGAGTTTTGGAACTCTGGAAACTCATTTCCTTAGTTTTGGGAAATCTTCTATTATCTCTTTTATAATCTGTTCACCTCCATTTTTAAAAAATTCTGTTTTACTTTGAATTTCTTCTTATTCAGCTGTTGGGTGTGCCAAGCTAGTTGTCTTATCCTCTCTCCTATTTTCTGTGTCTTTTTGTTTTCCTTTATGAGACATTTTCTCATCCTTCAACCTACCTATTGAAATTTTTAAAAATATTTTTCTGAAGTGAGAAGTGGGGAGGCAGACAAACAGAGTCCTGCATGTGCCTGACAGGGATCCACCCGGCATGCCCACTAGGGGGTGATGCTCTGCCCATCTGGGGCATTGCTCCATTGCAACCAGAGCCATTCTAGCGCCTGAGGCAGAGGCCATGGAGCCATCCTCAGTGCCCGGGTGAACTTTGCTCTAATGGAGCCTTGGCTGCAGAAGGGAAAGAGAGAGATAGAAAGGAAGGAGAAGGGGAAGGGAGGAGAAGCAGATGGGTTCTTCTTTTGTGTGCCCTGACTGGAAATCAAACCCAGGACTTCCATACGACAGGCTGATGCTCTACCACTGAGCTAGCAGACCAGGGCCTACCTATTGAATATTTTTTATTTCATGATTTCAATTTCCAAAAGCTCTACAGTGTTTATGATTATTCCTTTCTTATAACATCTGGTTCCTTATTCACAGATGCAAGATTTTCTCTAACCCTCCCTTGTTTTTCTAAATTATTATCCTTTTTCAATTTTCTTTTGTTCTATTCCTTTTTGGTATACTTGTTTGCTTTGGTCTCTGTCAGTCATGGTGGAGGCTATCCAAAATACTTATCTTAGGCTCTTTATTCATATTTCATAATAAAATACTGGAAATTAATTAAAGCTCTTGCATAATTGTGTGGGGCCCAGACATTTGTTGGAGAACCCTCAAATATGAACATCAACAAGATTTTTTTTTCATTTTGTATTGTTAATTCAGAAAAGACTCCTCTGATTTTTTGTCTAGAGGACAAGAAGCCTGATTGCTAGGATTCTAAGAATCAAAAAAAAGGGAAAAAATCTCATATTTTTTTGCCTGCTTCTCATCCATACCCTCTATGGTGCCAGGCTCTGGAGCCTCTTGGGTGGAATTATTCTAGGGGTGAAACCCTGTGGCTCCTGCTGGGTTGCACAGTGCTGGTGGCTGGCTGCGACAGTCACAGAGATAAACTGGCGGCTCTAACTTTTCCTTATACACTTTCAATCAGTTTTCTGATATTTCACTTTACCTTCTAATATATTCGTGCCTCCAATTTGTTAGATTTCCTGGAGTTCTATAGGGCAATCTAGCTTGTTTCTTGTAGGTATTTCTCTTGGTAGACAGTTTCAGCTTTCTGCTCTGGTGTGTTGGTTGCCCTTATAAAGATGGTCAAAGCTGGTTTCCCAGAACCCCATTTGCAGTTCTGCCCTCAGGAAAAAGAGAAGGAAGGAGGATAGGGCATGTAGTTTCCTTATAAGGAAAGGATGTAGAGTCAAAAGTATATGATATCTCTTTGCTCACATTTCATTGAAATAACTTAGTATCATGGCCACACTTACCTGCAAGGCAGGATGATAAAT
Organism: Saccopteryx leptura; assembly: GCF_036850995.1. Taxonomy (NCBI): domain Eukaryota; kingdom Metazoa; phylum Chordata; class Mammalia; order Chiroptera; family Emballonuridae; genus Saccopteryx; species Saccopteryx leptura. The sequence goes on from NC_089516.1 coordinate 13,557,310, forward strand.
CTAGTCTCTAGATAGACTATGCCCTGAAAAAGTCCCTGTGTGGGGAGGTTATTACTAAAAGAAAAAAAAAAAAAAAGGAGAATGGATACTAGGGGATGAAAAGCAGTTTTTGCAACAGTTAGGAATAGTGTCATTCCCTCCAGCACACAGTGATTCTCCTGCCCACAAAGCAGAGGTCTTCCACAGACCAACATGTGGTCAGCAGCATGTGCACTTCTAACTGTATGCTGCCATGTGCTTATGGGTGGGCTGTAGTGACCATCTATATCCATGATTCCCAGTACTCCTAGCTGCCTTGTGAGCAATGTGTTATGCCTCTATTTATAACCTGTCAAGTACAGGAGCTTTTCTTTTCTACACTTGGAGAGAGTTGAACTACAGTTTCCACATTGGCACTTATGTTACATGTTATAAGAAAGAACGTACTATGTCTAATACAAAATGGGGAAAAATTCTGTCTACTACTCTATAACAGTGCTTCTCAAACATGAATTAATGTAAAGGCATCATCTGGGGACCTTGTTAAAATGCAGATTCCAATTCAGTAGGTGTAGGGAGGACCTGGAATTCTGTATTTCTAACACTCCTAGGCAATGCTAACTTTGCTATCCAAGAACTAGATTTTGGTTAGCCAGGCACTAAATACTTTCCCTGTTAAAGTCCAGTTACTCTTTGAGATCAAACAGCTCACATTGGATGATAATTTATATATGTTTAAAGAAGACAACAATGTATGCATTTCCTTTGATAAACAAAAGCAAAGGAATTTCACAGATTTTTACAGCCTTCACTGTACCCCAGATATTTAACAAATAGTAAAACTGAATGATAAACAATAATGGGTGAGTTACAATCTCAAAAAAGTACTGATTTGCCTTCTAAGTCTAAGAAATCATAATTGCCTAAAGCATTGAAAGAGAAAAACTTCAGCTTGTCATTCTCTTGTCTTAATTAATGAACATGAGCATGTACTCAAGACCAAGATTTTTCAAAGTATTGTAAGCAGTTGGTCTCGGGTTTTAGTACGTCTGCATTCACAGGCAGTTAGTTCTGTGGCTGTGCTGGCTGCTGATTTTTGGAAGCTGGAGCTCAATATTGGAGAGCATGACTTACCCATGGAGCCAGGCCAAGATTAATTATTTCTTTTCCTCAGTAAACTGAAGTATAAAAAATCCTTTTAATATTCATATTGTTTGCTTCTTGGCTTTATGCTGGCTGCATGGCTTACCGAGTGACTCATTCTGTAAGACTGCCTTGTTAACACTCACTTGACAGAGGTACTGATTTCTTCCTAAAGACACTACCAAGTACAAGTCTCTTACTTTTACTTTCAGTTCTTATTTTCCGTCTTCATATGGAGCAACAGGAAGGAAGGGAGATAGACATTTGGTTGTGGGAGAGGGAATTTGTTAAATTATCTTTGGAAAAACTAGTTTTATCTCTTTCTCATGAAGTAATCTTTAAGTAGATGCTTAAAGACGGTCAATGAAAGAAAGCTGTACTTAGCAGCAGCCTTGCAAAGGGTTTTGGTTTTTTGTAGGCGGGACAGAGTAAGTAAGGGGTTAATTTCTTTTGAATTTTAAAATTGCCGTATATCGCCTGACCTGTGATGGCGCAGTGGATAAAGCGTCCACCTGGAACACTGAGGTCACAGGTTTGAAACCCTGGGCTTGTCTGGTCAAGCACATATGGGAGTTGATGCTCCCTGCTCCTCCCCCTCTTCTCTCTCTCCCCTCTCTAAAATGAATAAATAAAATGTTTTAAAAAATCAAAAAAATCAAATTGCAGTATGACATAGGAAATTGGAAACTATTATGTTAAGTGAAATAAGCCAGGCAGAGAAAGAAAAATATCATATGACCTCACTCATTTGAGGAATCCAATGAACAATATGAACTGAGAAATGGAATAGAGACAGAGGTGGGATCAAATGGACTAGAGGAAAAGTGGACAGAGGGAAAGGGGATGAGAGCATGGGATCAAAGAAGAGAAAGAGATTGGTGAAATTATATATACATAACAAAGCGTTATAGAGAGCAAAAAAGCAAATCCTAGAGGGTAGGGGGGAGGGCATTGGGGAGAGGGGGGCAAGGGGGATGTTGAAGGGAACACGAGGGTGGGGGGATGTATTTGATGGGACACTTCAATCTATGTGAACACAATGAATTTAAATCAATAAAAAAATAAGCACGTATACCCCTTGATGAATTTTTACAAATTAAACACCAATATTGGTAACCAACATCCATATAAATAAAATATTACCGGTATTCCTAAAACCTTGCTCATGTCCCCTTCCGGTCACATATCCCTCTTACCGCCATTAACAAGGGTAACTATTTATCTGACTTTAAATGCCATTAACTGTTTTTCAACTTTATATAAATGGAATCATGCTATATATATATTCTTTTGGATTTGATTTGTTTCACTCAATATTATGTTTCTCTGATTCTTTGCACATGTAATATGTATTCTGGCATATAGTTACATGTGTTCATTTTCATTGCTGTGTACTATTTTTTTGTATGATTACCACAAAATTTACTTATATATTATTGATAGCCTTTTGACTTTTTCCCCCTCATTTTGGCCTAGTACAAATACTGCTACTATGAATATTCTACTACACTTCCTTTGGAAAATATAGGTGTAATCATTTACTTTAGACATCTAGGAGTGGAATAGCTGGGTCTTAGGACAGATGTATGCTCAGCTTTAGTAGGCACTCTCAGACAGTGTTCCAATCCTGTAGGCGCAAACCTCTTCAAGTGCATTTCAGGTAGAGGCTGTTCCAGAGAAGGGTTAGATACTAAAATAGAGTAATCAACTGGTGGGACAACTTTTGAATGGGACAGTAGACAGGTGAGATATTGGCTATAGGGAGTTATTTCTCTCCATGATTTGTATTTGGATGCCACAAATTTAAAAGAACAGAAGAGGGCTTGAGTAGTTGAAACACAGGGCAAGAGGGGGTCTACCGAGGAGCGAGTGACAAAGTACTATGACAACTGGGATGTTTAAATGAAAATAACAATGCACTGACAGTCAGTAATACTCTTAGAATGCATGAGCAGCTCGCACAGTGCTTAAATGCTTGGGCTTTGTGATTACATTGCCTGGGCTTGCATTCCAGCTTGTCACTCATTTACTGTGTGATTTTTGAGCAAGTCATTTAACCCTTCTGAGTCCAGTTTCTTCATCACAAAGTATACATAATGAATACCCACAGTTCAAGGGCATTGGGAGGATTACATAAGATGAAAAATGTAAAACTCTTAGCAAGTCCCTAGCATATAGCCTTAATAATATATAGATTATAATATACTGCTCAAAAAATTAGGGGATATTTCAAAAATGAATATGAAGTGATAAAATATCCCCTAATTTTTGTGGGCAGTGTAGATAACATTTATTGAGAATTTACCATGTGCTGATGTCTTTATAACTATATCTCATTTGAGCACCAGAACAGTCCAGTGAGATAAATTCCATTCTTATTCTCATTTTTCAGATGCAGAAACAGAGTTAGAGAGGGTAAACAAAGAGCTCTGTGCCAACTCTTACTATATACTTACTATAAGCTCGTTTGTTCTGAGTCAATTTCTTAAAGTAAATACTAAGATGCATGTCAAGGAGAGTCCCCCAAACTGGAACTCTCACACATTGCTGGTGGGAATGTCAAACAGCACAGGTACTTTGGAGGATGATTTGTCAGTTCTTTATGAAGTTAAACACACACTGACCATATGACCCAGCCATTCTACTCTTAGCTATTGTCCAAGAGAAATAATAAATGACACATATCCACAGATGACTTGTATATAATTATTAATGGCAGTTTTATTTGTAAAAGGAAAAAAATTGGAAACAATGCAAATGTTCATCAATAAATGAAAATATAAATTGTAGATTATTTCTATATGGGATACTATTAAGCAATTCAAAGAAATGAACTACTAATCTATTCAACAATGTGATGAACCTCAAATACATTATGGGGAGTGATGGGAGCTAGACAAAAAAATTATACCATATGGTTATATTTATATGAAATTCTAGAAAATACAATTCTATATAGAAATGCAATTTGACTGTTCATGACAGAAAGTACATTAGTGGCGCCTGAGAATGGAGGGGATGGAAGGAGAGATGGACTGCATAGGAACACAAAGGACCTCTGGGTGGGGAGATGGAATGTCTAGATATTGTTATAGAGGTGGTTCCATACATGTATATGATCAAAACTCATAGAAATATTCACTTTAAATGGGAGCAGCTTATTTCATGTAATTTTTTCTCAGTAAAGTTGTTTTTAAAAGCATCCCCAGGAGCTGGCATTGACCTTGTATCCCAATCCATGATGGTAGCAAACTGGCAGGGCAGCTGCTATGCTCATGCAGGCTCAAGTTGCCAATTTTACTGAGTTATTAAGGAAAGTATTTTGCATTGTTGCATTTTTTTTCCCAGAGACCTGCAGCAAAGAGGACTCTGGCTTCTGACAGGGGCTGAGAGAAGCCTATCTTTCGAAGGAAACAAGAAAGCAAAGGAGGCATTCTTTGTAATGTAATCCATCGTTCTGTAAAGTAGTGCCAGGGTTGGCATTTTTATACCTTTTTTTCTGTGCATGCAGAGGCGAAGAACTAATTACAAGTGTCCGCAAGCCCATGTGTGTCCTTTGACCTCGAACAAATTTATGCATATGCTATGCATCTTAATTTTTCTATGGATAAGCAAAATGCTAGAATTCTTCCTCATATGAAATTCAAATTAGTTCATAAATATTGCATTCCGAATTGGGTACTTTACTCTAAATAACTTGTGCCTTTTTAATGGCTTATTTCAAAAAAAGATGTGCAGTGATGCTGGAGTCCACGAACAAGATAGGCATAAGGTACTTAGGCTTCAGGTGTTGTGAAAAGACAGCTGAAATAACGTTTTTCTTCCCTTCAAATCCTGTCTAGAACAACTGCCATATGGCTGTCATTGTAGTTTCAATTTGAACATTTTGAAAAGAAGAATTAGATCCACAAAAGATGGAAGAGAAATAACATGTACTGAACAGCTATTAAGTACCAAGCATTGCATCATTTGTTTTATAAAAAAGTTGTTTCAATCAAGTGTTCCAACAACACTATAAAGGTTGGTAGTATGAGCCCAATTTTACAGGTAAGGAAACTGTGGTTCAGAAAAGTTAAGGGACTCACCAAGAACCCCTAAAGAATTTGCCAATTTGAGGGCAGCCATTGAGAGGCTGAGGAACTCAATGGCAGATCATGGAATTTCATGGGTTTGGGGGAGAAAAGCTTCAGTTCACAGCTTTAAGGAGGAGGAGCCTTTGTAAATACTCACGAGTTTCAGCTGGAACCCTTGAAGGGCTACACCTTAGGTATAAGAGTGAAATGGTACATCAGCAATATGTAGGAGGTTCCGCAATTTTCCTTCTCCCATGGCTGCACTGAATATATATCTATGCATGGATCAATTCACTCAGAAAAATCTAGAAGGTAACTGAGTGGCACCCATGCATCAGAGGGCTGAAAACGCACGCACATGGAAATGGGTAGTAAAAGATGGGACACACTCATGCTATAGACCCCACGGTTCTCACAGTGCCTTATAATCGGGAGGGAACCTGCAATTCCCACCTTCTCCTGAGGAGAACTTTTACAGATGCCACACACTTTTACAGATGCTCCCAAATCGCACAGCTCAAAGAACCAAATGGGTTTGGCATTCACAAGACTCCCAGGGCCAAAGGAAACAAAGAAGAAGTTTTTAAATGGGTGCATGAATACATCCCACTGATACTACACCGGGCTCAGCACAGAGGGAGCAGGCAATGGTGCTCAGGCTCCACTTTCTCCCTGGAAGGAGTGTGATTGTATGTTTTTTTCCAGCTGCTGCCCAAGAGGCAGGCTTCTAACCAGTTTGCATTTGGAGCAGATCAGGATCCTCCTGGAGCCTGAAAGCATATGTGGACAATTCATCTGCCTTCTCCCCCCTAACTTTCTTCAACAGTAAAATCATCTCTCCAGCTTCTTGCTGGAGGGAACTTGTCTATACATCTAGCACCCCAAATTTTACAGCTTCCACCTGAGAGACTAGCTCCTGAATAGCCTAGCTCTGAGAGCTGACAGGGCTCAGGATTTGTGAGTCCCTGGGGACCAAAAGGAACAAAGAACTGGTTTTATATGGGCACAAAAGTACTCCCAGCAGCTATTCCCCTTGGATAGATACATAGTAAGTAGGCGATAATGTCCTGCTCCCTATCTCCCTGATAGGGGCTAGACTGCATGGAAAACTAATGGGCTTCCAATTAGTCTGCACCTGGGAGCTGACCAGGCAGGCAATTAACAGTTTTCCAGAAACCTAAATCGGCATGTGGACATTCCCCTTTCTTTGGGGACACTGATGGGACAGTTGATGCTTTTCAACTCTCCTTCTTCCTGTCTGTCTCTGTCTGTTCCTGCCTGTCCGACTTTCTCACTAAAAAAAAAAAAAAAAAAAACATAAATAAAAATAAAATAAAATTGTCTTCTTTTGCAGATGACAATCTTATCTATAGAAAATTCTAAGGACTGCACAAAAAAGCTGTTAGAACTGATTAACAAATTCAGAAAAGTTGCAGGACACAAAATAACACACAAAACAGTTGGATTTCTATACATTAACAATGAACTATCCAAAAGAAAAAAATAAAGAAAACAATCTCAATTTCAATAGTATAAAAAATAATGATATAAATAAGTTTAACCAAGGAGGTAAAACATTGTACACTGAAAACTATAAAACATTGATGAAAGAAATTGAAGAAGACAGAAATAAATGGAAGGATATCCTGTGTTCATGCATTAGGAGAATTAGTATTGTTAAATGTTAAAATAGTAATATAACCCAAAGGGATCTATAGATTTAATGCAATCCTTACCAAAATTCCAATGGTATTTTTCACAGAAATAGAAAAGAACAATCATAAAATTCACATGGAACAACAAAAAACCCTGAATAGCTAAAATAATCTTAAACAAAAAGAAAGGAGTTTAAGACATTATATATCTTGATTTCAAATTATATTACAAAGCTGTAGTAATTGAAACATTATGGTACCAGCATTTGAAAAAGACACATATATCAATTAAACAGTATCAAGATCCAAGAAATAAACCCACACATATAGTCAACTAATATTTAACAAGTCAAGAATATTCAAAGGAGCGAAGACAGTCTTTTCAATATCTGGTGTTGGGGAAATTTAGATAATCACATATAGAAGAATAAAATTGGACTTCTATCTTACACCACTGAAAACAAAATTAACTTGAAATAGATTAAAGACTTAAATGTAATACATGTACCATAATACTCCTAGCAAAAAAATACAGGGTAATGCTCCTTGACTTGGTCTTGGCAATGATTTTTTGGATATCAAAAGCACAAGTGACAAAAGCAAAAATAAATAAGAAGAAGTACGTCAAACTAAAAAGCTTCTACACAACAAAAGAAACAACAAATGAAAAGGCAACCTAAGGAATGAGAAAAAATATTTTCAAATCCTGTATCTGGCAAGGGGTTAATATAATAATATATAAGGAACTATAAAACTCAATAGCAAAAAAAAAAAAACAAAAAAAACAAAACAAAACAAACAAACAAAAAACCCCAAATGGGCAGAAGACCTAATTAAACATTTTCCCAAAGAAGACATACAAATGGCCAATGGGTACATGAAAAGATGCTGAACATCACTAAGCACCAGGGAAATAAGAATCAAAACCACAATGGAATAATACCTCATACCTGTTTTGATGATTATAAAAAACTCAAAGATGGTACCACTTGGCAAGGATGTGTTTAAAGGAAATAAATCACTGTCTTAAAGAGATATCTGCACTTCCATGTTCGTTGCATCATTATTCATAATAACCAAGACTTGGAAACAACCTAAACGTCCATTAACAGATAAATAGATAAATAAAATACACACATGCACACATACACATATACATCCTGCCACTTGTGACAATATGCATGAACCTGGAGGACATTATACTAAGTAAAAAAAGGCAGACACAGAAAGAGAAATATTAGATGGTCTCACTTATTTGTAGAATAATTTTTTTTAAAGCTGAACTTACAGTAACAGACAATGGAAGAGGGGTTATCAGAGGCTGTGTCAAGTGGGAAAGGGGATTTTTTTTTTTTTAAGGAAAGTAGCATTAGAATGGTAGCTGCTAGGAGCTGGGGAGAAGGGGTCATGAGAATTGTTTAATGAGTATATAGTTTCATTTTTGTAATAAGATTTCTGGAGATGGTGGTTGAACAACAGTATGAATATACTTAATACCACTAAATAATATATGTAATAATGGTTAAGATACTAAGTTTTGTGTTATATGTATTTTGCAACAATAAAAAAAGAGAGTGAACTGCTAATGGACCAGCTCTTACAAATTTAAACCAATTTCAAATAGGCTCAATCCCAGACAAAATTAAGACAATCTGTCCCTATCTTAACTTCCTGCCAGAAACCAAAGCAGATCATCTCTGGAGGAAGATAATACTGCTTAAAGCCTCAAATTATCTTCTGCCATTTAAAAAACGCAACGTTCACTATTCAATTAGTAAATGTGCAACTCAATTTGATAAAAGACAATTTGTTTTAAAATATATCAGGAAATAGAATAAGAACCACTAGAGTTACAGAAATTGAGTTATTAGCTATATTTTTAAATAAGTGGTTAATATGTTCAATAAATTACATGACAAGATGAATTTCAGCAGAAAACTGGAAGCTGTAAGAATCAATTAGAAATTCTAAAACTGAAAAGTTGTAAACACTGAAAAGAAGAACTCAGCAGAAGGGATTTTTAAAAAAGGTTTATAATTTGTCAAATTTTTATATTACTTCCATCTCAGAAATTAATATACACAGAGGTTAGGATAACTTTCATTGGGGCTTGGCCAGGTAGCTCAATTGGTTAGAGCACCATCCCGACATGCCATATTTGCAAGTTCGATCCCCAGTCAGGGCACATACAAGAATCAACCAATGAATGCATGAATAAGAGGAACAATAAATTGATGTTTCTGTGCCTTCCTCTCTCTCTAAAAAATCATTTAAAAAGATAACTTTAACTGTTTTAGTTCAACTGAGACTTTATAGTGAACTATCTGAGTGTTTTCCAACTTTTGAACATTGTAGGTAATTGTGTTAACGTAGCTATCCACAAGTAGAATAATAAAATATATAGTTATAGCCTGACCAAGAGGTGGTGCATTGGATAGAGCATTGGGCTGGGACGCGGAGGACCCAGGTTCAAAACCCCAAGGTCACCAGTTAGAGCGTAGGCTCATCTGGTTAGAGCAAGGCTCAACAGCTTGAGCCCAAGGTCACTGGCTTGAGCAAGGGGTCACTTGGTTTGCTGTAGCCTGCCTGGTCAAGGCATATATAAGAAAGCAATCAATGAACAACTAAGGTGCTGCAACGAAGAAGTGATGCTTCTCATCTCCCTTCCGGTCTCTCTGTCCCTATCTGTCCCTCTCTCTATCACAAAAAAAATTAAAAAATTAAAAAAATTAAATGCATAGTTATAAACACATTTAAAAATGACAATGATCTTTATCAAGCCTTAGGGGTTTGTCTTCTCTGATGTTTCACAGTTGGTTGCAGCCCAGAAATCTGAATTACTTCATACAGTGCCACTGCAATGATAACTACTCATGATTGCTGAATTCATTTCCATTATCAGTGGCAAGAAGAGAGAAATTGGTCTTGCTAACACTAATTGTTAGGGAAGTTAAGCGTGAGCTCAGAACCTTAAAATCAGATTTTTTAAGAAAAAAAAATTAGCTTTACAATCCTTGGCAAAGTACAGTTTCTCACAATTACCTTTTAAATCCATTAAACTATTCTACTAATCTCTTTCTTAATTTAAAAATTAGAACCCATAAATGATTTTAAATCAAAGGTATGTTTAATTCCTAGAATCTTCTGGTTCAGAATTACTTTTAGCTATTAAACCAGTCTTGTTCGCATAATATCAAAATCATACCATCTATTTTTCCCTAATATAATGCCTCTAGTTCTCAGTTTCTAATGTCAGCTAGCTGAATCAGGTGACATGCTCTGTTAAAGGCTTATAATTTGAAGATTCTGTACTATATTTGAGGCACATCTTATTTAATCCTCAAAACAAACCTGAAAGTATAATATTACTATCCGCATTTTGAGGAATGGAGAGGTTCCAGACATTCTTATCATTCCTAATGGCGCCTAACTAATGAGAGAGAAACCTGGGTTCACATTGCATGGGAAGAGTTAAATTCTACCCCTGTGCTTGAATGCCCATTTCCACTCTAGTGTCAGTTAATCACTAGAAACATTTTTCCTCCTGGGTCGGCATTTCTTAACTTTAGGTTCTCTTTTATAATGATGAGTAATTGAATGGCGCTCAGTAAACACCATCCTGAAGAATATAGCTGTGCAAGCCATGTTTTCATTTTAAAGACCATTTTTGGTCTAGAAAGCCAATTTGAATGACTGTGTTGCTTTTCTCATGTTTTACAATAATTGTAAGGGAATCATTCAGTTCAGAGTTGAGCAAGTTGCATTGCCTCAGGTGTATAACTTTACATCATGAGCCCAGTAGGCTTCCAGGGAGAATAGAAACCTGTTAAAGAATAAATTAAAATACTGTCCTCAAGGAAATTGCAACCTAGTAGATAGAGTGATTTTCACAATATATATAAAACACAGAAACATAGATTTAAACATGTAACCTAGGATCATTTTTAAGTCCAATTTACATCTTTACTTTGGGGGAATCATAAGGTTCTTGAGGTACCGTATTTCCCCATGTATAAGAAACATCTTAATTTTAGGGCCTAAATTTGAAAAAAAAAATGTATTACATAAAGTTATTGAACTGAAGTGTTATTCATCATAACATTCATACAACACCTCATCACTGTCAAAACTCCCATCCATTAGCTTGTCTTCATCTGTGTCTGATGACGAATCACTGTCTTCAACAATGAGCACAAAAACAAGCACAGAAAGTGGGAAATGCAAGTAAAAAATTCTATAATCACTGTATAAGACGCACCCAGTTTTTAGACCCTCAAATTTTTGAAAACCATTTTATACATGGGGAGATACAGTATATAACATAAGGGCACAAGTTGCATGAGGTTTCCTAAGCATAAAAGTCAAAAGGGGCCCTGGCTGGTTGGCCCAGTGGTAGAGCATCAGCCTGGCGAGTGGATGACTCAGGTTCAATTCCCAGTCAGGGCACACAGGAGAAGCGACCATCTGCCTCTCCACCCTCTCCCTGCTATTCTCTCTTTCTCTCTCCTCCTCCTGTAGCCATGGCTAGATTGGTTAAGCACATCGGCCTCGGTGCTGAGGATGGCTCCATGAAGCCTCCACCTCAGATGCTAAAAATAGCTCAGGTGCAAGCATGGCCCCAGACTGGCATTGCTGGGTAGATCTGGGTTGGGACACATGCAGGAGTTTGTGTCTCTGTCTCCCCTCCTCTCAGTTGGCAAAGAAGGAAAAAAGAAAAGAAAAAATAAAGTCAAAAGGAATTTTATTAGTCACTTCCTTATCCACACCTAGCATATTCTGAGACTTAGAAACGTAGCAGGAGGCAATAATCACCATGTTGTTGTTCCTGTACAGAGACTCTTGGGAATGTCTACAGAACGTGCTCTACTCACAATGCCCAGTCATTTGTTGCTCAGGGATAGCACTAGTTTCTTTTGAGAGGGTCATTGCTGACAGCTTCCTTACCAATAAACTGTACTTTATTTAATTTCCCCAAAATAAGAGGCAGCAAAAATGAAAGTGACTGAAACCTGGACATTTTTTAAAAGAACAATAACAGATCTTAACAACACAGCCCAAGGGCAATGGCCTAAAGTGCATCCTGAGATAGTCATTCCAGAAGAAACAGCTATGGGGAAGGTGTGTGGGACTTGTAAAAAGTGTGAAAGAGACCTGAAAGAATCTGGCTCCCAGTGCAGCTAGGAGGGGAATTGAATATATGTAATAAAAATCTTTATTATTTGGGTCTCAGACTTTCAGCAACTGAGGCTAATGGGAGAGAACAAATAGACTTCTTGAGAAATAGGATTTTTCAGGAAAAAAAAACTTTCTGGACAAGAAGAGCCTTCAAAGATAACCCGGAAGACACACAAAAAGAAAGACCTTGCTTCGTATATTGATATCTCATGCAGAAGGGCAGAGAAACGAGGAGAACTAGAGGCCAGGAATAGGAAGAAAGAAGCCTTCATTGTAGCAAAAAGCAGCCAGCTAATGAGGCAATCCCACAGGGGCAGGCTGGCTAGACTTCCTGAAGTTTGCATTCATTCTGAGAGCTTCAAAGAACCATTGGCAGTTTTAAAGTATAAACAATGGTAGGTAAGAATAGATTAAAGGCATGAAATAGACTAGGAGATAACTCTCTAATGATGCTGTGTTTTGGCTGTTGAATTCCAAATAACCACAAATTTGGAACTAGAATCTTCAGACTTATAATTAATTGTCTCTGTTAAACAAGTACTGTCAACATAATTTCAAAATCATACCATCTTCCATTTTCCCCCAATATAATATGTCCAATTCAGTTATTAATATCAACTGAGAAATTACAATGTTTTCAATTTTAATTAAACAGTAATAACTATAAAACTTCCATTTTAGGCCATTGCAAAGTAACTGATTCTTGATTTACTTTCTTGTCAACAACAAATAAATTTGGAGAAAATATATGTGGCAAATATTTTCAGGCAATGAATAATAGGTAGTGCAGTACTATAATCCTTGAGAGAAAGAAAATATCCAAGGTGAACCCCATAATCATTCCAGCTTTTTGCCTATGAAAAGTGGATCCCAAGCAAAACATCTGCCTTAAAGAGCTAGAAATTGGAGTTCTGGGCTGCTAAGAAACTGGAATTTGTGGGACTGAATAACAAAACAAACAAACAGAAACCAAATCAACTAAGTTTGTATGATGCTAGACTAAGGGCCATGGTTCCTGGGCTGCACATAGGTAGAGTGTGACTCTGCTAGGCTTATCAGAGAGTGTATGTTATTGGGTTGATTGCTAAATGGAGATACCAGGGGTAATGCAGTGCTAAAAGATATTGATATTTTGGCCTAGACATAGAGAAAAAAATCTGGGCACTTCAGGCATTCAGTTGAGAAGCTCAGGAGTAAGGACCATGTTAGAGTAAGGGAAAGGAAGTTAAAGACCCATTCTACCGGAATAAAACAAAGCCCAACAGGACCTAAATATTTGTAATTAGAGATTTTCAGAACAAAACTCAACACTCTTTAATGATGACAACATAATCTAGACTCTATACAATTTATCATTTACAATATTCAATACAAAAAACCCCCCAAAACCCTAGGCATAAAAAAAGGGCAGAAAAATGTGTCTCATAGTCACAAAAGTAGAAAAGTAGCAGTCAAGAGAAACATACCATGAGAGGATACAACTGCTAGAATTATCAGATAAGAAATTTAAAGCAGCTGTTATAAATATTTTTTAAAACCAAGGGAAAAGATGGTGATAATAAGTGAATATATGGGAAATCTCAGCAGATAAATAGGAATTATAAAAATGAACCTCACAAACATTTTATAACTGAAAAGTACAATACCTAACACTAAAAAAAAAATCACTGGATGAGACTTACAGCAAAACAGAGACTGCAGAAGGACTGTTGAAACCAGATCAATAGGCATTCCCCATTTGAAAGAAAGAGAAAATATTAAAATAACTCAACTGAGCTTCAATGACATATGAAGCAATATTAAATGGTCGTACGTAATTGGAGTTGAAGATAGAAAAGAGAAAGAGAATAGGGCAGAAAAAATATTTGAAGAAAAAATGACTGAAAAATTTCAGAATTTTTTGAAAAACAATACCCTTTGTAATTTAAGAATCTTGGTGAAGTCCAAACAGGATAAATACAAAAATATCTATAACTGTGCACATCATAGTCAAACTGCTGCCTTCTCATTAAAAAAAAAAATGGAGGCCATAGTTTAATGCAAGATATTTTAGGTTAAATAAATAGCAAAACAATAAAGATTTTAACATCTAAGGAAAACATACCTCAAAAGAGGGTAAAACCAAGATATCATAATAAAAGAAAAGGTTGGGAGAACTTGTTGCTATCAGACCTGAACTTAAAAAATGAAGACCATTCTTTAAGATGGAGTGAAATGACATCAGACTAAAACTCAGATTTATAAGGATTTACCCCCCAAATGGTAAATAAATAGGTAAATATAAAAGTCCATATTGCTTTATATTTCTTAGAAAGACAACTGATTCCTTTAAGCAAAAATTGCATTGTATGTTTTATTATAGTTATATAAATGCAAAATGCATGTTAATAACATAATGATGAGGATGATATAATTTTGCTCTTCCATTTTACATTAAGAGCTACCATTTTATTTTAAGTATATATGATAAGTTCAGTATGCATATTATATTTCTAAATCAATGGTTCTCATCCAGGGATGGTTTTGTCTCCCAGGGGGACATTGGACAATGTGTGGAGGCATATTGGTTGTCAAAACTGGTGGGAGATTCTACAGACACTACTGGCACATAGTTTAAGTGCAGGCCAAGGATGCTACCAGGCACCCTATAATACACAGGGCAGACTCTACAACAGATAATTATTTGACCCAAAGAGTCAATAGTGCTGAGGTTGAGGAACCCTGCTCTAAAACAAGCACTAAAAATGTGATGAGATATTATACAGGAATTAAAATGGAATAATAATTTTGTTAATCCTAAAGAAGTAAAGAAGAGAGAAATAGAGGAACAAAAGGCAGATAGAACAGTTAGAAAATAAACACCAAGATGTAAGGCTTAAACAAAATTTTAGCAAAAACTTCATTAAATGTAAATTAATCCAACACTCCAAATACACAGAATTATAGACTAAGTAAAAACACAATACCTAACTTTAAGCACTCTAAAGAAACACATTTTAGGCCCTGGCCGGTTGGCTCAGCGGTAGAGTGTCAGCCTGGCGTGCGGGGGACCCGGGTGTGATTCCCGGCCAGGGCACATAGGAGAAGCGCTCATTTGCTTCTCCACCCCCCCTCCTTCCTCTCTGTCTCTCTCTTCCCCTCCCGCAGCTGAGGCTCCACTGGAGCAAGGATGGCCCGGGCGCTGGGGATGGCTCCTTGGCCTCTGCCCCAGGCGCTAGAGTGGCTCTGGTCGCGGCAGAGCGACGCCCCGGAGGGGCAGAGCATCACCCCCTGGTGGGCAGAGCATAGCCCCTGGTGGGCGTGCTGGGTAGATCCCGGTCAGGCGCATGCGGGAGTCTGTCTGACTGTCTCTCCCCGTTTCCAGCTTCAGAAAGAAAAAAAAAAAAAAGAAACACATTTTACATACAAAGATAGGCTGAATTACTATTATTTTTAAATGGGAATATACTATATATGTTAAGCAAACAGTAAGCCTCAGAAAGCTGGTGTAGCTATATTAATATTTGACAAAGTAAACTTCAAAACAAGGATCATTAACAGAAATAAAGAGGATTATCCCAAAATTATAAGGCCAATTCATCAGGACACACAGTCTTAAATAACAGAGCTTTAAAATGCATGATATTAGAATTGATAGAATAAAGCAGGAAAGAGAAATTCACAATCACAGGTGCAGAATTTAGACTTCTTTCTTAGGAATTAAGTAGACAAAAATACCCCAGTAGAGATATAGTAGATTTGAATAAGACTATCAATGAAATTGACCTAACTAATATTTATAAAAGACTATACCCCCAAATGGAGAAATACACATTCTTTTCAACTGTCTGAAATATTTACCAAGATAGAGCATATACCAAACCATAATAATGAGTCATAATTTATTTCAAAAGACCAAAATCCTACATTGTACATTCTCTGATTCTAATACAAGTAAATTAGAAATCAGTAATGCTATCTAAAAGAAATAAATTAGAAAATAATAACAATCAATAACAATCTGGGAGATTAAACAACAAACTTGTAAAGAAATTGTGGGGCAAAAAAGAAATCCTAAGGGAAATTAGAAAATACTTAGAATGAATGAAAATTAAAATATATCATACAAAATTTTGTGGGATACTACCAAAATACTATTCAGTGGAAATTTTTTAGTTTTAAATGCTTATATTTGATATGAGGAAAGTTTAAACCCAATATCAAAATTTCCTTTACAAAAAAGCTAAAGCAAGAGTAAATTAAGTCCAAAGAAAATAGAGGGAATAATAAAGCTTTTAAAAAAATCAAGGAAATTGGCCTGACCTGTGGTGGTGCAGTGGCTAAAGAATCAACTTGGAATGCTGAGGTCGCTGTTTCGAAACCCTGGGGCTTGCCCGGTCAAGGCACATATGAAAGTTGATACTTCCTGCTCCTTCCCCTTTTCTCTCTAAAATTAATAAATAAAAATCTTTTAAAATTGAAAACAGACAAACAATAGAAACTTAACGAAGCAAAAAGTTGGTTTTCTGAATAAAAATGGAAAGATTCCAGGAGGATGATTGTAGTAAAAACAGCTGTGTCAGGCTTGCTTGCTTGCACTTTGCATGATTAGTGCATGAGCACGTGGTAGAGCCATGCGTACATAGCCTATGTAAGGCTACCGGCGCTTTGACTCAGCAAAGGATTGCAGAATGCCTGGCCGCTACTGCAAGGGGCCGTTTTGCTGTTTGTGTGTCTGCTGCCATGAGAAGTGGCTTTCCCCTGCCTGTTTGCTCCTCTGCCATTGCGAGAATCTATTGAACAGGAATGGCCCAACGCTTTCTGGCTCTGCAGTTCCCCTACTGCCTGCCCGAATCTAATGTGGACCTGCCTGGCCTTGGCCACCGGCATTACAATGATCAAGAAAAAAGAAACCCAGTTGAGGAAATCTGTCCTGGCCCGATGGCTTGGTTGCTCACAGCTTCATCCTGAAGCACAGAGGTTGTCAGTTAAACCCCTGGTCAAGGCACATACAGGAACAGATTGATGTTCCTGTTTCTCTCTCTTCCTCTCTTGCTAAAATCAATAAATAAAACATTTTTTTAAAGAGAAAAGAAACTTTTTGATCACATTGAAAACTTAAAAAAAATTGATGCGATCCAAGCTGGTCACAGAGTAGGCGGATGGTCATTCCACTCGCTCCCATGCAGGACCAAACTGGACTTACTACTAAATCTAAAAACAATCATCCTGAAAAGCCAACTTTGGACGAAACAAAGAGGATTCTATACCCAAAGGTCACAGAAGAAGCCACACGGAGACTGGTAGGAAGGGCGGAGATGAGGAAAAGGCTGCCCGCTCCCACGAGCGAGTGGCAGCTGAGGGTCCAGAGGGATTCTCACTGCTGGGAGGGTCACCCTGAGAGGTGTGGCTCCTCAGCCCCAAGCCCAGAGCCCCAGCCTAGAGCACCTGAGCCTAGAAGAGGCACCCACACAGCATCTGGTGGTGAAAAGAGACAGGTTTCTGTCTGCGAGAAAGAGACGGAACTCTCGGAGATGCAGACTCCGTCCATCTTAAAGGGCCAGCGCAGAAAATCTCGTTCACAGCCACTTACCCGGGCTCCGGTGGAGGAAGAGCTGAGAGGTGAGAGTCATGTGGGGAGAGTGTGAACTTAGAGGCCCAGGGAGAGACACTGTGGGGGAAGGCCACCAGAACCCCTGTGCTGAGTCATTCTCCATTACTGCAGTCGCCATCTTTCTTCAGTGGAGCATCACCTCTTTGTGGCATCAGCCTGGGGTAAAGCAGCTGCCCCACCCTCAGGAGTCTCTCTTTTCCCACTTCATGGGGACTGTGCCAGGCTGAGAAGGAAGCAGTCTTGGCTATAAAGATCCTAGAAGAAACCATTGGCAGTAGAATCTCAGACATCTCTCATAGCAATATTTCTGCTGATATATCTCCTTGGGAAAGTGAAATAAAGGACAAGATGAACAAATGGGACTATATCAAACTAAAAAGCTTTTGGACAGCAAAAGACACCATTAACATGATAAAAAGACAACCCACTCTATGGGAGAACATATTTGCCAATCTGTCTGATAAGCAGTCAATGACCAAAATTTATAAAGAACTTCTCAAGCTCAACACCAGGAAGGTAAACAATCCAATTAAAAAATAGGCAAAGAGCTTAACCAGGCGGTGGCGCAGTGGATGGAGCATTGGACTGGGATGCAGAGGACCCAGGATCGAGACCCCGAGGTCACCAGCTTAAACAAAGGCTCATCTGGTTTAAGCAAAGCTCACTAGCTTGGATCTAAGGTTGCTGGCTTGAGCAAGGGGTCACTCAGTCTGCTGAAGGCCTGCAGTCAGGGCACATATGAGAAAGCAATCAATGAACAACTAAGGTGTCACAACAAAAAACTGATGATTGATGCTTCTCATCTCTCTCCATTCCTGTCTGTCTGTCCCTATTTATCCCACTCTCTGACTCTCTCTCTGTCTCTGTAAAAAAATTAAATAAATAAATAAATAAATAAATAAATAAAAATAGGCAAAGAACCTGAACAGACACTTCTCCAAAAAGGACATACAGATGGCCAATAGACATATGAAAAATGTTCAACATTATTAATCATTAGAGAAATTGTAAAGCCAGTTGCCACGGCCACCATCACAGCCGCCTGGCCCATGCAGGTTCGCATTACGTTCGGACAGATGGTAATGAAACAACAGAGCCAAGAACTGGTAGGCCATCAGCTTTAATCCTAGCTAGCACCTGGCGGGCAAGATATACACACAGTGAGAAAACACTTCCCTTTCCATTCAGAGCTCCCACAGCCACTGACTTACCTGAGTTTCCTAGAATCAAAGGTTTCTACCTCACCAGTCTTATTCACCTCAGTTTCCCATCTCCTCTCTCTGCACAAACTCTGCACAAACTGGCTTCTCCCTCAGAACTCCACCATTTTGGCTGCTTCTCCTGGTCTCCTCCACTTGGCCTCTCTCTGCTCTGCTCTCTAATGCTAATCTCAGGAACCAAGAGAGAGCAAGCCCCCGGTCTGCCCCACTTTATAGTGTAGAAACCAAAACCTTTAATCCAGTATAAAAACAAGGAAGCCTTTGATACAAAATCACTCATCTGAGGCATAATGGGATTCCTCATGAGAGTGCACCACCCCACAACAAAAAGGGTGGGAAAGGCTTAGTCCCAAAACCAAGACTCAGGCTACAAGGATCCTGCCTGCCCACAGCCCGCCCCCAACACACATTAATATAATCACGCCCATCCCAAGGAAGAAGGGCAACCAATACCATCACCTGGGCGAGGGGCTTACACGTGGGCAGCACCATCTTTAACAAAGTAAGCATAATATATTTTATCTTCCCCACAGAAATGCAAATTAAAACCACAATGAGATATCACCTCACACCAGTCAGAATGGCGCTCATCAACAAAACAACACAGAATAAGTGCTGGCGAGGATGTGGAGAAAAGGGAACCCTCCTGCACTGCTGGTGGGAATGCAGACTGGTGCAGCCACTGTGGAAAACAGTATGGAGATTCCTCAAGAAATTAAAAATGGAACTGCCTTTTGTCCCAGTGATCTCACTTCTGGAAATAAATTCTAAGAATCCCAAAACACTAATTTCAAAGAAGAAATGCACCCCTACTTTCATTGCAGTGTTGTTTGCAATAGCCAAGATCTGGAAACTGCCTAAGTGCCAATCGGTGGATTACTGGATAAAAAAGCTGTGGTACATATACACAATGGAAACTTCACAGCTATAAAAAAGGAAATCTTACCTTTTGTGACAGTATGGATGGATATGGAGATTATTATGCTAAGTGAAATAAGCCAGGCAGAAAAAGACAAGTGCCATATGATCTCACGTCTGTGCAAAATCTAATGAACACAATTAACTGAGGAACAAAATAGAAACAGAGCCAGGGTCGCAGGGAATAGATAGACAGCTGTTAGAGGGGAGAGAGAAGAGAGAACTGGATTAAATATGGTGAAGGGATTAGCCAAAAACCATATATACACAATATATATATATATATATATACACACACACACACACACACACACACACACACACACACACACACACATACAACAGGGTAGCAACAGCCAGAGGAAAAGACGGGGTGAGGTAAGAGGGAGCAAAGTGGGAGATATGGGAGTGGAAAGAGACTGGGCGTGGGGCATGGGGGCATGATGCGGGGTGTAGAGGTTGTTATATTGAGTGGGACACTTGAAAACATACCAACACAATAAATTTAAAAAAATAAAGAAAATTTAAGAAACCACAATTTATTAATACCATAAACAAAAATAAAAGAATACCAGGAAAAATACTATGGACATTAAGAAGATACTATGGCAATGTTATGTACAATTTTATGTCAATAAATTAAACTTTTTTGGTAAAATAGACAAATTTCTTGAAAAATAAAGATGATCAAAGTTGACAAGAAATAGAAAAATTGAATTAAAAATTAACTTCTTAATAAAAGTTCTTTATACAAAAATCTCCAGACCTATATGGTTTTGCCTGTGAATTTTATCAAACATTTAAGAATGAAATATTACCAATACTTTGAAAATTATTTCAGAAAATAGAGGTGGAGAGAACATCTCTAAACTTGGTTTGATGAGACCAGCAAAAAAACCAATATCAAAACTTGACAAAGATATTAAAGTAAACTTAGAGAACAACTTCCTTAATAAAACAATTGTAAATTAAATGTAAGAGTATATAAAAAAAGGGGGGAAAAACATCATTTGAAGTGGAATTTATCTCAAGAATGTAAGGCTGGTTTCAATCAATGTAATTAAACATTGCCAGAATAAGGGAGAAAAAACATAGTATCTCAATATAGCAGTCCCCCTTTATCCGTGGGAGTATGTTTCAAGAACATGCCTGAAAAAGTGTGGATACTATCAAGCCTTATATATACTATGTTTATTCGTCTACATTATACCTATGAATGTTTAATTTATTTAATTAAACACAGTAAAAGATTAACAACAGTAACTAATAATAAAATAAATCAAGTATAATAGTATACTGTAATAAAAGTTATGTAAATATGGTCTCTCTCTTTCCAGTAATTTTTGTACTTTTCAGTCCAAAACCAACCCTTACTTGCAGTAAATGGACTGGTGTCACCAGTTTCAAGGAATCACTTGCTGGAGTCTTCATATGGGCTCAGTGCTTTCTGGTCTAACACTGTGCCACTGTGGCCATAACTTTTGGCCACAAGAAGAACTAGCATGAATTTCTTTTTCTTTCTTTACAATTCATGAATAGAAGAGCCATTCTTTCCATAGAGCTGAGCAACCCCAGCATATGATTTTTTTCCCTATTAAATTGAGAAATTTGACCTTTCCACATATAAGAAGCACTTTACAGCTTATTGTTGGCATTTCCAAATCGCCAGCATCACTACTCTTGCGCACTGGGGCCATTATTAAATAAAATAAGTGTTCCTTGAACATAAGCATGGCAATATAATTATAGTCATGATAACTGAGATGACTACTAAGTGAGTAACAGGTCATATGCAGCATGGAGACCCTGGGCGAAGAGATGATTTACATTCTGGGTGGAACTGAGCCAGACAGAGCAAGTTTTCATCACGCCACTCATGACACACAATTTAAAACTTATAAGTTTATTTCTGGAATTTTCCACTTAATATTTTTGGACTATGGTTGACCATGGGTAACTGAAACTGCAGAAAATAAAACTGTGGATAAGGGAGGGTGGTGGACTAATGTAGGTGGGGAAAAAAAAACATTTGACAATAAATAAAACAGCATGAATGAATCTCAAAACCATTATGCTTAGTGAAAAAAAAATACTTTAGGTTGAGAACAAACAAAATTAATCAATGATGATAGAAGTAACAACAACAGTTGTCTATAGGAATGTAGAAACTAATGGAAAGGGGGCATTGGGTACATGGGTGTATACATCTGTCAAAACTAAGCAGATTATACCCTTAATATCTGTGCATTTCACTGTATGAAAAATTTACCCCAATTAAAAAATCTCTAAGGGAAAATTATTTTGGGGTCAAATAATAATCAATCCTGTAAGCCAGGTTAATGAGTTTGGACTTTATCCTACATGCAGCAAGACTTCTTTTTTTTATTATTATTAATACGTGAGAGGTAGGGAGGCAGAGAGATAGACTCTTGCATGTGCCCCAACTGGGATCCACCTGGCAAGACCCCTATGGGGCCGTCGCTCCATTGTTCGGCTATTGAGATATTTTAGTTCCTGAGGCAAGGCCACGGTGCCATCCTCAGTGCCTGGGGCCAACTTGCTCAAATGAGCCATGGCTGTGAGAGAGGATTAGGGAGAGAGGGATAGAGTGAAAGAGAAGGGGGAGGGGAGTGGTGGAGAAGCAGATGATTGCTTCTCCTGTGTACTCTGACTGTGAATCGAACCTGGGACTTCCACATGCTGGGCCGACACTCTTCTGCTGAGCCAACCAGCCAGGGCCCATGCAGCAAGACTTCAATAGAGATTTTTAACCAGGGATTGAATATATTTGTTTTTTAAGAAATGTATTTCTGACAAAATTATAAAAGAAAGATTGGAGAGGGGAGTATCAGGAGGTTATCACAAGTCCAGACAGTAGAGTGATGAGGCATGAAATTAGGGCAGCGGAGTGTGTGTGTGAGAGAGTTAACAGAGGGGAGGAAACATCAGAGACTCAATACCAATAGGAATGTGGGTTGCAGTTGGGGAGATATGAAGGAGTTCAAGATGGCTGCTATTTGCTAAGATAAAGACCATAAGTGTGTTTTTTATTGGGGAAAGAAAATTAAGGGTTAAGGGAACAGGAAATAGTTTCAGTTACAGATGAGAGCAAGCCGCCTACAGGTCATCCATGTGGACTTTTCCAATCAGCACTTGGAAGTATAAATATAGAACACAGAAGAGTGACCAGGACTGGGATCAGGGCTAGAGATAAAGATTAGGAGGACTAGGAAAATGAGCAGAGTGGGGAAAGAGGACTAAAGACAGGTTACATCAGGGATCTTGGACCTGACAGCTTGCAACCAAGCTTGAGAACTTAGAGAAAATGTGTAAAGCTTCTAGATACTAAAAATATGACCTCCTCACTTTTACAAAACCCTAAATACCTTCATGTCTTAATCCTGTAGACTTCCTGTGGGACTCATTTTGCCCCCTATCTGCCACTGATAACACATAAGAGGGACCACAGAGGGTAGGTTTGATGATAACTAATAGGTGTCAGTTCCCAACACCCTGTCAGGAGTCACCTTAGGCTTGAAGAAATATAGCAGAGGTCACAATACAGGGCAGTGCAAGTAGCACATTTAACCAGCATTAAGAATTTGGAATGAGTGTTGCAGAACACTAAATATACTAGCAGATAGCATTCTGTGACTCTCTGATTTAATGACATGTTATTAGTCATTTGACTATCAGGTGAAAACCCAAATAAAACCCTTCCTTCTCTTTCTGCTGGTGGTTGTGGTAGCAGGTGATGGTGATGAGTCCTTAAAGTGGCATTTATGGTGCCAATGGTTGAATGTGTCTCTGAGCCCCACAGCATTGTGTTGAAGGAGCATAGACAGAACATACAGAACAGCTAACTTAAGATAAAACCTCAAAAAAAGGTAAGAATAGAACTACCATATGACCCAGCAATCCCCCTACTGGGTATCTACCCCCAAAACTCGAAAACATTGGTACGTAAAGACACAAGCAGCCCCATGTTCATCGCAGCATTATTTACAGTGGCCAAGACATGGAAACAACCAAAGTGTCCCTTGATAGAGGACTGGATAAAGAAGATGTTGCCCATATATACAAATGAATGCTACACAGCCATAATAGCCATAAGAAATGATGATAGCCTGACCAGGTGGTGGCGCAGTGGATAGAGCATCGGACTGGGATGTGGAGGACCCAGGTTCGAGACCCCGAGGTTGCCAGCTTGAACTCAGGCTCGTCTGGTTTGAGCAAAGCTCATCAGCTTGGACCCAAGGTCGCTGGCTCCAGCAAGGGGTTACTCAGTCTGCTTAAGCCCCACGGTCAAGGCACATATGAGAAAGCAATCAATGAACAACTAAGGTGTCACAACGAAAAACTGATGATTGATGCTTCTCATCTCTCTTCCTCCCTCTCTGTCTGTCCCTATCAATCCCTCTCTCTGAGTCTGTAAAAAAAAAAAAAAAAAAAAAAAAAGAATGATGATATAGTTCCATTTATGACAACATGGATGGACCTTGAGAACATTATACTGAGTGAAGTATGTAAATCAGAAAAAACTTAGAAGTCTATGATTTCACACATAGGTGGGATATAAAACTGAGACTTATAGACATAGAGAAAGTAAAGTGGTTGCCAGAGTGAGGGGGATGAGGGGGAAGGGTGGGGGTAGGAAGTAAAGGGACAAATATATGGTGACAGAAAATGATTTGACTTTGGCTGATGTGTATACAACATAATCAACAGTTCAAATGCTATGGAAACGTTTACCTGAAACCTAGGTACTCTTATTGATCACTGTTACCTAGTTAAATTTAATTTTCTAAATAAGATTTTAAAAAAAGATAAAACCAGGGAAGGATCACTTTGTAAAATATATGATTGTCTAAACACTATTTTGTACACCTGAAGTTAATACAAAATAATATTGAATGTAAACTAGTTATCAATAGTTCAAATGCTATAGAGATGTTGACCTGAAACCTGTGTCTATGGACTAATGTCACCCTATTAAATTTAATTTCCAAATAAAAATAATAATAAAACAGAAAAAAATTACAAAGAAGAAAAACAATGATAAAACTGGGGAAGAGGATCTAGTGAAGCTTAGAGAGAGGAGATGCGAGAGAATGAGAAAGGAAGAGCAGCCAAGAGTTAGGAAAGGCATTAATAAGATATGTCTCAACAATACTGAGTGATGCCAAGGGGTTAGCAGGATGAATACTTGGACCTGATGATTAGATTCAGAAATTAGGATGTTGTTAGAATTAAGGACCATTTTCCACAGAGCTATGAAAGCTGGATTGCAGGGGCTCAAGAGTGTAGGGTTAAAGTATAGGCATCAAATATACTTCTTTTTTATTTTTATACTTCTTATTTTAAAAAAAGCTATGGGGAAAAGGAATGTGTATGGGGGTGGGGGACAGTCGCTTGCAGAATAACCGGAACTGAGGGAGATTTATTTAGGAAATGGAAACGTAAGAATATTTGATAGATAAAGGAAAGGGTCAAGTGGAAAAAGAGGCAAAACTGAAGAAAGGATGAAGATAAACAGAAATGGGGAGATAGGGAGCAGGAGAAAAAATGTGAGAGCCAACCTGCAGCCTGCTCCCAACACTGCTGACACACCATGATTGGGAAAGGGGAACCTCCCTTCCTTGGCAAGCTTCTAGACTTCCTTCCACTTCTTCTGTCTCTCTAGGCTACACTTACAACTGCCTGCTCACAACTGAGTGGTCCGCGTACCCTCCCAATCTCAACATACTCATAAAGCAACAACTCATTCTTTCCAAAATATTTTTTCAATTATGCTTTTCATATTTCTTCTAGCCACACCCTCCTCCCTCTACTGATAAATAAGGGCCAACATCTGTATGTGGCATACCAGAAAGAGTCAAGGTTAAGGAAAAGATAAAGACTTGATATGGTCATAAACATCCCAAAGCTCTTAGGGACTAAGCCCTCTGATTTACCCACAAGGTTTTGAACCACTTCCGAAGCAGCCCGTTTTCCATAGCCTGGAGCCTACATCCTCTCCTACGGAGCTTCCTAATCAATGCAGAGCTTAGCTCAACATTCTCCACAAGCTGAAACTTCCCTGTTGAATTGACCTACCTTGAAAATGCAACCCATTTGGATCTTGGCTGATGCTTGAGAGGCTTGAGTGTCCATTTCATCCACAGATTAGATGATCAATGTGGCAGAATTATGAACAGCTAAATCCACACACCTCTTTTCTCTATTATCCTTGGTCACCTCCTCAATATACAAAGCCTCAAGTTTCCTGACCATCTTCTGCCACATTCACATCTTCAGAATATTCTGTCCCTTTTCACGCCCATTGCAAACCCCCATTGACCTCTCCTTCCTTTCAAAAACTTTAATAACTCCACTTTCTGTGGTTACACCCTACTCATATTTGCATCCTCTCTTTGGAGAGTCCCTCCATCTCCTTGTGGTAACTGAGAGCAGGGCTCTCCCCAAAGACTCGGCTTTACCTAATCCCCTCTCAAGTGTGGCTACTCCTTTTCCCACATCTTTTAATTCTCCCTGATGCTTTCAGGACATTCTTTTTCTATCTTTTTGGGAAAACATCACATTGATGTTCCTGCCATTGCCTAATTATGGAAGACTGAGATTCAGCCTTGTTTTCAGTTACTCTGTATGCTCATTTATTTTACATGAAAAATAACTTTTCCAAAAAAAGACCTTAGACATGTTCCCAGTTCTAAGATAATTTGTATTGTCTTTTACACTAATTAAAGCTAAATCAGTGTGGTCATGGTAAGCAAGTTAATTATTCCAAGGATGATGAGTAAATTCAACCTCCAGTGGTTATTCAATGTTAAATGCAGCCTTCATAGTTCACAGCAATTTAACCTACAGAGTTTATAATTTTAAGTAAACAAATCCTGATTTCTATGACAACATCTCAACAAATGTAGTTTTAAATGATAAACACTGATGATTTCAAGGTTACAAGGCAACAGGTTCTTTTTTGTGTGTGAGAGACAGAGAGAGGGACAGATAAGGACAGACAGACAGGAAGGGAGAGAGATGAGAAGCATCAATTCTTCATTGCGGCACCTTAGTTGTTCATTGATTGCTTTCTCATATGTGCCTTGACTAGGGGGGCTACAGCAAAGCAAGTGATCCCTTGCTTAAGCCAGTGACCTTGGGCTCAAGCTGGTTAGCCTTGCTCAAACCAGATAAGCCCACGGTCAAGCTGGTGACCTCGGGGTTTTGAACCTGGGCCCTCTGCATCCCAGTCCGATGCTCTATCCACTGCGCCACTGCCTGGTCAGGCAAGTCAACGGGTTCTTAAAACTGTTTTTTAAAAATCTCTCAATGTTGTAGGAAAATCCTCTGCCATTTGTAGTAATTAGAACTACACAAAAATTTTACTTTATGATGAGAATATATTGCATAAATATAGACTTAACTCAAATTTTATGCTAATTGGTTCAAACTCCTCCCCATCCTTTATTCTTCTCTATCTAAATAAAAGCTAATGGCTAACTAGTGCATTTTCTGCACAAACTACTTGTGTTCACAATTACCACCTAAAGTTTTCCATTAAAATTGTCTAAGAACTTACAGTCTATGAATGACTTTATACAGGCTAAATCAAGTTACTGTAACAATTATTAATTTTAATTTCCTCAGACTAAACTACTTTTTCCCCTTCCTCATTGCTACCACCTACCAAACCCCTGGTTCTCCCCTTATTCCACTGAAGATATTAATATATGTATCACTGATTTCCTATGTACCCAAACATCTGCCTTTATCTTGAAGACTACATCAGCCACAAATACACAATGTTATGGGCTGAACTGTGTCCACTTAAAATTCATATATTATGCTGAGGTCGCCAGTTCGAAACCCTGGGCTTGCCTGGTCAAGGCACATATGGGAGTTGATGCTTCCAGCTCCTCCCCCCTTCTCTCTCCCTGTCTCTCTCTCCTGTCTCTCTCTCTCTCCCTCTCTCTCTCCTCTCTAAAATGAATAAATAAAAAAAATAAAAAATAAAAATTAAAAAAAAATCATATATTAAAGTCCTAACCCATTGAGTATGATGTTGGCTGTGAGTTTTTCATAGATGACCTTTTTCATGTTGAGGTATGTTCCCTGAATTCCCACAATCCAATCAAAAAATGGGCAAAAGAAATAAATAGACACTTCTCCAAAGAGGACATACAGATGGCCAATAGGCATATGAAAAAATGCTCAACATCACTAATCATTAGAGAAATGCAAATTAAAACCACAATGAGATATCACCTCACACCAGTCAGAATGGTGCTTATCAACAAAACAACACAGAATAAGTGCTGGCGAGGATGTGGAGAAAAGGGAACCCTCCTGCACTGCTGGTGGGAATGCAGACTTGGAGCAGCCACTGTGGAAAACAGTATGGAGATTCCTCAAAAAACTTAAAAATCGAACTGCCTTTTGACCCAGCTATCCCACTTTTAGGAATATACCCCAAGAACACCATAGCACTATTTCAAAAGGAGAAATGTACCCCCATTGTTCACAATAGCGAAGATCTGGAAACAGCCCAAGTGTCCGTCAGAGGACAAGTGGATTAAAAAGCAATGGTACATATACACAATGGAATACTATGGGGCC
This sequence comes from Saccopteryx leptura, assembly GCF_036850995.1. NCBI lineage: Eukaryota > Metazoa > Chordata > Mammalia > Chiroptera > Emballonuridae > Saccopteryx > Saccopteryx leptura. The sequence goes on from NC_089516.1 coordinate 13,585,682, forward strand.
ATGAAAAAGCAGGAAATATTACCTCTTGCAATAACATGGATGGACATGGAAACTATTATGTTAAATGAAATAAGCCAGGCAGAAAAAGAAAAATATCATATGACCTCACTCATTTGAGGAATCCAATTAACAATGTGAACTGAGGAACATAATTGAGACAGAGGAGAGATCAAAGGGACCAGAGGAAAAGAGGACAGAGGGAAAGGGGATGATAGTATGGGATAAAGCTGAAGGGAAGGGGGAGGTCACTATGGGGAGGGGGGCAAGGGAGATGTTTAGGGGAATGTGGGGGAGGGGGAATGCATTTGGGGCAACACTAGAATCTATGTAAACACAATAAATTAAAATCAATAAAAAAGTCCTAACCCCCAGTACCTCACAATGTGACTATATTTGGAAACATGGTTTTTACAGAGGTAATAAAGGTGAAATGATGTCATTAAGGTGTGCCTTAATCCGATATGACTGTTGACCTCATAAGAATAATAGATTAGGACACGGACACATATAGAGAGAAAACCATGTGAAGACACAGGGAGAAGACAGCTATCTACAAGTCAAGGAGAGAAGCCTCAGAAAAAGCCAACCCTGATTTCAGACACCTTGATTTCAGACTTTAGCCTTCAAGAATGTGAGAAAATACACTTTAAGCCATCTGGTATTTGGTATTTTGCTATGGCAGTCCTAGAAAACAAATACACATAATACTTACTATGTGTCAGGCATGATTTTTTAAGTGATTAACTCTATTAACTCATTTAATCTTCCTAGTATCTGTATGAAATGGTAAGATGAGGAAAGTGAGGTACAGGTAATTGAAATAACTTGCTAAACTATCACAGCTTAAGCAGAGTCAGAAGCCAGGTTGTCAGCTTCCAGTAAAGGAGCTAGTGACAATAATTCTTGGTTTTTGCAAAGCACTGGGTTAGATTTTATTTAGATAGAGAAGCATAAAGGTTAGAGACTACTGATATAAATAACTGACTGTATTCTGTTTTGTTTAGTGATCTCCATATACAAGTGGGTATTTTGTCCATCAGTTTCATGACCTAGAGTCCACCTCTGACTACTGTCCTGTATTATTCCTCTCCCATCCGGGACCAAAGCGTTTTAAAAGTTATTCTCACTGGAATGTCTGCATTTACTTTCGTGTTACTCCTTAATCCACTGCAATATGGTTCCCATGCCTACCATGTCTCTGAAGCAGCCACCACTAAGGTTATTTGCAACCTCCTTTTTGCTAAATACAATGAAAATCTTTTGTTTCATTGGTTTTTGTAATTTTGAATAAGTAATACATGCATATGAAAAAAATATGTTTAAAGTTAAAAAGGGTAGAGTGAAAAAGAATTCCCTCTCCTACCCATTTTTCCAGCTAAATTCCCCTCTCAAGAAGCAACGGCTATCACCACTTTTTGTGTGTGTTTCCTTCTAGAGAAATTTCATGCTAAAATGAATAAAACCGCCTTTTTTGAAAAATCATAAATTGGAGCATACTAAAAACACTGTATACACCTTGATGTTTCTACATTCTGCTCCTTGATGCAGAAGGTCTTAGAGATCTTTTCATATTAGTACACATAGAGCTCACTGATCCTTTCGAATAGCTACATAGCATTCTATTAATTCTATGGCATGGATGTATCAAAATGTATTTAACCCATTCTCTATAATATTTACATAGTTTCAGTAGTCACAATCAATGCTGCAATACATTTCATCAAACACATGTGTCAAGAATATGTAATACATAGAGGTGGAATGGCTGGGTCAAAGCAATTTCTGACAGATGCTGATGCATTGAGTTCCATGGTGGTTGTACCAATTTTTGCTGCCATCAGCAATATTTGAGAGAAAATATCCCGATGCCCTAATCAATACAGTGCCTCCTTGATATTTTAATTTGCATTTTTAAATGTTAAGTAATGTTGAGTATTTTTTTGAGTAAGATTGACTATATATTAAAGAGTCATAAATGTTTCCTTTGAACCGGCAGTACCTAGCAATGCACACTTTTTGAACGTTATCTTCTATGACTCCTGTTCAGAGTCGACTGTTGTTTCTAGCTGCTTTATCCTTGATGTGCTTGCTTTTCTCAGCTTCTGTAGCACTACTGGTGAAGTTTCCCTTCTTCATCTCTGACTCCTTCTCAGCGTCTGTTGAGGGGCTTTCTTCTTTTTCTTACCTCTTAAATGCTGCTTCTCTGAACCTATCTTATACAGAGAAGGGAATGAGGGGGAGGCAAGAAAGCTCTTGGGGCACAAAGTAAGGCAGCACTCACTTTTAAGGGTCATGAAAATGCAGGGTCAACACTTGTATAACCCCAACTGTGAGAACATTGAGGGATAATCATAACAGTGTGTGTGTCCTGGTAGTAGTTTGCAATTTCCCCCCTTCTTTTCACTGTATCTTAAATATATCCTTAAAACATTTTTTTTTTGCTTTAAGTAATAAGCATTTTTAAGATTAAGGAGAAAATTAGATTTAAATTCCTAAGAATTTAGTGTTATGTAATTCTAGGTGACTCATTGCTCTGTAGTAAAAGAGGAGGAGAGTCTCGAAGCTTATTACAAGCTGTCAAGAGTGGTGGTGGATGAAGACGATAACACAATTCCTTTTCCCTTTCCCAGTTGTGAGAAAAGAAACATATTATGATATGATATGGCACATAAATTTGAAATAAGTTAATTCTTGAGCATGGGTTTGCTAAAGAGCTCAGAATATAAATGTGCTCCTTATCATATTATGTCATGTGGTTTCATAATGTTATATGCTAAGGGTGTGTTTCAAATAGTAGTTTCCCTGCATTGTTCCTGAACACTACAGGTTCTATGATTAATAGTCAAAGCTGAAATGGAAAAGAATATTGGTCTTAAAGATTCATCAGATTTTGAGAATAGAAGGTTACATTTTATGATCCAGACAGTATTATATAGGTTGAATACAAATCATTAGTACAATTTCTGGAATTTGTCTTTATAAGCTTGAACTCCAAAGGTTAGTATTTATGCTGCTGTTATATTTTCTTACATATCAGAATGTAAATGTAAATATACAAAATGTAATATGTAATATACAAAATGTATATAAGTTTTCATAAAGTGATGTCCAGCTAAAATATCAAGATTCAAAGGGTCAAGTTTTCAGTGACTTTGATAACTAAATTGTCAGATTGGGTCATACATTTCATATATTTGTGACTTTTATAAAAATATAGTTTCTGAAATCCAAATAGCAAAGGGTTAATATTTAAAATTAATTACTATCCATAAAGAATTAATTTATTATAATTTTATATCTGAATACCTTTTGATATTTTTATCACTAATTATTAACCACAAAATTCCATTGCTTATCTTTTATCTTGACTCTTCCTCCAAGTCTGTATATACCAATAGGAGGTGACTATTTTCTTTGGTTCAGCTGACTTCTGGACTGTACACATGCATTTGACTCTGCTTTTTATTTAGGGTTTCCAAGATGTTTGATTTGAAAAATTCTTGTAAGGCTAATTTCCTTTTAAAATCTTCTCTTTGTGCAACTTGATCTCTTATAATTTGACTGTTTTATAAATAATTTTTGTATTATTCTTTTTTTAATTTCATGGGTACATTATCTTCTCTTATTTCTCTAAGGATATTATAGTTATTTATGAATTTCTATTGGCACAGTGCATGCTTTTTCGGGTTGTATTTATTTTTTCTGTTTGTCTGTTTTGGTCTCTGTTGGTCAAATAAGTTTGTAAATAATGATATATATGTTTGCTTGCTTATAGTTTGCATTGGGTGTGGGGGACAGGCTGTAAGCAGGCAGGGTGGTTATAGCCTAAGGCTTAGTTTTAAGACTAAGCTTTTCCCCACACCCTTGACTGTTGCATGATGTGGGGTGGTGCACTCTCATGAGGAATCCCATTATGCCTCAGATAAGTGACTTTGTATTAGAGACTTCTTTGTTTGTATATCGGATTAAAGGTTTGTATTTCTGCACTATAAAGTGGGGCAGACCGGGAGCTTGCTCTCTCTTGGTTCCTGAGATTAGCATTAGAGGAGAGAGCAGAGAGAGGCCATGTGGAGGAGGAGAGGAGAAGCAGCCAAGATGGCGGAGTGTTGAAGGAGAAGCCAGTTTGTGCAGAGTTTGTGCAGAGAGAAGGAGATGGGGAACAGAGATGAATAAGACTAGTGAGCTAGAAACCTTTGATTCTAGGAAACTCAGATAAGTCAGTAGCTTTGTGAGCACTGAATGAGTGGGTTTTGGAGCCCAGTGTGTGTTTTCACTTGCCTGCCGGGTGCAAGCTAGGATTAAAGCTAATGGCCCACCAGTTCTTGGCTTTGTTGTTTCATTACTGTCTGTCTGAATCCAATACAAACCTGCATGGGCCAGGTGGCTGTGGCTACTGGCTTTAGAGTCTCTCTCTTACAAATTCAATTTTTTTAATTTAAAAAATGATTTTATTCTTTTCCTATAAAAGTTTGGCCTTTCAATTTTAAATTCTTAAGATATCTGGAACTGATTGTGGACAAGGACATTCAACTTTATTATGTTTCATATGGATATTAAATAGATTTTTTAGGTTATTGAGGTATAATGACAAATAAAAGTTATATATATTTCAGATGGACAACTTGGTGTTTTGATTTCCGTATTCAAATTATTTTCTAAAGTGGGTAAACTTATTGTCTACTCATTTTTAAGATGGGAAACTACAAAGCCAATTAGGTGGTGTTTTGCTTTTAGAAATGATTTACTAGCTTGTTTTAGAACAACCATCCTGAAGAGAAAATCTGGCAGAACCAGATGAAGCATGAGAAACATTGTTTTGAAGGCATCAGAGTCACCAAGACAGTAAGGACATTCAGAGATAATATCCCAGAGGGAAAAGAAGCTCAGAGAGGGAAATAGAGTTTTGGGCAGTTTGAAGGACAAAGAACAATATTTAGGACAGGCAGTGGAATTGTAACATAAGCAAACACGCTTGGTCTTCTGTTCTGACTCCAAAGGGCAACATATAGGATAAGCCTGAAATAGACCAGCTCTTACAAAGTCAGAAGTTCAGCTTCTACTCAACTGAATCTTTAATTGGATTAAAGTGGCTTTTTTATGCAGATCTCTCCAGTCACCAGAAGCCCTTCAGGTAGCTCTGCCTACCAAACTTGAACAAACAAAACACCCATTTAGGTGGAAATTCAGGGACCCCGGCAAGAAGGACAAGCCAAGACCATCAGCAGAGATAAAGGAAGGGGAAGGACAGTCTGTGGGGAGATAGGGGGTGCTATCAGGGATGGTGACACCTTAATTGATCCCCTTCTGCTTCGATATAGAAACAGGCCAGGCCCAGGTCCATGTACTTCTTTTTATCAAATGATTCTGAGGCAGCAGAAATGAGAAGGCAAGTGATTTCCCAGGCCAGTGGCACTCCTGTGAGGAAAAGCTCATGCCGGTGGACCCAGGCTCTCCCCTGAGGTCACAGGCTTGCTGACCGAAATCTGTTGGTTCCATGTGGCTTCATGGTCTCTGGACACTAAAGGAGGAGGTCTTGGGCAGGGGCCAGAATGTCCCAGAGACCTATGGCAGCATTACCCAGGCTTGGGGAGCCAAACACAGCCCAGCTTCCAAGGACTCTCTAATGAAAAGTGCAGACTGGACCCACAGGCAGCTAGTAGCTCACCTGGGCAGGACAACTTCAGGTGTGTGGATGCAGGTTGCTTTAACCAGGGGCTCCAAGATACCTTGACACTGACAAGAAGGGCACATGTCCTTGTGGTGGGAGGAAGGAAGTCTCCCATCTCCACATCCCTATGGAAGGAGGTGCCAGGGGTGGTCTCTCCTTCCCCAAGTCTACACTGTTCCCTTGGGTTTGCCAAGTCAGGGGCATAGTTGACCACATGAACCCCCAAACCTCTGCTTTGAACATTGTTGTGGAAAAGTACATGTCCTTTCTAGTTTGATTGAGTGAGGGTGCCTCTCCCCAAAGGTCAGATGGGGCAAGCTCAAGGAGCTCCTCAGGGAGGAGCAGAGGGACCAGCTCCAAAGACACATGAGAAGGTGGGGCAGACACCCCTATCTCAGGAAAGGATGGGCAGGAGTGTCCTCCACCACCAGCAGGCCTTCTCTGCTCGTCTTCCCCTCCATTAAACCCATATTGCTCTGCACTCTCTGCAGAAGGCAGCTTCCCACCTAAACACCAGCATTAACAAGTGGCTGAGGTGAGTTAAGAAATACACTCCTTCACAGACATACACAAGATTTCTCTAAGGTCTCAAGACGCACTGTTTAAAAAAAGGCATGGGGTGAACTCATTCTCACTTTCTTTTCTAGATGTAATAAATAAGAACTTTTTTGTGTAGTTGTGTTGACATTGGGCATAAACTGTAAGAGTTCCTAATGTTCCTCTGAGCTGAACAAACCTCATGATTCTGGGCTGAGGGACCATTCCAGGGAAGTACTTGCTCATCAGTGTGACTCATGTTTCATGGGTACTGCACACCAGGGTGGAAATGAAAACTGGAAGATCCTTGTAAATTGTTACTTGGCAATAAATGAGAAAGAGTTCCTAGGAAAACACTAAAATAAAGTGGCCTTTTTAGACAATACCAGAGCAAGAATAAATCCTCTCTGGAGAAATATAACATCATCTAGAGTCTCGAATTATCTATAAAATTTTCATACACAATGTCTAACATTCAATGAAAAATGAAAAGTCATGCACACAACATAAATTGATCAAAGGATGATAGAAAAATAGACAAACTGAAAAATTGGAATAAAGTAGTAATAAGCCATGGACATTAAAATAATTGTAATTAATATTTTCAAGAATTTAAATGATAACATGAAGTTAAACAGGGAACTGGAAAATATAAAACATTGTCAAGTTGAAATTCATAATATTAAAATGCAATATTTGAAATTAAGAACTCAGTAGATGGGTTCCGTAATATATTAGACACAGCTGAAAAGAGAATAATAAATTGAAAATTAGTTCAGAAGAAAATATTCATACTGAAGCATGGAGTACAGAAGGATGAAAAATACAGAGAGGAGCATAAGATACCTGGAACACAATGAAATAATCTGACTTTTCATCGACTTCATTTTCAATCAATAAATATGATTGAAGTTCCAGAAGGACAGAGAAGAGGAGATACAGCAGAAACAAATGTTTGAAGAGGTAATTTTTCAAAATGAATAAAAAACATCAGGCTATAGATGAAAGTAACTATAGAAATCTAAAGCAGGAAGTATACAAAGCAGTCATATTGAGGCATATAATAGTAAAACTGTTGAAAACCAAAGTCCGTGAAAGTATAATACTTGATGAGATTTGAAATAAAATTAAGTTAAAATATAAAACAACACAAAAGGTAGGAAAGAGGTACATGGAGTAAAATAATTCCCTGATCTTTTCACTTTATGGAAAGTGGTACCACTGTTCATTAGGCTTTAAGTCAGCAGTGTATGTTATAATTTCTAGGGTAAACACTAAAGATTATGAGAACAATGCATTGCTAAAGAGCAACAAAAGAAAGAAAATAAAAATACTCAATATAAAATGGTGGGACATAAAAACGAGACTAAGAGACATTGACAAGAGTGTGGAGACATGAGCCTATGTTTTTTTCTTTACTTCTACTTATTTCACTCCGCATAATGTTATCAAGATTCCACCATTCTGCTGTGAGTGATCCGATGTCATCATTTCTTCTAGCTGAATAGTATACCATGGTGTATATGTGCCCCATCTTCTTTATCCAGTCTTCTATTTTTTTTACAGTGATTAAAAGCCTTTAAGCCAACTCTTGGCCAGTAGAGCAAGAATCCATAAAAGAGTCGTGTCCTTAACATATTCACCAAGTCCAAGTTGGCCCATCACCATGCCAAATCCCTGAAAAATGCAACCCAACCACAGTTCAGTCTGTTAGGAGCTGTCACAGGGAGCAGGAGTCCAGAAAAGTCCACATCGAGGAAAAGTCCTCATGGCCCTGGAATTGTTGTCACCATTCTATACTTTGCAGCTCATGTCCAAGTCCCAATGACCACTGCTTCTAGCTGGTAATGATTCAGATAGACTGGAAAAGCCATTTGCAGCATGCGTGAATATGGAGTTTCTGTTCTCCTCTGCCTGGAGAGATGAGACCAGGTTGCTCTGCCCTGGAGCTCTGTGATTGTGGCATGGTCAAGAGAACCTTGGGATACACTAAGCTGGGTGGCAAAGATAGATTCATAATAAAGTTGGCAAAAGGGGAAAAGAGAGCTCTAAATTAGGAGTAGGTTCTAGCCTGAAATATGAGTGGAGCATTGAGGTAGGAGGGATAAAGGAAACACTATATATTAAGCAAAGCAGCAGAAAATAGGACTATCACCACCCACAACAGAGATCTTTGAGGGAAGAATAAAAAACCTGACTATTCAGGCAAAACATACTTAAGTGGCCCTTGTGCAAATGAGATCAGTTTACCTGTTTCTTGGAAGAAATACCCTAGGCTCGTCCACAGTGTCGTAGATGGGGCCGATGGCCCTGGGCACCTTCAGCCTTCAGTGGAAAACCCCAGCATTCTGGGCAAGGTTAGGTCATAGGTGGCTGGAAGCTTCAACATTCTTGTACCAATTATAACATTATGTTTACCAAAGGGTGATTTTACATTTGTGTCCATCCTTCTGCATGTATTACCTGACATACTTCTGTAGGAAAGAGCATTTCTTCCCCACTATTTTTTCTTGAGCATCACATAGACTCATGGATTTTTACTTATGCAGCATTACAGTAATTTATGACCATTATTCTTTTTAATGGTCAAATTATCTCACAATTCTCCAGTAGGAACTCCTTCAAGCTGGCTCCTATGTTCTTCCAATACTTTTTGAGTATTTTATTGCTTTCTGGCACAAGAAAACATTTCAGGCTTACTCTCATACTCTCCCTGCCCCAGACTATAATCAACCATTTCTTAAGAAACCCTGTTTCTGCTCAGAGAGAAATTATATTTGGTCACCAAATCTGGGCATTAGTATGTATGTTCAGTGCCACTCAGGGTCATTGTCTCCAGACCCCTTCACTGGAAAAGCCAGAAAAGATATTTTTCAAAAAATAATGAATTCATTTAGGTATTTCTTATTTAATTATTCCAATGGATAACCAAAAAAACTGGATTTGCAGCTATGCCTTCTCTCTATGAGTTCTCTCTGTTGGCCATGGGAAGCTGTTGCTGTTTGCAATCTTCTATCTGTCTCTTCTAGACTTTCTGGAGCCTTTGCTTCTAGCAAAGACCTCAGTGACCATTTCCCAGGCTGGCATTCTTTGCTGCTATTTGCCTCCATTTCATGCCAGGTGAGGTCTGGATACCAAACAGTACACTGCACCATCTCCCTACACTATAACCCTATCTCCTGAGTGAACATCATATTTCAAGTACATAGTTTGCCTGTTTGGAAGGAGTGGAGCCTTCCTTAGCTTTTAGTCAGAATTATTTTCTGTTCAAAGGCATGCTAGCACTTTATTATCTTCAAGGGTTCTCATATAAAAGTACATATTCTTCAGCTTCACTTTATCTTGCTTTTATTTTTCATGGACATCTTGTTTGCATTTGCAAATTCATTACCATAAAAAGTGTGAGTTTAATAAAAAAAAAATTGCTATCTGTCCTTCATTTGTAAGACCTTGTGTTTATGACAATGACAACTGAATCTGTTTTAGATTATCTCTACCACTTATTTATATTCCATTGACCTGGTGGCTTCATGAAACTCTTACCCTGTTTACCATCAACTATCTTCTCTTTTTCTCTTTGGTGTGGTACTTAAGACCATGGTTTCCAGAGATAGCTTCTAGCTATGTAGCCTTAGGCAGGCTACTTAAGTTTTGTGTCTTAGGTCCCTAATCTGGAAATCAGGGATAATAATAATATCTACATCATAATGTTGTTGTATTAATTGAACAATATGTGTAAATCATGTAAAATGGTGCCTCATGTAAAAAAAGTTTTAATAAATGTGAGACTTCTTTATTATTTACTGGGGCCTATAGCCTAAACATCATCATGAAAAAGACATCTCTCTGCTTTCAAGATCAAACCCCTGACCCTCATCCTTCCACAAATTAACTCAACAACGTCCCACCAACTCCTTTCTTCACGTAGAAGGCAAAGGTGTCTCAACTGAGTAAATGATAAGTAGGAGATACAGGTAAGGAGGAAAGAAGCAGGGTGCAAGTGCACCACTGTTCTCTTCTAGACATGTTGTCCCCTGATAGAGGATTGGATAAAGAAGATGTGGTACATATATACAATGGAATACAACTCAGCCGTAAGAAATGATGACATAGTGACATTCATGACAACATGGATGGACCTTGAGAATATTATACTGAGTGAAATAAGTAAATCAGAAAAAGCTAAGAAATATATGATTTCACACATAGGTGGGATATAAAACTGAGACTCATAGGCACAGATAAAAGTGAAGTGGTTACTGGGGGAGGGGCATGGGGAGAAGGGAGTAAAGAGGGACAAATATACAGGGACCGGAAATGATTGGACTTTGGATGATGGACATACAACACAATCAACAGTTCAAATGCTATAGAGATGTTCATCTGAAACCTATGTACTCTTACCGATCAGTGTCATCCCATTAAGTTTAATCTCTAAATAAAAATAAACAAGTAAATACATCTGGTGACCCTAACTGGAGGTCCCATGACACGGGCATTATCCGTCTGAGGATATCATTATTTGGTACAAAGGGAAGTTGTAGCAGATGCTGTCACTCTGCTACTCTCTACCTTGGATCTGACTAGTTAGCATGTTCCAGCCCTCTTCCAACTGCCAATGTCTGTTATTTCTGGGACTGAGGGCTTTTTCTGAAACTGTCAAGGCAGATGAAAAATGTTGATGAAATAATCCTCCCCTCCTCATTTGAGTAGCCCTCAACCAATGACTGCCTGAAATTAGGGTATACATGCCCCAATTATACTCCAGCTCCCTTGGTGCTTGGGTGGGATCACTCTGAGGCATATATTTTATAGCAGAGGTCGGGAACCTTTTTGGCTGAGAGAGCCATGAATGACACATATTTTAAAATGTAATTCCCTGAGAGTCATACAACAACCTGTGTACGTTAGGCATTATCCAATAAAAATTTGGTGTTGTCCTGGAGGACAGCTGTGATTGGCTCCAGCCACCCGCAACCATGAACATGAGCAGTAGGAAATGAATGGATTGTAATACATGAAAATGTTTTATATTTTTAATGTTATTATTTTTTTATTAAAGATGTGTCTGCAAGCCAGATGCAGCCATCAAAAGAGCCACATCTGGCTCACGAGCCATAGGTTCTCAACCCCTGTTTTATAGCATTTCCCAAAATTTTCTCTCAAGATTAAGCTCCAGCTGTCCACTGTGGTGGACAGCTTCAGGAAAAGAGTCCTTCTGAAAATGTTGCTGCACTTTCCCATATTCTTCTCCCATCATTCTATCAGTGGTGCCTGTGCCTCTCAAATACACATTGGAAATAGAATCCTTACATAAGGGTCCAGTTCTTAGAAATATAACTGGGATATGAACCTTTGTTTCCAACATCTTCCTGATGCCTATTATGTTAGCCCTTTTAGTCAATATTGCTTCTTAAGTGAGTAAGTGTATAGGTTTTTTTTTTCTTTTTTTTTTCAACCTCTTTATTTAATCCCGTCTAGATGGTGCTTAACCTTTTTATAATTACATGAATCCTCTGAGAACATTTTGGACTTCCTTAGAATACGCTCAGGGTTGGGGAGCTCATAAAGTGTTCCCAAAGACTGAGCTAAAGACTGCGTTCTCCTAACTCCTGCCTCCATGTCCTAACATCCCTTGCTGGCCGAGTTCTAAGAAGAAAACCTGACCCTGGGGGTGGTTCTTATCCTGGAGCTCTCAGAGCTGGAGGGACCATTCAAGCTCTTCTTTCCCCTTCATTTCATTTTAGAGAGGAGGCCACCAGGACCAGAAATGTTAAGCGAGTTGCCTGAGGTCACACAGCAAGTCAGTGTAGTGATTTCTGGGACCCAGTGCACTCAGGAAACAACTAGGTTTTGTTTTTAAAAAGTAAATAAAAAATCTCTCCAATTGCTATCTTGTTTGAGAACACTACTTCATTTTTCATACCTAGCTTTCATTTTAGTAATTGTTTTGTCTGCTTTTTTTTTTCACAATGAATAATCTGTTTCTTTCAAATGCCAAGAGATTGATTTGGAATTAGATATTAACACCAGCTCCAGCACAACAAATGAAAGGCCCTGCACTAGTGCTTGTGAGCAACTCTAAAAAAGGTAGGATAATATGCAGCAAAATTATTGCCTTTTTGAGCTGGCAAAGAATATAATTAAAATAAAAAACTGACATCTTATGTGACAGAGTCTGAGTAGGAAGCATAGCATTTATCACCTCCTGTTTGCTAGCTTTTCTTTGGGGAGAAAATGTCAGCAAGTTTTAATCTTGGATGACGCCTACTCACCTGGCTTGTCTTTAGCTAAAAAAAAAAAAACCACACACACACACGCACACACACATACACACACACACACACATACACACACACACAGACATAAAAATGGTGGGGTGTGAGATAAAATTTGGCCATGTTATGCCTTAAGCACAAAATCCAAAATTTGCTTTCCCAGAGAAAGGACAATCAGAAAAATTACACTGTATATTGAGAACTAATAAAGGTGCAAACACTGTTAAAGAATTGGGGATTGTCAGTGCCTACGTGTGGGCAGAAACAGCGATGTGTCTGTCCTTTATGATGGAATCAGCAGAGTCCTGGGGCTGAAACTCAGTGTGTACACAGATTCTTAGAAAATTTACTGTATGGAGCAGAATATCTGTGGATGATGAAGCAGGTTATACTGGGATTTTACTGTGTTTATCTTAGAATATATATTTTTATCTCCAATAATTATCCCTAAAGGGAAACTTCCTGAAAACCTTGCCCTGACTCTCTACTGAGGAATGTGATTAAATCCCTTGAACTCTAGGGTCCTGTGAAGAACTCATCTAGGAGCTTAAGAGCCTTCCAATCTAGGCCTCATTTTAGACCAAAGCATCCTTTCTTTCCTAAATGCAGTCTCTGAGTGGGAGGTACTCAATGTAGTACTGACGTAGGTGTGAACATTCAGTGTTTAAAGTCATGAGAAACAACTTAAACTGCCTTGAAGTTTTTCAAGCTTTGAAATGTCTATTTTGGATTTTTTTAAACAGGAGGGGTGGGGAGAGAGAAAGAGAAAGAGCTTGCTCACTGGGTAGCTTTTTGTCTACCTGCTTCCATTACCACCCTCATCCCCAACTCTCTGGAAATCAACAAATCACTTTATTGGCAGTAGTACAACTAATCTGCCAGTACCAGAGAAAATCTACTGTTGGTATGTGCTTTTTGTATTGGTGACTATCGTGGGGAAAAAATCCCCTTTTTAGTGAGGTCTTCTCTTGCACCAAGTAGAGTCAGAGTCACAGTCACAGCCATCACCAAGAGAAGCTATATTTACAAGGCCATGTTCCCTTGCAAACTTGCATGGACAATCTGCTCCTGAACATTCCATCTGGCATGGATTGAAGAGATTCAAGACATGGGCTTACTTAAAGCAATACATTTTCTTTTTCTTTTCTTTTCTTTTTTTTTTTTTTGTGTGTGTGAGAGAGACAGACACAGAGAGAGTGACAGATAGGGACAGACAGACAGGAAGGGAGAGAGATGAGAAGCATCAGTCCTTTGTTGCAGCACCTTAGTTGTTCATTGATTGCTTTCTCATATGTGCCTTGATGGGGTTGGGGAGTTCATGTTTTGAGGAATAAAAGAAATAGTGTCTACTTCTATTTTAATAAGCGTTTTGAATTCCTTTGTTTAAGTTGTAGATCTGAATTGATTTTGGTATTCAGAAAAGCAGTAACAAAGACGCATGTATATTATAAAGAAAAATTATTTGGGGCTGAAACTGGCCATCAACCCATCCACAAATGATGTTTTCAAAGAACAGTATTTATCAATCCATAAGCTTACAAGGGTTTTCTTTCTATTCTGATTCTGCTGGTTGTTTCTGTTTACATTAATTGGTGGATACAGAGGAGTTCTGGCTCCTTAAGTATATCTATAATGTTCATTTGGAAAGCAAATAGCAGCAGTACTATTGCCTGGCAAGTAGTGGGTGCTAAATGAATATTTGGTGAATCAAAGAACACTTTATATTTTAATAGCACTATACAATTTGTCAAGCATTGCAATAAACATTGATTTATTTAATTCTCACAAGTAGCTAAGGAAAAAAATCTAAGGGCCACTGATTCTATTCATCCCTGACTAAAGTCACCCAGCTGACAAGTGGCTGAGTTAGGGTTTAAATTCAGATTATATATAGGAGTATATACTTTGACTCTACCAGGCATGGGGACATGGAATGCAAGGCACCTATGGGGGAAGAACAACTAGTTCAGTTTGATGGCAGTTAAGTAGGAAGAAAATAGGAGACTATTATGGAATGGTAAATTTAGACTACCTTGTAGAGGACCTTGAAACATATTTTGTGTATTCTACTCAAAAAGCACTAGAAAACCATTGCAAGTTTTTTCTTCTTTTCTTTAATTGACTTTATTGGGGTAACATTAGTTAATAAAATTATATGTTTCAGGTGTACAATTCTATAATACCTCATCAGTATATTGTATTGTGTATTCACCACTCCAAGTCTCCTTCTGTCACCATTTATCATTCTTTACTTGCTCCTACCTCCCCCACCCCCTTTCCCTCTGGCAATCACCATAGTGTTGTCTGTGTCTATGAGTTTCTTTTTCTTTTCTTAATCCCTTCACCTTTTTCATCTAGCCTCTCTACACTCCTACAGCTGTCAGCCTGTTCTCTGTATCTATTAGTCTGTTTCTACTTTGTTACTTTATTTTCATTAGAGTCTACACATAAGTAAAAGCATGTTATTTGTCTTTGACTGACTTATTTCACATAGCATAATGTACTATAGCTTGTTTATCCACTCATCTATGATGGGCACTTGGGCTATTTCCATATATTGGCTATTGTAAATAACACTGCAGTCAACATGGGGTACATATATAACTTTTTCAATTAGTGTTTTGAGTTTATTCAGCTATGTTCCCAGGGGTGTAATCTCTGAGTTATAAGGCAGTTCCATTTTTAATTTTTTGAGGTAACTCTATGCTGATTTCGCCTGTGGCTGTACCAGTCTGCATTCACACCAACAGCCCACAATGTTTCCCTTTTCTCCACATCCTAGTCAGCACTTGTTTGTTGATTTATTGATGATAACCACTCGACAGGTGTGAGATGATAACTCATTGTGGTTTTAATTTGCATTTCTATGATGATTAGTGACGTTGAGCATCTTTTTGTATGCCTATTGGCCATCTGTATGTCCTCTTAGGAAAAGTGTCTATTCAGGTTTTTTCCTATTTTTAATTGGATTGCTTGCTTTTTCTGTGTTGAGTTATATACATTCTTTATAAATTTTGGATTGACCACTTATCAGATGTATAATCGGCAAATATTTTTCCCATTCAGTGGGTTGTCTATTCATTTTGTTGATGGTTTTCTTTGCTGTGCAAAGATTTTTTAGTTAGATGTAGTCCTATTTGTTGTTTTTTTCCTTTTGTTTCTCTTGCCTGAGGAGAAATATCAGAAAAAGACATTGCTACAAGAAATGTCCAATATTTTACTGCCTATCTTTTCTTCTAGTATATTTATGGCCTTGAGTCTGAAATTTAAGTCTTTAATCCACTTTTTGTTTATTCTTCTGTATGGTATAAGGAGACCATATCATTTTACTTTTTTCATGTATCTGTCTAATATTTCTAACACCATTTATTAAATAGACTATCTTTACCCCATTATATGCTGTTGCCTTCTTTCTTAAATATTAATTGACTATAAAGGTGTGGGTTTATTTCTGTGCTCTTTAGACTGTTTCATTGATTTTTATTTCCATCTTTATACCATTACCATGCTGTTTTGATAACTATGGCCTCGTAGTACAGTTTGATATCAAATAGCATGATTACTCCAATTTTGTTCTTCTTTCTCAAGACTGCTGTGGCTATTAGGGGTCTTTTGTGTTTCCATATAAATTTTTAGAATATTTGTTCTAGTTCTGTGAAATATGCCATTGGTATCTCAATAGGAATTGCATTGAATTGATAGATTGCTTTGGGTAATATGGACATTTGAATGGTATTAATTCTTCCTATAAATGAACATGGTATGTGCTTCCATTTATTTGTATCTTCTTCAGTTTCTTTCTTCAGTATTTTATAATTTTCTGAGTACCCATCTTTTGCATCTTGGTTAAATTTATTCATAGACATTTTACATATTTTTTTTTCAATGCAGTTGTAAATGGGATTGTTTTCTTAGTTTGTTTATTTTTCTGATAGTTTATGATTGGTTTATAGAAATTCAACCAATTTCTGGATATTCATTTTGTATCCTGCTACTTTACTGAATTCATTAATCAGTTCTATTGCCCCCCCCCCCCCACCAGTGGAATCTTTAGGATTCTCTATATATAGTATCACGTCATCTGCCAATAATGACAGTTTTACTTGTTCCTTTCCAATTTGGATGCCTTTTATTTCTTCTTCTTGTCTGATTGTTGTGGATAGAACTTCCAGTACTATGTTGAATAAGAGTGGTGAAAACAAATTCTTGTCTTGGTCCTGATTATTAAGGGGAACACTTGTAGTTTTTGCCCATTGAGTATGATGTTGACTGTGGGTCATTGGAATTTTTAAACAAGGAACCTATGTTGTATTTTAAGCAGGTTATCTTTTTCTAAGATGGACTAGAGCAAGGCAAGAATGGTAGAAAGCAGTGATTTTTTTCCCTCAAAAACAGGAAAAAAGAGAAGTTGAGGTACTGAGAGGATTTGAAATGTGGAGAGGAAAGCTGGAATGCTGTGCTTAAAAGGATTGGCTTTTATAGTCTCAATATATGATTCTTAGTGTGAGTAGAAATAGAGTAGGGTTAAAGCTTTGTGGGAATATGTTAGAACCTCTCACATGAGCAGAAAATAAAAGAGATTCTAGACAGCAATTAAGGTTTCCTTGAGGCTAGGTACCATGAATTGTGGCAGACCCAACTGACAAAGTGTTGAGCCTTTTAGCAATATAGTCAGTGGGAAAACGGAAAACATAGAGATCAAAGGAATAAAAAGACATTATATTTAGGGATTTTTCACCTAGGACATGCACAATTAAAGTCAGTAACTAAAAATTAGGGTGACATAGTAGAAGAATTGAAAGGGATGAAAGACCAGGAAATAGTTATGAGGAGATTAAAGCTCAGACTCATTATGGGTGAGGATGTAGGAGAGGAAATTATAGAGCTAGAGGAGAAAATTTGAGAGTTTTGTTCTTAGAAAATTTTTGAGAAATGACAATTTCAGAAGTGTAGAGAGTGACGAAAATGCAATAGAGATGGAGGTCACTGTGGTTCAGGGAACTAATGTAATAGAAACCAGGAAAATAGAAATGTCATCAACAAGGATGGTGATTTCACTAAAGAGAGTATAAAGCAAAGGACCATAGAAGAAAATCAGTGAAGCTTAATTTATATAGAAAGATTTAATTTAGATGAAAGACAAAATCAAATTGAATGTCTTCATATATGACTATTCATCTATCCCCTGCCCCAACCTATCCCACCTTCAACATTCATTGCCAGGTTATAGGTCTCCCATGAACAAAAATTCACTCTTAAACACTTTGTTTTTATAAATAATTAAATTTTTATTTTTCAATCACAGTTTATATTTAATATTATTTTGTATTAGCTTCAGGTGTACAGCATAGTTGTTGGAAATCATACACTTTACAAAGTGATTCCCTTGATATTTCAAGTGCCCACCTAGCCCCCAATGTCTGCCCCCTCTGGCAACCAACAGTCTGTTAAACATGTTCTTTAAAATCATAGGATCCAGCTATTCCACTTCTGGGTACTTATGCAAAGAAAATGAAAACACTAATTTGAAAGATATATGCATCCTTATTTTCATTGCAGCATTGTTTACAATAGCCAAGATATGAAAACAACATAAATGTTGACTGATGGATATTGGATAAAGAAGTGGTGTTCCCAATGGAATACTACTCATCCGTAAAATGGGAAATTTTACCATTTGTGAAAACATGGATTGACCTTAAGGGTATCATACTAAGTGAAATAAGATGAAGACAGATACCATATGATTTCACTTATATGTGGAATCTAAAAAACAAAGTGAATGAACAAAAAAGAACAAAACTCAAAGATATAGAGAACAGATCGGAGGTTATCAGAGGAGAAGGGACTTGGGGTGAGTGAAATAGGTGAAGAGGGTAAATTGAGTGCTGATGGATATTTATCAGCCTTATTGTGGTGATCATTTTGTACTGCATACCAATGTCAAATTATTATATTGTACACCTGAAAGTAATAAGATAATATATACCAATTTTATCTCAATTAAAAAATCATAGAAAAGCCTGTTTTCTTCCATGTTTTCTTAAATAAATAGAACAAGGTTGAAAACAGGACATTTATGCAGTTCTTGGCAGGGAAGAAATTGAGGGGTAGAGGGTAGAGTCAACATCTGTGAAGCTAGAGTAAGCACAAAGATAGGGAAGATTGTAAAGACAGGAACAGGCTCATTCAAACTTTGCATAGAAAATGCCAATGGTTATTTCTTAGAGTAAATGAAAATTT
Organism: Saccopteryx leptura; assembly: GCF_036850995.1. Taxonomy (NCBI): domain Eukaryota; kingdom Metazoa; phylum Chordata; class Mammalia; order Chiroptera; family Emballonuridae; genus Saccopteryx; species Saccopteryx leptura. The sequence continues at coordinate 13,604,408 of NC_089516.1, forward strand.
GTTTAAAATTCATTAGAAACAAAATATGGAATTGCAGAAAAATCACAATTAATATGCCCTTAATGGCTAGAGAAAATCTCAAAGCTCAGATGATGATTCTACTACAAATTAACGTGAGCTACCATTCTTTGTATTCCAGCAGGCCTTTCACTAATATAATGCCAGTCTCAACAGTGCTGAGTCCACTTCCCTCCAGCACCAAACTCCTCCTTCCTTGCTTCCTTGGTCTTCCCAGCACATGCATTCTTATCTGACTTTATTGGGAAAGAACAGAAATCGTATGTTGTTAGCTTCTTCAGCTTTCCTCCATTCCACTTCATGCTTTCCTCATCCAACTTCAACTTCTTTCCTCCCTTCTGCCTCAGAGACAGAAGGTTTCCTCTACCTTGGTGAGGGAACTAAGGTTCACTTCTACATGTGTGTCCTTGTTATCCGTCCTCAGGGTTCCTCCATATTTATCAGCAATATTTATCCTGATTCCAAAACTATCAGCCTGGACCAGGGGCTACAGCAGACTGAGTGACCCCTTGCTCAAGCCAGCGACCTTGGGCTCAAGCCAGCGACCTTAAGGCTCAAGCCAGCAACCATAGGGTCATGCCTATGATCCCACACTCAAGCCAGTGACCCTGCACTCAAGCTGGTGAGTCTGCATTCAAGCCGGATGAGCCCACGCTCAAGTCGGCAACCTTAGGGTTTTGAACCTGGATCCTCTGCATCCCAGACCGATGCTCTATCCACTGTGCCACTGCCTGGACAGGCACATAAACAACTTTTCATAATTTATATATCTGCCAAGTATATTAAAGCTTTAAAAATAGTTAAGAATTTTCATATACATTTAGTAGGAGTTCAGATGAAAATAACTTCTTGCTTAATTTGAATTTCACTTCATCTTTGGCATCTGAACCAATCTGAGGAATGTTAGCCTCAAGCCGGAAAAGACTTAATTGCTTTTGTGAAGACTGAGGCAGTCCTGACAGAATAAACTCTCAACTCTCTGGCAACTGATCATTGGAAATCAGAAGTATTTTCCACATTGTGATGAGAACTGCTTCCAAAAATTCTATTCCCAGAAAATGGAGATAAGACAAATTGGAGTAAGGGTGGTTAGGAGGTGTATTTTGTTTTCTTTTTTTTATGTAGAGTCAGACTAACTGATTTCTCACACTTAAATACCAAGAATATTGGAGGATTTTTTTTTTTTTGATAAATGGTAAGATTCCTTATCACTGAAGTTAGAATGACATGATGATGGCAAACATCTTTTTGGTCTGGTAGTGAATATCAGAAAAAAGGAAATACAACATTTTTTAGGAGCAGATGGTAGTGCTTTCAAAAGTTTTTGAGCTTTTTATTTGCTTTTTTTCAAACTCATGTAATGTAACCAGTTTAAATTACTAAAATCAGATGGTGTAATGACAGTGAGCACTATAGCACCTAGCAGACTGAATAGACATGTGGAGTGATACTAATAGATATGTGGATACCATTTGTTAAGACTAGATAAAGAAAAGTTAAACACGGTTCATATGTTAAAGTCATAGCATACTGACTAATACCGTTTTGGCCATTCTACAAAGTGTCGTTAATGTCCATGAATGTTGAGGTGTCATCTGATTTTAATGTCCACTAATCTGATTTTTTAAATTTTAATGTTTTATTTTGAGCTTATATTAAATTTACAGAAAAAGCCCCCAAAATAGTACAAAGTGTTCCCATATAACACTTACCCAGCTTTCTCTAATGTTAATATATTACATAACCATGGCATAATTACCAAAACCAGAAAATTAACATTGGTGCAGTACTATTAATTGAACTGTAGACTTTATTCAAATTTCACCAAATTTTTCTACTAAAGCTCTTTTTGTGGTCTAGAATTCGATCCAGCGCCTCACAAATCATTAAATTGTTGTATCTCCTTAGTCTCCTCTATTCTGTGACAGTACCTTAGTCTTTCCTCCTCTTTCATGACCTTGATACTTTTGAAGAGTATTGATCAGTTATGTTGTATAATGTCCCTCAATTTGTGTTTATCTGATGCTTTCTCATAATTAGATTGAGGTTAGCATTTTTGGCAAATGTTTCATATCAAAAGTTTTATGATGTCGGTATGTCCTGTTACTGGTAATGTTAACCTTTGTCACTTGGTTAAAGGAGTGTGTCTGATGGGTTTTGTCACTATGAAGTTGCCATCATTTCTTTTGTAGTTAATAAATATCTTGGGAGAGCATGATTTTCAAGAGTAAAGTAAGGCAAGATTATTCACATGTTTTCAAATGACTGGGTAACCTGTCAAGGTAGAAAGACTAGTAACATGACTTTGAACACAGACAAATATGTTAGGGAGGAAGAAATACTTTCTCTACAGGAAATTTTTCTTCATGTTTCTTTCCCTTTCCATTTCCTACTACCCTCTTCTCTTGCTTCATTTATTTGGGAAAAATAAAAATTACAGATTTAATCCTTATTTTAGGAAATAGTAATTATCTAATTTATTTTGGTTCTACCACAATACATTTCAGATATGGCATTAGAGAGAAGCCCTTAGAAGTCCTTGATTGCTTGTTTCTGTTTCTCATTCATCACTTCCTGAAAAGTCATGATCTTTTTATTTTCCCTGTGTGTGTAGGGAAAGAAAGACTTTTAAAAAAGGTTATTAATTTTTATTTTTAGATTACAGATAAGTCTGATTTTAATTATAACAAGATTAGCCATATTGAGCAAATATACTGCTCACAAAAATTAGTGGATATTTCAAAATGAATATGAAGCCATAAAATGTCCCCAAATTTTTGTGAGTAGTATATAAAAAAATAGTGGAATGGCATGATTCCTTCAAGTTCTACTTTCCAGGTTGACTCTAAGTGTCATTGGTGTCTTATTCTTCAACTTTTCCAATTAATTTGTTTCTTCTCTTGTTCGTTCATTCATCCATTCTTCATTCACTCATGCACTTACTCTATTGGGTGAGTGCCTACTAAGTAAAAGGCACTTTACTAAATAATTCAGTAGATAGAGAAGAGTAAAATACTATGTCTATCCACAAGAAATTTACTTATTTACTATTATAGTAGCATAAAGAGCTATAATATGTTATTATATTATAGCTATTGGGGATTTTCTATTTTTCATGTATGCACACAATCTCAAAAGGAATAAAAGGCTATGGGATCCTTCCTTCTACCTGCTTTTCAGGTTCCCCAGAACAAAAGTGATGCCTTCTTTCATGAAGATGATTCTCTCAGACTAAAAATGAAGGAACTGTATGAGAGGACAAAATAGATGAGTAGGAGATACCCTTTGCTGTTTAACCAAAGTAGTTGGGGCCTCAACTGACACAGTTTGATATCTTGATTAGAATAATCAGAGAGATTCTGTCTGTGAAAGCTCAGGATTTTCTTGCAGAATCTCCAAGTGTCATACAAGAACCAGCTTGAAAAAAAACAGTGGAGGCCCAGCTGATTGGCTCAGTGGATAAAGTGTTGGCCCAGCCTGGGATGATCCAGGTTCGATTCCTGGTCAGGGCACACATGAGAAGCAACCATTTGCTTCTCTCACCCTCCCACTTCCCCTCCTCTCTTTCCTTGTCGAGTGTTGCCCTAGGCATTGAGGATAGGTTGTTTGTCTGAGTGTCAGCCTCAGGTTATAGAAATAGCTCGGCTGATTCAAGCATTGGCTCCAGACAGTGGTTGCCAGGTGGATCCTGGTTAAGGTGCATGTGGGAGTCTGTCTCACTATCTCCCATCCCTTCACTTAAAAAAAAAGAAAAGAAAAAGACAGTGGATGACTCCCTCTTTAGTGAAGTACCTAAACAGGGTCTGAGATGGAAAGGATTTGGTAGGAGAGCCAAAAGCTAGAAGCGCTGAGCCAGATGGAGAGATACATGGTTCAATAACCCATTATTTGTTCACAGGTGTGTCTTTCTTGCCAGACCACAGGCTCTTTGAAGGAAGGGAGCTTGTCATCAGCGGCACTATATCCTTAGCACATAGTACCAGGCCTGGCCTGCACACAGGACTCAGGAATGTTCCTGAGAATAGGCAGCTTCAACCTTGTGAACTTCTGAGGGACTCTAATATATACACACTGTGAATCCAGTTTTTCTTGATGTTATTTGCAGTTGAATCATATACTTTCTGAAGTCCAAGTTAAGTGTAGATATGAGTGGGTTGCTCTGAGATATTCAGAACAGTGAATTTTTATCTCATGGGACTCCAGCTAAGTAAAGTGTAATTCAACCTTCATGCCATGTAACTTGATCCCTTTAGACCAAGAACAGATATTAATGACCCATAAGACTAGGTTAGAAACATAACCTTTTGGGCACACTCATACCATCCTCTGTTTTCTTTTTTATAGAATTCATTGCTTTTGTAATTCTTTCCTTTTTTTTTTTTTTTTTTTTTTTTTTTTTTTTTTTTTTTTTGTATTTTTCTGAAGCTGGAAACAGGGAGAGACAGTCAGACTCCCGCATGCGCCCGACCGGGATCCACCCGGCACGCCCAACAGGGGGCGTTGCTCTGTTGCGACCAGAGCCACTCTAGGTCTGGGCAGAGGCCAAGGAGCCATCCCCAGCGCCCAGGCCATCTTCGCTCCAATGGAGCCTTGGCTGCGGAAGGGGAAGAGAGACACAGAGAGGAAGGAGCCTGACCTGTGTTGGTGCAGTGGATAAAGCGTCGACCTGGAAATGCTGAGGTCGCCGGTTTGAAACCCTGGGCTTGCCTGGTCAAGGCACATATGGAAGTTGATGCTTCCAGCTCCTCCCCTCTCCTCTCGCCAGGCCGACGCTCTACCACTGAGCCAACCAGCCAGGGCCGGTGTAATTCTTTCCTTAATGTCTGCATTTCCTGAGATAATGGGAGCTTCCTGAGGACCCAGATGTAAAGGTGTCTTTTTTATAGCCATCCCTGGCACATGCCACCTACATAGAGGAGACATTTAATAAATACTTGTTGCACAAATGAACAAACAAAAGGTACAAAACAAAGAACAAGAGGTGTAGTTAAAGGATTATGGGTAAACAGAGAATGGGGAGGTCATGTGAAGTCAGGAGGTATATTGGGGATCTGCATTGAAACTGAGTCTAGAAGGATAAGGAAGAGTTAGAGCTGTAAAGATGGGAGTGCAGACTAGGAAGGGTGGCAGCAATGCACAGCAAGACTTCCGGATGGAAGGATGGCAGCAGCAGCAGAGAGGCTTGGTCACTTGGGCAGGAAAGTAGGAAATATGAAAATGACCAGACAGATATAGGATTGGAAAGGAAGGAGAATCCAGAGATATATGAGTGAGGGATTAAGAATTTAAATAATAAAAATATAATTATGAAAATATGTATGATTCTCATCATCATAGTTCAAGTATAGGATGATTTTCTTGGCTTTCATTGTTTATTGTCATATTTTGAAAGCTTCAGTGTGTGTGGTTCCATTCAAATATGTACAATAGTTTTTTTAGAGAAGAGTAAAACTGAGGCATGATAACTTTTACTATAATATAAAATCAATTTGAATAATGATCAGAGCTTAATATGGCAGAAAATCCAGAGCAGTATGGTTAATGGCGAACACAAGATTTTGATGCTACTTTGAAATAACTATTTCTGATTTGGTCTCATAAGATCACCTCCTTGGTATGACTATGGATGTCTCAAAGTTTCAAAAACTTTGAGATGCTTTCTAGCCCATCTCTGACTGGCATCTCAAATATGACAGCATGGAAGCCATCTTCCCCTTCTTAGACTCTCCAGAGAAAATATACTGTTTGACAAATCTTAACAAGTTAGTGTTATTGTTGCTGTTGTTTTTAAAATACTTAACCTAAATATCTCTCTTATATACTTTACATATTTTATTGAGGTACAATTACATACAAGAATGTGCAAATCAAGGTGTACAGTGTGTTGATTTGATATATTTATATGTTTTAATATGATTACCACTGTAGCATTTGTGATTACCAGGGCCTGGGAGGTGGAGAAGTTATAGAGATGTGGTCAGAGGTTACAAACTTGCCGTTAGAAGTTGAATAAATGCTGGATATCTAATGCACAGTGTTGTAACTATAGTTAAATTCCTTTCCTTCACTCCTTCGGGAAGATGGAGGGTCATCATTTCACTATTGTCAATAGTGCTGTTTCCCACGTACACATTGACCCTGTATCCAATTACCCAGCATCCCATCAAATGCCCTTCTAGTTTTAAATAGTCTCTTAATTTAGGAGTCTCACAGAGAGAATCAATATGACTTTCTGTTTTCATCTTCACTTGCCTCTCCTAAAAATGTGCAAAGAAGAATAAACTTTGTATAGCTTCCCATCAAAGCATGTGGAGTTTAATATCTGCCCATCACCACACCCAAAAAGGTAAAGAGCCATACAAGGAAGTGGAATGAGCCACTCAGCATCACTCTATGAGCAGTTTAAAATGACAGCTTTCCAGAACATATGTGAGCTCAGAATAAAGACCCCCAGTAAATTCATGCAATATGCTTTGTACACTAATACCATTCATCATGGTCTCTTGGAATGCAACAATTATTCATGCTTTTATTATTCTAATTTTTTGGGGCAGGGACAAACAGAAATAGTTCTCTATAGCAGTGTGTCGAGATGAAGGCAAGTGGGACATGATTTTTCTCAGGTGTGTAGTTTAGCGAGTGAGCAGCCTGACTACGAAGGTCAGCAGCAGTATTGCTTTTTCCTGTCAAAGCACTGGAATTAAGTGAAATGGATTTCAAATAGAAGAACATATTGTACTGTACTTCTTATAGAAGAAAACATATCCCTATAACACTTTGTACAAGCTAACATTAGACATGGTAATTAAATTCAATGGTTGTTCCAAGATTAATAGATGCTTTACTTCAAGTACTTTGCTAGCAGAACAGAATCAGATGGAAGCAAAATGAGAGAAAAATGAATCTCATCCTCTTCATTTATTTGAGCTGCAGGAAAGCACTTTGCAGCTAACCTTTTGCAAGGACCCAATATGTACTCTCATGAGGTGGTCCACTTTCCTTCTGTTGCAAGTAATTCCCAAGCAAACTGACTGTAAAAGCAATATTCTTTGACCACCAGCTAAGTTCCATCTAGGACTTTGACAGGATATGTCATCATGCAAATTAACTGTCAACATAATTTAAACCTGAATTCAAATCTCTCAGTTTGTGTCAATAAAAGTGACGTTCCATTGGTTATATTGACTAAGGACTGGCTTTTTATTTTCAAAGAAAATACTGTGTTTAGGTCAAATCAACTTATGAAAAAAACACCAAGCAGCCCATGTTATTGGTTTTGAGTAAGTCTGCTTTTCCTAGATATTTTTTTCTTGTGAAAATATTCTCTAATCACTAATAATGAGACAAAATAACATATTCCTCCTGGTGGGATGTACTGAGAAGGGCACATTACATTTGTGGTATTCCTGTCAAAAACACATAATCTGAATATAGTCATTAGAAAACATCAGACAAATCCAAATGGACGGTCATTCAATAATTCTTTAAAAATGTCAATGTTGCTTTCATTTTTATATCCCACATGAGTGAAATCATATGGTTCTTAACTTTTTCCATATGACTTATTTTGCTTAGCATGATAGTTTCAAGAACTATTCATGTTGTTGTAAATGGCAGTATTTCATCCTTTCTTGTGGCTGAGCAGTATTTCATTGTATATATGTACATCTTCTTTATCCAGCCTATTGAAGGACACTTTGGTTGTTTTCATGTCTTGGCCACCATAAATAATGCTGCAGTAAAGATAAAGGTACATATGTCATTACAAATAAATATTACTAAAATTTTCAGGGAGATACCCAGAAGTAACTGGGTCATATAGTAACTGTATTCTAAATTTTTTGAGGAACCTACATACCATTTTTCATAGTGACTGTACCAGCTGACATTTCCACCAACAGTGAATAAAGGTTCCTTTTTCTCCACAACCTTTTCAACACTTGTTATTACCTGTCTTGTTGATAACAGTCACTCTAACTTGTGTGAGGTGGTATCTCATTGTAGTTTTGATTTGCATTTCCCTCATAGCTAGAGAAGTTGAACATCTTTTCATATGTCTTTGGACATTTCTATGTCTTCTTGGAAGAAATGTATGTTCAGGTCCTCTTCCATTTTTTAATTGGATTGGGTTTTTTTATATAGTATGAGTTCTGATATTAACCCCTTATTGGAAGTGCTGTTTACAGATATCTTCTCCCATTTGGTTTGATATTTTTTTGTTTTGTTGTTGGTTTCTTTTGCTTTGCAGAAGCTTTTTGGTTTGATATAGTCCCATTCATTTAGATTTCCTTTTATTTTCCTTGCCTTTGAGGTCAAATTCATTAAATTCCCTCTAAGACCAAGATTCATAAGCTTAGTACCTATGTTTTCTTCTCTGTAATCCATTGCTTCAGGTCAAGACAAACAAATAAACAAAAATTCATAAACACAGTCAACTCTGGTGTGGTGGCTGCCAGAGGAAAAGGGGCTGGGGGAGGTGGTAAAGGATAAAGGGGATCAAATATATGGTGATTGATGGAAAAAGATTTGACTTTGGGTGGTAAACATACAATTTAATATATTGAAGATGATGTATTATAGAATAGTAAACTTGACACTTATGTAATTTTATTAAGCAATGTCACCTTAATAAATTTAATTTAAAAATTAAAATATTAAAAATGTCAATGTCATAAAAGACAAAGAATGACTACAGAATGATTTCAGATTAAAGTAGACTAAAGAAGCATGACAACTAAATGTAATATGAGATCCTGAACAGGATCCTAGACTTTAATAAAATTGCTACAGAGGGAATTAGTTAATTGGGAAAATTAAAATATGGATTATAGATTAAATAACAGTATGTATCAATGTTAAATTTTCTGATTTTGACAATGTAATTATGTAAGAAAATATTCTTGTTCTTGGGTAAATACACATTTATATATCTGGGAGTAAAGGGGCATAATTTATGCAACTTATTCTTAAATAATTGAGGAAAAACTATACCAATGTCTGTCTATCTATGTATTATCTATCTATCATCTATCTATCTATCTATCTATCTATCTATCTATCTATCTATCTATCATCTATCTATCTATGCATCCATCCAGAGACAGAGAATAAAAAAAAGAATATTAACAACTAGGGATTGCAAATAAAGAGCACATGGTAATTTTTCATACTATTTATGCAATTCTTATGTAAGGTTGAAATTATTACCAAACAAAAAGGTTAAAAATACATTAAAAGACAGTCTCTACATTGGCATGAAGCATCAGTTATCTCAAGTCTCAACTTGCCTGCCTTTCATGCACTGAAACTATTAGCAATGACACAAAAGTTCTTAACATTGTCAAATAACTATAAAAAATATATGACTTGTTTTAAATGATGCAAAATTCACCTAAAATATTTTGGATTGGAAATAGAATTCACTGGTGTCAGCTTTAGATCTATGGCTTGAATGTGAATTCTACCCAGAGATCAAATTTACAGACATATTCAGTAGGTATTACACATATTCTTTACCACTGTTGCTGAGAGATGTCTATTTGTTTCAGCAGCTTAATTCAGTGTGTCTCATTCTGAGGAACATTAAAAATATAACTACTTCTTCTAAGTATCATGTTTTTAAAGGAGTTTTAGTTGATGATTTTTAAATGACATAATTTGAGACAACTGCTATTCTTTAAAAAAATTGTGGGTGTGTGGTCCCAATGTTTTGGGGAGGTATTATTGACATACAGTGGGAGTAGGTCAGAGTTGATAGTATGTGGGACAAACCTAATCCTTGAAAAATTATCTTACTTCTTACACTGCTTTCAAATGTCCTGCTGGACATTCATGATGGTAAAGACTTGTTAATAATGATCAAATGTAGAACATAATTCCATTTTTTAATTTGAAAAAGTACTTTGCACAATTTTTTTTTTACAGAGATAGAAAGTCAGAGAGAGGGATAGACAGGAATGCAGAGAGATGAGAAGCACCAATCATCAGTTTTTTGTTGTGACACCTTAGTTCAGGGGTCCCCAAACTTTTTACACTGGGGGCCAGTTCACTGTCCCTCAGACCGTTGGAGGGCCAGACTATAAAAAATATATATATAAACAAATCCCTATTCACACTGCACATACTTTATTTTAAAGTAAAAAAAAAAAACAGGAACAAATACAATATTTAAAATAAAGAACAAGTAAATTTAATCAACAAACTGACCAGTATTTTAATGGGAACTATGCTCCTCTCACTGACCACCAATGAAAGAGGTGCCCCTTCCGGAAGTGTGGCATGGGCCGGATAAATGGCCTCAGGGGGCCACATGTGGCCCATGTGCCGTAGTTTGGGGATCCCTGCCTTAGTTGTTCATTGATTGCTTTCTCATATGCGCCTTGACTGTGGGCTTTCAGCAGACCGAGTAACCCCTTGCTCAAGCCAGCGACCTTGGGTCCAAGCTGGTGAGTTTTGCTCAAACCAGATGAGCCCGCGCTCAAGCTGGTGACCTCGGGGTCTCGAACCTGGGTCCTCTGCATCCCAGTCCAATGCTCTACCCACTGCGCCACCGCCTGGTCAGGCTACTTTGCACAATTTTAATAACAACAGTATTTTACAGGAATGTAAATGTTACTACCATATTCACTGAGGAAAGACGGGATTTATTTTGTTTGGCATTTTACTAGAAACTGTTTAATAATCTGGAAAATCATGCCACCAATGGGAATGCCACTCATATTTGAGTGACCAACACAACACACTTGAGTCAGTCTGCATTAGGAACCTGTCCCATTATGGAGAGTCCAGGAATATACATGAATATAACTATTGAGCATTTATTTCAAAATATCAAAAAAAATTAAGTTTCAACAAAATTCAATGGCATATTGTCATTTCTGTTTTTAATTGGAAATCACCTTGTCTGGGCTCTTGGCATTATTATTATTATTATTAAATTTATTTTTAGACAGCTTTTGGTTCTTAGTAAAATCGAGCAGCAAGTACAGAGAGTTCTCTTATACCTCCTTCCCTGCATAGCTTCCTCCGCTGTCAATATCCTGCACCAGAATGGTACATGTAATCAATGAATCTACATTGTCACATCACTTTACCCCAAGTCCTTAGTTTATATTAGGATTCATATTGGTGTATGCTTTTTGATGGGTTTTGATAAAGGTATAATGATATGTGTCCACCATTATAGTATCATACAGGATAGTGTACTGCCCTAAAATTATCTATTTTCTACTTATTCCCTTTTTTCCTTCCTCCTTCCCCTTTATCTAACAACCATTGATCTTTCACTGTCTCCATGGTTTTGCCTGTTTCAGAGCATCATCTGGCTGGATTCAGAAACCTGATGAATACATACTGTAAATAGCCTTTTAGGTAGGCTTTTTTCACTCAGCAATAGGCATTTAATGTTTCTCTTTTCTTTTCTTTTCTGAAGTGAGAGGCAGGGAGGCAGAGACAGACTCCCACATGTGCCCCGATGAGGATCTACCCAGCAAAACCCCTACAAGGTGATGCTCTGCCCATCTGGGACCACTTCTCCATTGCTCCACAACCGAGATATTTTTCACCTGAGGCTAGGCCATGGAGCCATCCTCAGCGCCTGGGGCCAACTTTGCCCGAACCATTGGAGCCATGGCTGCAGGAGGGGAAGAGAGAGCGAGATGGGGGAGGTAGGGGTGGAGCAGCAGATGGTCACCTCTCCTGTGTGCCCTGACTGGAAATCGAACCTGGGTCAGGTCAACACTCTACTGCTGAGCCAAACAGCCAGGGCCTTTTATTTTTTTAAATTGTAATTTATTATTATAAGTCGGAGTAAGCATCTGACTCTTTCTAGCGTGATTATGATCAAACATTTACATTTGGATTAAAATTTATATTAAAATTGACTTTCCCTTTATTTCTCCTTTAGATCTCAGGATATTATGTGTATTTTTAAAATTACCTGTGAAGAAAGATTATATTACCTTTGAATTTTACCTCAGTAGAGCAAAGGGGATTATATAAAATATTTTTTAATTTCATTTTTTATTAAAATTTTTTTCTGCCTTATTAAGATATACAACAATGTTGTTTTCTTTAAGTTACATAGTGTGATGTGGAATCGAAAAGAGTTGAACTCATAGAACCAGAGTTTAGAACTGTGATCGACAGGGGCTAGGGAGTGGGGAAGGTGAAGAGGTGTTGGTCAAAGGGTAAAAATTTTCAGTTATGAGATGCATAATTTCTGGGGATGTAATTTATGGTGATTATAGTTAATAATACTGTACTGTATAGTTGAAATTTGCTAAGAGAGTAGATCATAAGTGTTCTCATCACACACAGAAAAGGTAACTGAGGTGATTATCATTCACAATGTATACATTTATTAAGTCTTCACATTATGAAAATTTTTAAAAAGGGAATGGAAGATTTCTTAAAAATTTTAAAAAGCCCAGGCCCATTGTTAGCTTAGTCAGTTAAGAGCATCTTCCCAAAATAGCAAGGTTGTGGGTTCCATCCCCAGTCAGGGCACACACTGGAAGCAACCAATGAGTGCACAATTGAGTGGAACAACAGATTTGGCCTCAAAAACAAACAAAAAGATTTGACATATGCTACAATATGGATGAAACTTAAGGATATTAAGTGAAATAATCCAGTTGCAAAAAGACAAATACCGTATCACTACACTTACATAGGTACCTTGAGTAATCAAATTTATAAAGACAGCAAGTAGAATGGTGTTGCTAGAAGCTGGTGGGAGGGAGAGTGAGGAGTTATAGTTAAGTGGGTATAGAGTTTCATTTTTGTAAGAAGAAAGAGGTCTGGAGATTGGTTGCACAGCAATGTGAATGTACTTAACACTACTGAACTGTACACTTAAAAATGTTTAAGATGGTACATTTTATGTTATGTGTATTTTACCAATTTTAAAAAAAACAACAAAAAACAGGATAGGTGAGCAATGAAAATGATAGAGTTAAGAGCCACTGCTCTGAAGGCTTGAAGGAGTAGCATGGTCTATGACTACTTGACCCCACTTCCCTCACTCCAGCATGTTACACATCCCCCAGTGTGAAGGCAAGGAACAGTGGAAAGGAAAAGTCAACTCCTCATAGAACCACCAATGGCAAGTTGATTGAGCCCACTGTGTAGTTGTTTTTTTTTTTGTTTGTTTGTTTGTTTTGTTTTTACCAATTACTCATCCTATTTTCAAAAGATTCACTGTGGGAAGGTAATGATCCCAATAACCCTTCTGATAAAGGAATCCTTGCTGAGAAGATTCACTGGGAGACTCAGCATAGCTCCCACCACATCCATATTTACCACTTTCCTGTGAGTATCTTTGCTCTAAGTGAGCAGTACCCTAGCGACTCTGCAGCCTGGCTCTGAAACCTGTTAGCACAGGATGAATTCATTTTTCCATACTCTTCAAAAGTGACAACTGAAAACTTGAGTGGTCAGGCTTTTTTTTTTTTTTTGTAAGAGACAGTGTCTGTTATACTTCCCATCTCCCCCCACCCCATACATATGGAGGCAGTATAGTATGCCCAATAATAAAGTTATCTGCTCCCGCTTGAAGACCTACTCAAATGTTGACTAGTTTTCTCAATACTGTGGGACCCCTCTCATGTCCTCTCTCAGGAAGGTAAGGTGAAAGGATAATCTCCATTTAGGAAGACAGGAGGGACACAGGGATACACAAACCCTGATACAGAAATAGTGCTCAAGGTTTGTAATCTGATCTCCATTTGCAGATGGACCCTAGGCGTGTCCCCAAGAGGCTTCCTCTTCTTCCTCTCAGAACCTCTGGTCTTTCTTTTTGGAAAATGCCAGAAGGCATGAAATCCTTGAGCCAAGAACTAAGCCTTCTTTAAATCCAGTCTGGGAAAATGTATTTTTCTTCTAAAAAAGGCTTGATCCCAGCTATAATCTCTATTTTATTCTACAATCTCTATTCTATAATATCTAGAGAAGGAAAATGTCTCAAACAGGCCCTCATGTCACTCTGTCATACAAGCCTTACCAGCAATGCTTTCTTGTAGGCAATCACCTGCCTTGCTCCTAGTTACACCCCTCCAGCCTGTTTGTGTCTGAATTTCCCCTCCCTACCCCTACCAAGCACACACCCCATATCTTGGCTTTCACAGCTTCCTGCTCCAATTCTTTGTTTACATCAACCATTAATCTGATCTTGCTTTAGACTTTGGTTTCCTGCATTGATTTTTTCATTCATTTAGTCACTCTAAAACATTAAGCGCCTGCTATATGTCAACCCTTCCCAATGTTGATAACTCCACTGTATGTGACAATCCCTGTGACCTCAGGAAAGAAACCCCATATTCCAATCCTGGCCTTCATAAACCTCTCCAATCAGATTAGCATCACTTCCTTGAATATTCTTTTCCACTCCCCAGTCCCAAATCCAGCTTCTTTGCTGGGCAAATAGTCATGGTACCTTGCTTAGGGTTTGTGAGTTTCCTCATCTGAAGAGCTGCTTTTGCTATTCAAGAACTTCTGTCACTTCTTGACATTCTTCTATGAATAGAGAGAAAACCCCAAGTCACGAGAAACCACTCTTTCTATATCAGGTAACTTTCTATATCAGTTTGCTATGTTGTTGCCGCATAACAAACTACGTTTACACTCAGTAGTACACACCAATCATTACTTATTATAGTACATACATCCTTGTGTTGGATGGGCTGTGCTCTAAGCTGAGAAGAGTACCTTAGCTGTAGCAGTTCTGATTCACATGACTTTCATCCTGCCCTGGGAGATACAAAGTTAGGTATGTCCTTCCCATGGGGAGCACAAGAATGAATGAGCTCAAATGTGCAAGCACTTTTCAAGACTATAGCATTTGCTAATCCTATAGGCTAAAGCATGTCATCATGACTAACTCCAAGGTTGAGGAATGATGTCCCACCTAAGTTAGAGAGGACTGCAAAGTTATATGACAAAAGGTACAGATACAGGTAGAAGTGAATGATTGGGATCATTGATACAATCTGTTATACTTCTCATCTCCCCCACATTTCTGCCATAAGCTTTCTCTTAGGCTGCCTTCACATATCTGCTCAAATCGCACTTCAGTTTGGAATGCATTGTGGGCATTATTAAAGGTGTCTTTCTGTGGGTAACTTTTCTCTTAATTTGCATTTACGCTGCTCAAATTCAGTTTGTTCACCTCACAGTCATGTTCATATCTTTGTCTTACATAATGAAATGCCAAAATCTAGTACAAGCATAGTCTTATACACATTAAATTGTTTTTAGACTAGAAAACAACTTGTAGAAATATTATTATTAGACACATATGATTATTAAAGGATAGTCTAGATCTGAATTTTAAAAATACTTCATGTGATATTTGATTAGTAGAAGGCCTTCTGCCCAAGACTGCATCTTTGAGTCAGCTTTGAAAATGTGCACATGTCCAGGACTCGCAAGGGGATGTATAAATTTGAATGATGGGGTTTAAATGGACACTTGGCCCTCCATGCATTCTTTCATTGGGTGGCAACAAAAAAACTGGTAATTTGGAGATGATGTAAGCAGTTGACTTGAACTTGAAGTCTTATCTCTTGCAAGCTGATTCAAAGAATTTCACAGAGCATCTCTACACTAATACTCTTGCTAAACTGGCATGAGATTTTGTTGTTGTTGCATAGGTAGTGGTAGAACTATGTGTGTGACCAAAGGGCAGTATGACATAATGAAAAGATCACTGAATCTGCAGCTTGGAACTCTGAATTCTAAACCCTGATAAGCCACTACATTAGCTATGTGCACTTTGAGGAGTCTTTCAGCCTCACTAAATCTTAGCTTTCTCATTTGCAAATATAGGCTGGTACTAGATCTTAAGGCTTTGCCTAACTCTAAGATTCTATGATCCTAACAAGTAACATCACATAACTAAGAACTGAAATCCTTTTCAGTTGGTCCTAAGCATATCACAGTTTCTAAAAGGAAATGTAGGGATTTGCTAGTTTTATCCTCCTATTTATTACTTCTGTATGATAAAAAAATAAGCTGGACCATAGATAATTTTCTCAGTTCTGTTTTATCTTGAAGATAGACAAGAATATGTAAGTTACTTAATACAAACTCATATTAACTACTAGAAAAACAGATAAAAAGGTATGCCTTATTGATAAAGGGTTAGCATTATCATGTTCATATAGAGAGAATACTTTTTCCCACTTAACAAATGCATGTATTAAATTATATTGTACAATAAAAAATAAAGGCCTTGCTAATGAGTGATGACTGGGGTGTCTTTCTCTACTTCCAGACTGATTTTAAGTAATCAATAGTGGCTTATTTTTCAAATCTCCAGTGTTGTTAATTTAGTTACAAACAGAATGGAATGGCAAAGATATTGTAATTGATTTGCTGGTAAGTTTACTGCCTCTATCAGTGATTTACTGGGTTCATATGGCTTCCTGTGAATTTCAGCAGCTAGTGTTATCCACTCATTATTTCCCAGTGCATTAGGTTGGTGGTATGATAGATTGTCTTCGGAGTTAGGTTATATTTTCCATCTATTTCTCACTACCATTAGTGACTTAGATGTTTTTAGACTATAATTATTGCCACTTGAGCTCTTAGAATCCATACATTCACTCAGTAGGTCAATGGAGCTCTATTATCAGAAGTTAACTATCTTGGACACCTGAGAGTAAGTAAACAGTTATGAAAAAAATTAGTTTTTTCTCACATCACTCTATAAATAAGTAATGTATATTGTAAAATGCTATGCAAAAGTATGCTACAGTTCTCTTCTTATTTCATCCATTTTTTTGTTGTTGTTATAAACAAAAGCTTCATAATGCAAAATAGCCACCATTCCCTGACTGAAGCCCTTCTTCTGTCCTTTCATTAAAATCTCACTGTAATCAAATCCTTTAAGTTGTAAGCTTAGTTTTTTCCTGTCTCTTAAATTTCAAATGTCCAAGAGACAATACTTTTAAAATTCAGTCCTGTTACAAGTGCCCGATGCCAGTATGACTCCAGTCTTGTATTCAGGCCTAGAAAATTATTTTATTTCATTATTGGATCCTAATTCTCTATAGTATTTGATAAAAATCCTTCCATTTTTATCTCTCTAACATGCTGCTCTAAAATCACTTCTAACTAGTTAGGTTTCTTTACATGTCTAAGGAGATACTATATCACAGAAATGTGGTAGGATACCCAGATCTATCTATTTTTCTATCAAACAAATCTATGTTAACGTAAATCCAACCTAACGGGTGTGGTAGTGCAAGTGGATAGCGTTGATCTAGGATGCTGAGCTCCCTGGGTTGAAACCCTGAGGTTGTGGGCTAGAGCACAAGATTATTGACATGATTTCAATGTCTTTGGTTTGAAGCCCAAGGTTGCTGGCTTGAGTCCAAGGTCATTGGCTTGAGCAAAGGGTCACTGGTTTAACTTGAGACCCCCGGTCAGGGTACACATAAGAAACAATCAATGAACAACTAAAGTGAATCCACTACAAGTTGATGCTTCTCACTCACTCTCCTCCCTATCTCTTTCTCCCTTCCTCTTTCTCTCTCTCTAAAATAAATAAAAAAAATTTTTTAAAGGAGAAATCCACTACTGCATCTAACACACTCATTGGCTCTGTTAGATAGAGCAAAAGCAAAATTGATATCCTAATTTATGTCCATCTGCTTAGACTAGAGTTTTCAAATTCAGCAGTATATACATTTTAGGGCAAATAATACTTCACTCTGGGGGCTTATCTGTGCTTTATCAAGCACAAGCAGCATCCCTGGCCTTGACCTACTAGATGCCAGTATCAACTTCCCTAAGTTGTGACAACCAAAAATGTCTCCAAATGTCCTTAGAGAACAAGATTGCCCCTAACTGAGAACCACTAGCCTAGGTATATCAATCAGGCTATTACTCAACTTAGGTTTTATATTTTTTATAGGTGGAAACTTTGGATTGCTCAATTTAATCTGCAATGCATGATCATCCTCTGTTACTAAGACTACAGAAGCTGTTCTATGCCTGGAGCAAACTGTTCATCTGCAGTAGAGACCACCTACTTATACAGGCTTACTATGTGATATTTATGTTATTGAGTGCTTCTCATACATCATCTCATTTGTTTCTTCTGTCTTGCATCTGAAGAAACTGAGGCAGGAAATCAAATTTCCTGGGAAATTTTTATCCAGATTCTGGGAAAAGCAAATGTTCTAGTCTTTTAAAAACCCTAAACTGTTTTTACATTCTTTGGTATGCTCATTTTGTGACCTTTAAGAAAGTATTAATCCTCCAAATGCTTTAATTTTTGTCAATAGTGGTAGTTATTATTACCATTATTATGTATGTAAACTATAGTTAGAGCAAAAATTATACTTTGGCTTAGAATTCTACTTGAAACCTTCCTCACAAGAATCTTTGAATTTCCATATAGCTTGTTGGCATGACACTTTATAATACTAGAGTCATTCCTTTTCTTTCCCCTTTTCTTGAAGCTTTGGGCATACTGGACACATAGACACTCAATAAATCTTTGCCAACTGACTGCATAAACAACCATGAGTAAATAAAAATTGATTATCTATAGAAATTCAAGGTATTTTCTCCAAGGATATTAACAATGCTTGATATTCCAGCAGTGATGATTCACTGTAAATATTTGTATTTTTAACATGTTCTAGCAGCTTATTTCTCTGAATCAGAGGGCTCCTCTCAACACCTTTTTTTGAAGTTCTGTGCTATCAGCAGTAGCTATTTTTCACTTCAGCCTCAATAGACATTAACTTTAAAGTCTGAGACAACCTGCAGACAAAGGGAAAAGAGAGAACTCAAGTCATCAATTTAGTTATATGGAGCTGGTCTTACAAAATTGAACTTCATCATGAACCCTTCTGTCTTCACTTCCTCAGGCTGTTGTGTGTGGTCTGTTGCCTCTGAGTAATAATTAATCACCTCTGAAGGCCCCTGATGTGTGGTCCAAGGCAAATGAGGTATTACCATGTCACCAGAGTGGTGAATGGATGGCCACAAGAAGGCAAACAATGGTCCGTAGTATTGGTTGCTACTTAATAATTGATAAATGGGATTGAGTGTTTTCTTTTCTCTGAAAGATGAAGGGTGAGGTTACTACAAGGCATTGGCAGGAAGGGTAAACATCAGGAAGAAATGGACTGGGAACTTCACAACTGACCTAAGCAGGAAATGGGTTTAGCTGCAGTGACATCCACTTTTGACAACGCCTGCACAGCATGTGCCTGCCAAAGCGCCTGCCCAGGGAAAAACATTTTGACTGCATTTCTTTGAAGGAAAACAAGAAGCATTAGATTACATTCTGAGAGGCAGATCTGCAACCTGTCTTCTCATAGGGCCTAATAAGTGAATCGTTTTGGTTTGGACTGCATCTGAGTCTCAGCTGCCTGGTCCCATATTGATTATTAAATGTTATTTTCTATCTAAATGAAGCTACTTTTTAGAACTGCATTGTTAAAGCTGTATTTCCAGATTTGGGCAGCATCATTAAGAGGAGCCATGAGCCTTTTATCCTCAAATCAATTAATATTGTCCCTTAACACTGCCAAAATTAAACTCTGCAAAGCTAATTGAGATAATGTTCACTCTTCTTGCATGGACAGGTAGAAGTTTTTAGGGTCAAATAATGAAAATTATTCTCTCTTTGCAGCAAAGAGACTAACCAAGTCTCATTTCCAGTAGCTGTCCTTTGAGTGAATACCGTTATAAACAGGAAACATGAGCCTAAGTCCCTATTGGATGAAGAAGAGTAGCGCTTTCTAGTAAGGGGGAAAGGGGAGATGCTAACAGACATGCATTCATGCTAAAAGCAGCTGTTATCAGGACACCTTTTTCAGTCACTTTGTAAATTAATGTTTAAAATCTTTGAAAGAAACACCATATGCTAGTCAAACCATCTCCTTAGGAGGCCTAAGAAGCCAAATGCGCAAACAAAAGCAGCATTGGTAAAGCCAAGAAACATTATTGTTAAATGCTAACGCCTATATTGATCTACAGGATCATCAGGAGCTAAAGATCATACCGATGTGAAATTTTCTTATCTCTAAAATGAGAGGATTTTAAAAGATAAAATGTAGAATGCTGATTACATGGAATAAAAAGTGGTGCTCAATTATTTCATAATCATTTTTCCTTTCCCCAAGTATATAATATCTCATATACATATACACACATTTATATATTTATATTTATTTAATATAACAGATATATATTTACTTAACACTTGAAGCTGTTTCTGGGATTATAAATATTTACTACAGCATCTTATAATTAATTAGTACTTGTATTTTTTGTTTAACAGTTCTAATTAAGAAACTTTGGATGTTCTTTAGTAACTAATAGATGTATAATGTCTATATTGATTAAACTTTCAGTAAGGGATTTGGGATTGGTCTATGAAACTAAAATGGAAATGATTTCAAATAAATTTTTAAAGCAGTAATTTCCACTGCATTGGGATTCTGACCTATAAGGTAATGATTAATGATCATGTGATATGTTGGATGAAAAGTATATCTATAGATTAAAGCAATAAAAGAAATATTTCAAGCCTGACCAAGCAGTGGCACAATGGATAGAGTGTCAGATGGACACAGAGGACCTAGGTTCAAATCCCTGAGGTTTCTGGCTTGAGCATGGGATCATAAACATGACCCCATGGTCGCTGTCTTGAACCCAAAGGTCATTGGCTTGAAGCCCAAGGTCACTGGTTTGAGCCCAAGCTCACTGGCTTGAGAAAGGGATCACTTTGTCTGCTGTAGCTTCCCCGTCAAGCCACATATATGAAAGCAGTCAATGAGCAACTAAGGTGTTGCAATGAAGAATTGATGCTTCTTATCTCTCTCCCTTCTTACCTGTCTGCCTCTATCTGTCTTTCTTTCTGTTCCTGTCTCTCTTTCTAAAAAAAATAGAAAAAAAGAAAAGAAAGAAATATTTCAAGAAGATGAACACATTAACTAAGTGCTTTTGGATTTGAAGTAGAGATGGTAGCCTTTGTTAGTGCATGCAATATTACATAAGGCCTCCAGGTTTTAAAATTATAATATAAACATATATTCTCTTTCATGATTTTACCCCTTCTGCATTAGTGTTTGGCAGAAATTTCCTAAACAAAATAGAAAATGGTGAAATTTGTAGTCAGTGTCTCCAGACTCTCATTTTCATCTTCATGGTTTTTTCCCTTCATTTAATAAATGTATGTTGTTGGACAATTTTATCTAATTTCTTCTTTCTCATTTCAGCTCTTCCCCCCTTCTCCTCCCTCCCCACCAAAGAAAACCCTAAATGTAAGTATTTGTAATGCAGAAAGCAGGCTCATCTGAACATGACACAGACACCCACACTAGGCTGTCTAGACAATGAGCTAGCTAGAATCTGGAAGACTCCTTTCCCCTGCAGAAGGGATAGTGTACAAGCTCAGCTTTCAATAGCACAGGCAGCTTCCTGTCTACTTCCAACCACCCTTCCCACACACAGAGGACTATAATACCTCAACAGTTCCACAGGCTTCAGGTAATCTTTAATTCAGATTTCTGACTCCATAAATAACCTCTTTATTCCACTAAATGACAAAGCCAACATCTCACACTTGATCCACAGGACAAGAGACCCAAGAATAAAAAGTTCTCTCCACTAGAATCAAACTCAAACCAGGTCCAGGAAATGCTCTCTAGTGGAGGATAGACAGATTTGAAGACCATGATCATCTCTGATAACTGACTCTAGCCTCATAAGTATACTCTTTCCTCATTGATACTTACTTTTTAACCTGATATGTTTTTGACCTGTGAAAATTGTCCTAACCTATTTTATGACAGATGGCAACCCTGAATAGAATCACCTGGTTCAACAGCTTTCTTATTTATTCTTTATTCACCCATAATCATGGCACCACAATATTGTATTGGAGCATAATTTCTAAGTGTGGAATGAAAGATATTTTTCCGATTTGGAATATAATTTAGTAGCATGGGAGAGGGTAAATATTTCAAATATTTTCATTAGGAAAACTGTTCTCGAAATTACAAATTGAAACTATGTAAATGGTCATGCACCATTAGAGGCTGACCCTGGAAAAGATTTATTTGGAAATTAAGAAATAGAATAATAGGTATTAGAGTAAACTTCATGGAAGAAATGGCATTAAGAACTTTAACATGGAATAAGAAGTTAATGGGTTCTCTCTCTCTCTCTCTCTCTCTCTCTCTCTCTCTTTCCTACAAGTATTAAGCAAATATTATTTACTCTTTCCTTCCTTCATTCATTCATCATGTCTCTCTCTTCTCTGGAAAGCTTCATGGGAGCAGTATCCTTGTTGGTCTGATATACCCTTTGCTAGAACAATGCCTGACACACAGTGGGTGCTCAAATAAAATGTTTTCAATCAATGAAGGAGCATGTAACATGTACCACTAGAGATGCAAGAATGAACCATACATAGTCTCAGTTTTGTTTTTTGTTTTTTTTTTTCTAAAGCTGGAAACGGGGAGAGACAGTCAGACAGACTCCCGCATGCGCCCGACCGGGATCTACCCGGCACGCCCACCAGGAGCGACGCTCTGCCCACCAGGGGGCGATGCTCTGCCCCTCCGGGGCGTCGCTCTGCCACGACCAGAGCCACTCTAGCGCCTGGGGCAGAGGCCAAGGAGCCATCCCCAGCGCCCGGGCCATCTTTGCTCCAATGGAGCCTTGGCTGAGGGAGGGGAAGAGAGAGACAGAGAGGAAGGAGGGGAGGGGGGTGGAGAAGCAAATGGGCGCTTCTCCTATGTGCCCTGGCCGGGAATCGGACCCAGGTCCCCCGCACGCCAGGCCAACGCTCTACCGCTGAGCCAGCCGGCCAGGGCCATAGTCTCAGTTTTTACATATTTTACAGTCCAATAAAAAAGAAGACAAAATAATAATTCCAAGAAAGTGTGATGATTTTTACCGAAGGAGAAGGAGATGATACTCTGACTTTTTGTCAAGTGTATGAGGCATTGGCATAGGTACTGCACATTATTTGATGAACTAGTATAGTGATTAGGGGAGTTCCCCCAGAAGAACTGACATTGAGGCTAAGACATGAAGAATAGGTAGGAGTTGAACAGATGAAATAGAGGGTATTCTAGACAGGGGAAATGCGTGTGAAAGGCTCAGAGGTAGAGAGCACTGAAGAATTCAAAGAATTTCAGGGAGCTGGAAAATAGAGGGTGAGGGAGAAATAGCATGGAATGAAGTAATAGCTGATTTTCATAAAAGAATTGAGATACTCTCCTAAAAGGAGAAGAGAAGATTTGGAATGTTTTAAGATAGACATCCAATTGTACCTGCAATATTTGTTTAAAAGACTATCTTCCCCCTCAAATTACTTCTACTTTTGTTGAAAAAGCAATTGACTGTATAAGTGTGGTTCTGTTTCTGAACTCTTACGTGGTTTCACTAACTTATTTGTCTATTCTTACATCTATACCACACTATCAAAATTACCATCATTTTATAATAAGTCTTCAAATCAGGCAGTGTAAATCCTCCAAACTTATTTTTCCTTTTTAAAGGTACAATACATATGTACGTTCATGTAATAATTATCTGAAACAAAACACAGAACTATTCTGTCACCCCAAAGATCTCTCTCATGTGATCCCTTTATAGTCACCTCCAGCCCTCTACTATCTCTAACCCGTGACAACCACTAATACGTTTCTATCTCTATAATTTTGACATCTCAAGAATGTTACATGAGTAGAATCAGGAAGAGAGGCCTTACCAGAAACTGACTGTGCTGACACTTTGATCATGGACTTCTGGCCTCAGGATTGCAAGAAAATAAATTTCCACTGTTTAAGTTATACAGCCTGTGATATTTTGTTCTGGCAGCCCAAGCTGACTAGCACAACTGGTGTCAACATTTTCTTAGTTTGAGTTAAATGTAGGGACTGTTTCCTCTTTACATTCCTTTACCCTCCTTAGTTACAATTATATTAAATATTTGCTCTACTTATGTTGATGCTCACATTAACCCATGTTCTAATTTTTGATGCAACCCTCAAACATAATTTATAAAACTAAGAGAAGGAGAATCCATTGATTTAATTTATATTTTTACTCTTTCATTGTACTTTTTCCTTCTGATGTCAAAGATTCCTTTATTTTATTAATTCTTTTGTGTTCAGAGAACTACCTTTAGCCATTCTTTTAAGGTCAGTCTACTAGTAACAAATTCTCTTAGGTTCCCTCATCTTGACTTCACATCACCCTCCATTCCTAATGATATTTTCATCAGATGTAGGATTGTGGACTGACAATTCTTTCAGCACATGGAAAATGTGCTACTTCCTTCTGGTTTCCATAGTTTTGATAAGAAATCTGCTGTCATTTGAATTGTTTGTCTACTTTAAGTAATGCATTGTTCCCCTCTGGCTGTTTTCAAGATTTCATTTTTGTCATTACTTTTCTTTTCTTTTTTTTTTTTTAATTTTTTTTTTTCTTTTCATTTTTCTGAAGCTGGAAACAGGGAGAGACAGTCAGACAGACTCCTGCATGCGCCCGACCGGGATCCACCCGGCACGCCCACCAGGGGCGATGCTCTGCCCACAAGGGGGGCGATGCTCTGCCCATCCTGGGCGTCGCCATATTGCGACCAGAGCCACTCTAGCGCCTGAGGCAGAGGCCACAGAGCCATCCCCAGCGCCCGGGCCATCTTTGCTCCAATGGAGCCTCGGCTGCGGGAGGGGAAGAGAGAGACAGAGAGGAAAGCGCGGCGGAGGGGTGGAGAAGCAAATGGGCGCTTCTCCTGTGTGCCCTGGCCGGGAATCGAACCTGGGTCCTCCGCACGCTAGGCCGACGCTCTACCGCTGAGCCAACTGGCCAGGGCTGTCATT
The DNA here is from genome assembly GCF_036850995.1 of Saccopteryx leptura. Taxonomy (NCBI): domain Eukaryota; kingdom Metazoa; phylum Chordata; class Mammalia; order Chiroptera; family Emballonuridae; genus Saccopteryx; species Saccopteryx leptura. Next base: position 13,629,286 of record NC_089516.1, read on the forward strand.
ACTTTTCTGATGTTTGATTATGATATACCTTGTAAATTTCTTTGAGATTATCCAATTTGAGGTTGATTCAGCTTTTTGAATATATAGGTATTTTTTCTTTTGCAAAGTTTGAGAAAACTCAGTCTGTATTTCTTAAATACTTCATTAACTCTGCTTTCTTTTTCCTCCTTTCAAACTCTGATGGTATGAATGTTAGTTCTTTTGTTATAGCCTCACAATTCCCTGAAGTTTTATTCATTGCTTTTCAGCCTATTTTCTCATTCTTGTTCAGACTGGGTAATTTCTTTTGTTGTATTTTAAACTTTTTCTCTTCATTATTCCATTTTATACTCCAAAATACATTGTTAGAATTTTTGCTTTAAATCATAAGTCATCTCCAAAGAGTTAAATAATGAGAAAAACATTTATAAGTTCTTACATAGTTTATATTGCCACTGATTTTTTTTATTATATTGTATAGATTCAGATTTTCATCTAATATAATTTCCCTTCTGTCTGAAATATTTATTTTAACATCTTTCATAGGGCAGTTCTTCTACTGATGAATGATTTCAGGTTTTATATGTCTGAAAAAAATGTTTATGCCACCTCCTTCTCTTTCTAAAGATATTTACAAGGCCCTGGCCAGTTGGCTCAGTGGATAGAGCGTCAGCCTGGCATATAGATATCCTGGGTTCAATTCCCAGTTGGGGCACACAAGAGAAGTGACAATATGCTTCTCCCTCCTCCCTATACCTTTTCTCTCCCCCTACCGTTTGCTGCCTCTTCCTCTCCTGTAGCCAGTGGCTCAATTGGTTCTAGTGTGGCCCCAGGTGCTGAGATATGTCAGCCTCAGGTGCTAAAAATAGCTTGGTACTCTAGCATTGGCCCCAGATGGGGGTTGCCTGGTAGATCCCTGTAGGGGCTTATGCAGGATCTGTCTCACTATCTCTGCTCCTCTCAAAATAAAATACATATATTTACAATGGATACAGGATTCTAGGTTGACAGTTTCATGTGTTTATTTTCCCTCTTCACTACTTTAAAAATGTAATTACACTGTCTTCTGAATTGCATTTTTTTAAAGAGAGAGAGGCAGGGAGAGAGAAACAGAGAGACAGGAACATTGAGCTGTTCCTGTATGTGCCCTGACCAGAGGGATCAAACTGGCAACCTCTACACTTCTGGATGAAGCTCCAACCAACCAAGCTATCTGGCCATGGCTCATGGGGATTGCATAATTTTTAACAGGAAATCTATTGTCTTTTTTTTTTTTTTTTTTGGCATTCTTATCTTTGTTCCTCTCTAGGTAATGTACTACTTTTTTCTTGGGTTGCTTTTAAGGTTATCCTTTTATCAGTGGTTTTAAATGATTTGATCATGATGTACCTTGCTGTTTCATGCTGTTCACATGTTTCTTGTACATAGAATTTGTTCAGCGTTTCAGATCTGTAGTTTACCTTTCAGGAAAAACTGTAAATCTGATCCATTAGTTCATCTTGGTAAGTATCAGAAGTCTTGCATTACTAATTTTCAGAGTTCTCCAGGCATTTCCAATGTGTGACTAAGGTTGAAAACCACTTGGTGATAAAGAAAATCAGACAAATGTAAGAAATAATAAGGAAGTAAAATGGCAAGACTGGTCATTGAGAGAACATGTGTGAAGGTGAGAGGGGTGGGATATGGCTAGAGAGAGTGAGAAGACAAATAGGCTTCTTTCTTTAGTAACTGAACTGAAAGGGATATTCAAATATAGAACTCCATGGTCAATAGCTTTTTTTTTTTTTCATTTTTCCGAAGCTGGAAATGGGGAGGCAGTCAGACAGACTCCTGCATATGCCTGACCAGGATCCACCCGGCATGCCCACCAGGGGGCGATTCTTTGCCCCTCTGGGGCATTACTCTGTTGTGTCCAGAGCCATTCTAGCGCCCGAGGCAGAGGCCACAGAGCCATCCCCAGCGCCCAGGCCATCTTTGCTCCAATGGAGCCTCACTGTGGGAGGGGAAGAGAGAGACAGAGAGGAAGGAGAGTGGGAGGGGTGGAGAAGCAAATGGGTGCCTATCGAACCCAGGACTCCTGCACACCAGGCCGACGCTCTACCGCTGAGCCAACTGGCCAGGGCCCATGGTCAATAGTTTTAAGGAGTGGAAACTACTAAATTTGAGATACCTAAGATGTATCCAAGAAGAAATTGATTGTTTTAAAAATCAGAAGAGAAATAAACATAAGGTGGAGAAATATATGTGGATTGTATTCATATGCATGTAGACAGTAGGAAAATTCATGGAATGAACAGTATTGTCCAGGAAGAGTGCACTCAGGGACACATTCTTAATATTTAACCTGATATTCCTTTTGAAGAACCAGTGATTTGGTAAGTCAACACCCAAAGAGATATTTCAAAATTGAAATTAAGGAATGTGTTTGCCCTTTTACCTTAAATTTTAACTGTTTGCTCATTTAAAAAATCGACAGAACTCAATATATATTTAAATGTATTACATTTACAGAAGTAGTGATTTACTAGATGTTAGATAACCCCAAACAAATTTTTCTTTTTGTTACAAGGTAAGCAGACCCACCTTCATAGTACTCATGAGGAATTATATAGAGTCTAAAATCTAAAATATGCTGTCTTCTACTTTTTATAAAACTATGGTGAATTCTGGTTGGTGGTATATAAGTTAATTCATCCTTGATATGTTTGTAGCAGAATGGAAACTGATATAGACCTTAAAATATTTTTATGAGAAAACCGCTACATTGGAAACTCTAGCAGTATAGACATCAAGTCACCTAATTGCAGATGTTCTGTGTTTTGGAAAGTATCTCATTGTCTTGCTTTAGTTACACTTGTAGAAGTCAAATAGCTCTAGTGAAATAATCTTAATGCTATTACTTTAGGTGAAATGTTAAATTCTTAGTTTAATAATGTGAAAGGCATTCTCAGTCCTACAGAGTAATTATTTGGATATTAAGGATTTTTTTTAATGTTCTGGAGGGTGGTAGCTGATTTATCACTGAGACTCTAGAGAGGATACAGGAGCATTGCAGAGACTGAGCTTGCAGCCTGGAGTCAAGCAAAGAGAGTGGCAGAGGGCTCCCTATAGTGGGGTTTCCACATCATTGAGGTTTGACCATCACTTGTAATTTTTCTTTTCTTTCTTTTTCTATATTGTAATTCCCTTAGAAATTCTTCAAGTATTCAGTAGTTCGGAGTCAGCCTTGTGTTTGTGATGCTTAGGGTACTAGAGGAAGATTTGTGCTCAGATTTTGGGTGGAAAGCCTGGAAAAGTTTGGGGAAATATCTGGACATGGTTGGTGACCGAGTTGCAACTGCATTCCTAAGGGACATCTGGCAAGCGACAACCAGTATTGTTGTTTTGTAAGAAGCTCATTCTGTGGACCTAGAAATCACTCTTTAAAAGTTTTTCAATAAAACAATCATCCAGTAATAAAATATAAATACTCTCTCTAAAACTTCCTTACAAAGCCTTTAAGAAAGCTAGAAAAAAAATTCATCTCTGTTTAAAAAATAAATATGAGCTTTAATTGAAAAAACGACAATTATCTGTCCTTACTAAAATGTGATATCCTCCAAATAGCAGCCATATGAATGTAAAATGTTCTTTTGTATCAATAAATGGCTTGGTTTAGCAGCAGTGTGATTAAATAATGCCTGCAAAGGCTGCAGGGACTGTTTTGAAATGTTCAGAATCTTTTTCTGAGGGGGCTTATTGCACGGTAATCAGCTGTAAGGATGACAGGAAATCATTAAATAATGAAGGTATTTAAAATAGGACACAGGCAAGCGCTGCTTGACTGGTGTGAATCTGCACAGGCCCATTTCTGGGCTTTTGTTTGCAATTCACGGTAATTTATGGAGTAAATGGTTCAGGATTTGCAAAATGGAACAACAGTCTACATAGATTTCAGATGGCTAAATGGAAGTTTTCCTCTTTGACACAGACAAATTGGTATATGATGCATAGCTGACGGCTAGATTTTTATGCTCTTGCATAAAATTCAATTTAATTGTCTTTGGGTTTTAAATCAAATCATTGATAATGTGTGAAAATGAAGAAAAGAAATTATTTAGCCTTTGAGAATGTATTTACCCTTCAGTAGTTGCTATTTAATAGACAAGATATAAATTATTTGAAATAGTGAATTATTCTTTATGACTATCATATCCACCATGTCTATGGTGTAGTATGGTAGAAAAGAACACCATAAATGTCTGAATATGTGCACAGAATATCAAAAAGGTACACTTACTGAACACCTAGTATGCCTTAGGTGTTATGCTAAGTATGTTATGTACATTATTTTACTTTATCTGTATTCCAGTTCTATTTCCATTTACCAGCCATTTACCCTTAAGCAAAGCATTGAATATCACTGAATGCTTTTCTCATCTTTATAGTAGAAACTTTAATAAATGTTTTGCATTGTCATTGGCTCATTTATTGATGCAACAAATATTTACAGAATGTCTCTTACATGCCAGTAATTGTATTAGGTTTTGAAAATACAACAGTGAACAAGACATTTCCCCAGCCTAAACAGAGCTTATAGTTTAGTTTTCTAAATATGATGTATGTTAGAATAGAAGTGTGTATTTTTTCTAACATTTGTTTAAAAAAAATCTTCTAAAAAATTTTTATTGAAAAATCTTTTAAAGTGGCACATTTGAGAAAATTGCTATTGTTATCAAGTGAAAGAATACACATAAAAAGTATTTGATAAATGATAAAAAGATATAAGCCAACTTTTATTGGAAAATAGTTTTAATAGTAAGTCAACAGATTCCTTATGGATAATAAATACTTTTAGGCCAGTGTTTTAGATTAAACCCCAAAAGAATGCATTTTTTACTTTATTCACCTGAACTGCATACTGCGGGGATAACTGAAATATGCTTAATAATCATCAAAGATTGCTGCTCAGTCAGAGTATAATGTAAGGATAATGTTAACACAGTGTTTCTCCTTTAAAAAACAAATTGAGCTTGATTGTCATGTGTTGGGCAGATAAAATATATATATATATATATATATATATATATATATATATATATATATTATGCTCACTTTGTTAAAGATGGCGCTGCCCATGTGGAGGCCCGTTGCCCAGGTGATATTAATGTGTGTTGGGGGCGGACTGTGGGCAGGCAGGATCCTTGTAGCCTGGGGCTTGGTTTTGGGACTAAGCCTTTCCCACCCTTTTTGGGATGGTGCAATCCCATCATGCCTTAGAAAAGTGACTTTGTATTAGAGACTTCCCTATTTTGTATATTGGATTAAAGGTTTTGATTTCTACACTATAAAATGGGGGCAGAACGGGAGCTTGCTCTTTTGGTTCCTGAGATTAGCATTAGAGAGGAGAGCAGAGAAAGGCCACATGGAGGAGGCCAGGAGAAGCAGCCAAGATGGCAGAGTGCTGAAAGAAAAGCCAGTTTGTGCAGAGTTTGTGCAGGGAGAAGGAAGGAGTTGGGGAACAGAGGTGAATAAGTCTGGTGAGCTAGAAACCTTTGATTCTGGGAAACTCGGATAAGCAGTAGCTTTGTGAGCACTGAATGTGAGTGGGTTTTGGAGCCCAGTGTGTGTTTTTACTTGCCCACCGGTTGCAAGCTAGGATTAAAGATGATGGCCCATCAGTTTTTGGCTCCGTTGTTTCTTTACCGACTGTCCAAATCCAATGTGAACCTACATGGGCCAGACTGCTGTGATGGTGGCCGTGGATACTGGCTCTACATCATGCTAGTTAGATACTGTCCAATGGAGAAGCTTATGTGTAATTTGGCTGAAAGCATTTTTATTCAAGGAGAACTAATAATGCTGAACATCAAACCCTTGGAAAGAGAATTTTTGAGCCTGACCTGTGGTGGCGCAATGGATAAAGCATCAATGTAGAATGCTAAGGTTTTTAGTTTGAAACCCTGGGCTTGCCTGGTCAAAGCACATATGGGAGTTGATGCTTCCTGCTCCTCCCCCCTTCTTTCCCTCTCTTTACTCTCTAAAATAAAAATAAATAAATAAAATCTTAAAAAAAAGAACTTTTGAGTTAAAAGATGTACTACCAAAATACAAATTGAATGATTGGCTCATTAATTCATTCAATAATAAACCTCCTCAATCCAAAAATACAATAATATAAAGCCCAAAGATTGAACTCCTTAAAGCCTTCACCTATCATGGCAGGTAAAGGAAGGACATGGAAGCTGGGGGAGAGTAGAAAACACAACAAAATGAGACCATCTTTTTCTTTTTTTTTAACAGAAATTCAATTTTTGGTTTTCCTTTCTTTTGGACTTTATTTTGTCTTCGTTTTAAAAATTATCACAGAAAGGTTGTTTTTCTTTGTTTGGGTTTTGAAAGTTGATTCTCCTGATTTTTGCCCTTGACATTACATTACTCAGGGAACATGAGTAACTAGTGAAATTTTCTCCAAAAGTTTTTCTTGAAATTTCTTTGCAAATCATTCCCTTTCATATATGGAATTTCCCTTAAGGCAGAATAATTCCACTGTGAAACAGCTATAGGCTAAAGGAGGTTATAGCAAACTATGGCTTAAGGACCAAATCTTTCCCACTGCCTACTTTTGTAAATAAAGTTGATTGGAATATGGCCACTCCCATACATTTACATAATATCTATGGCTGTTCTCACCCTAAGAAAGCAGAACTGAGTACCTGTAAGAAAGACATCATGGTCTACAAAGACAAAAATATTTACTATATTACCCTTTATAGAAAAAAAAATATGTCAATACCTGAGTTAAAGAGTTAATTAACTTTAAATATATATGACCATTTTACAGATATATAATTAACTTATAGTATTTATATAACCATAGTAGTTAATTATATATTTTTTAACTCTTAACTCTGTGAAGATTTTTAAAACCCTAAGTGGGCATTTTTTCTTCCAAGGCAGAATTCTATGAAGTCTTCTCTTCTCCAACTTCTCCTACCATCTCTGAAGCAGCAGGGAGTGCTGGTTATTTAAACATCTTAATTATAGTACTAAAGAAAGAAGGCACGATAATTTCTCTCATAATTGTTCAGCAAAATCATTGCCTTTTCAACAAGGATACCAAAGTAATAGCTACAGAGTAATATAAAATAACTGGTGCATGATATCATCAAATTAAATTATATATTTCATAATTTTAGCATAACTCAACCTAAAGTTTAATATGGAAACCATGCCTTAAATTTGAAAGCCCAAAATCTTATAAAGGAAAAGATCATTCTCATTAATAGAATGTAATCATAAAATTTCCACAATAATCACAAACTATTCTGGGTGAAAAATATACTTCTATTCAGTGCTTTCAAAAGGAGAAATGTCAGATATTGCGGTTCATATAATAGCTACTGCAAAGATATTAATTTAATACGGCAAAGCAGAAGTTATTTAAAAAGTGATGATGTTATTTTGCTAAGTAAATCAATGAATCATAGCACCATTTAGTTTCGGTAATTTACAGAGACTGCAGCATTTGTTTTCAGGGACATGAAGACTCTGTTCTGAAATACTTTCCAGTTTATCTATGGACCCCAGTGTGGGTTCACAGGGCACAGACATTGTCTCTTCTGCTTCAGAGATGGTAGGAGAAGTTGGGGGAGAGACTTCATAGAATTCTGCCTTGGAAGAAAAAATGTCCATTGAGGGTTTTTTTTTGTGTGTGGTTTTTTTTTGTTTTTTGTTTTTTTACAGAGACAGAGAGAGAGTCAGAGAGAGGGATAGACAGGAATGGAGAGATGAGAAGCATCAATCATTAGTTTTTTGTTATGCATTGCAACACCTTAGTTGTTCATTGATTGCTTTCTCATATGTGCCTTGACCGTGAGGCTACAGCAGACCGAGTGACCCCTTGCTCGAGCCAGTGACCTTGGGTCCAAGCTGGTGAGTTTTTGCTCAAACCAGATGAGCCCGCACTCAAGCTGGTGACCTCGGGGTCTCGAACCTGGGTCCTTGGCATCCCAGTCCGATGCTCTATCCACTGCACCACCACCTGGTCAGGCCCATTTAGGTTTTTAAAAATCCTCATCTTGACCTTGGTTGACTATGCTTACTTAGTTATCCCCTGCATCAAAAACTTGCTCTTATTTGCTTCCTTCACCTGCTCAATTTTCAACTTTCTTCTCTTAAAGGTGGGCATTCCCCAAAATGCTTCCTCAGCATTTCCTCATTTAAAAAAATACATTTTTATTTTGATTTAATTTTAAACTCAGAGAAAAGTAGCAAAAATGGTACAAGGAATTTTCATATTCTTTAGCCAGATTCAGCAAATGTTTACACTTTGCTCTATTTGCTTTATCATGTTCTCTGTCACTGTCTCTCTCCATATATATGTAAATGTATAGAAGTGGCCATATTCCAATAAATTTTACTCACAAAAAATAGGCAGTGGGACAGATTTGGCCCTTAGGTCATAGTTTGCTATTACCTTCTTTAACCTATAGCTACTTCACAGTTGAATTCTTCATAGATAGATAGATAGATAGACAGATAGATATACACATACATACATATATATATGTAAACCTATATATATATATATATATATATATATATATGTTCTTCCCCTCTCTCTCTCTATACACATCTTGGTAAGCTTGGTAATATACATATGTATGTGTGTATATTATCTTTTCTTTTTTTCATATTTTTCTGAAGTCAGAAGTGGGGAGGCAGTCAGACAGATTACCACATGCGCCGGACCAGGATCGATCCGGCATGCCCACCAGGGGGTGATGCTCTGGGGTGTTGCTCCATTTTGGCCAAAGCCATTCTAGTGCCTGAGGCAGAGGCCATGGAGCCATCCTCAGCGCCCAGGACAACTTTGCTCCAATGGAGCCTTGGCTGTGGGAGGGGAAGAGAGAGACAGAGAGGAAGGAGAGGGGGAGGGGTGGAGAAGCAGATGGACGCTTCTCCCAATTGCCCTGACTGGATATTGAACCTGGGTCTTCCACATGCTAGGCCGATGCTCTACCACTGAGCCAATTGGCCAGGGCTATATATTATCATTTTTGAACCAATTAACAATATAAACTAGAGCCACTGTACCCCTTTACTCCTACATATCTCAGTGTGTACCTTTTAAGAACAAGTACCTTCTCTTACAAACCACACTATACTATCAAAATCAATACATTATTCATTAATATAAAAATATTATCTAATATACAGTCCATATCCAAATTTCATCAATTGTTCCAATAATGTATTTTATAGGTATTTTTTCCAGTATAAAATCCCAGTCTAGGATCATGCCTTACATTTAGCCATCACATCTCTAACTTCCTTTAATATGGCATAATTCTTCAGTCTTACTTTGCGGTTTATTGACTTGGACATTTTTAAAGAGTATAGGCTAACTCTCTGAAGGAAAGTCCTCACTATGGGTTTATCTGATGTTTTCTTAGCAGCCATCATTTTATTCCTTTCCAAACAACCTATCTTTGGGATCTCATTCAATTTCCTAGTTTTGACTTCTTCCCATCTATATCACCAGTTCTGTTTTTCCTTGTCTTAAGGATATGCCAATTTGTTGATCAATGTCACCCTGTTAAAGTTAATTTTCTAAAAAAAAAAAGGATACACCAGCAACTGTCTTGGGGATAAAACAAAGGAAATCCCTCTAACATAAAACATCTTGGTAAGCTTGTACAAACAGTTTTAAATGAATAACGAGCCCACAGAAATTAAGGAAAACTCTAGGGCATTAAATATACCGAGAGCTTAAAACTACGGTGAGCAGCTGTCTCTAGCCTTCTGGGGGGCAAGATTTTTGGTCTGAACTGAAATTTCTCAGTAATTCCTTACAGGGGTATATAGTCAAAGAAATGGTGAGATCTACCTGCAAAGAAAGATGACATTTTTGTTTGCAGTGACAAATTGGCCTGGGTTCTGGATATAAAAAAATAAAAATTTTACACAACTTTACATATTTTAGGAAGTCCCAAATCAATATAGGAAATTAAAATGACCCTGAATTTGCCTACCAGAAGCAAATTCAAACCTTTTCAGAAGAGTCAGGCAGAGCGTGGTAACTGCTGTTTTGATCATGTCAGAGACGTACCCCTTTGCTCTGCACTGAGATGAGCACCCCAGTCGTGCCCCAGGACCTGCAGCTTCCCCCGAGTCAGAAGGCCCAGTTTGTGTTCAGGGGAGTAGAGTCCAGAAAGTGATGGCATCTGAGGGTCAGGTTCAAGAAGAGACAGAAGTTCTGAAACCTAAGATAAAAATGGCTGATAAAGAAAATGTCAGCGGACCTCCAAGGAACAAAAATAACATAAAAATGGAGAAAATTTGTGTTCCTTTAAAACCTTCTAATGAATTAACCAATTCAACTTTAGTAATGGATACTCATAATTTGGAAAATAATCAAACTCTGCAGTTGTTATCAATAAAGGATGAGCCCCAAGGTCAACATATGACATTAAGCCAAGCATTTCACATTAAAAAGAAACAGAAACAGTGACTACAGAAAAACCAAAGCAAGATGCTAACATGCTCAAGAAACCTGTGCTTGCATCTTAGCATGGCCAAATTGTTCAGTCTAAAGCTAATTCATTTAAAAAATCTGTACCAGTCAAAGATGAGAGCTCTGCAACAACAAAGAAACTTTCAGCTACTATTTCTAAAGCCACAAAATCTCAGTCTACAAATACCAGCAGTGTAACAGTGAAAAATCATAGAGCCTCAAACATGATGACTACCACCAAATTTGGGAGGGCTGCATCTCAGAACGAACAACTTCTGTACCCTCCTATTAGAAGTCACCACAGCCTGACCAGGTGGTGGCTCAGTGAATAGAGCTTCGGACTAGGATGTGGAGGACCCATGTTTGAGACCCCGAGGTCACCAGCTTGAGCGTGGGCTCATCTGGTTTGAGCAAAGCTCACCAGCTTGGACCCAAGGTCGCTGGCTTGAGCAAGGGGTTTACTAGGTCTGCTGTAGCCCCACGGTCAAGGCACATGTGAGAAAGCAATCAATGAACAACTAAGGTGTCGCAACAAAAAACTAATGATTGATGCTTCTCATTTCTCTCCGTTCCTGTCTGTCTCTGTAAAAAAAAAAAACAAAACAAAACAAAAAAACCCCAAAAAAAGTCACCACAATAATATCCATACTACCCAGGACTCCCTGAAACAAGGTGTCAGTAGAACCTCTGCCAATGTTACAATTTGGAAGGAGTATCGTGAGAAAGAATCACTACAATTAAATACAGTTTTATCTAGTGTCAAAACCAGTTCTCAGGAAGTAAAAAGAAGTAAGACAATACCAAGAAGCATCACTTCTGAAATTATAGCCAGGCCTGCTTCATTTTTAATACCAAACTGATAGAAAAGTCAAAAACCATTAACCAGCATAGACATACTATAGCAAAAGCAACTATTGATAGTAGGTCAGCTCAACCCAAAGAAACCACAGAAGAGAGAAAAGCTTGTCTGAGTGAGTGGAAAGCTAGCAAAGAAAGAATGCTGAAAAGGCCTCCTAGCTCAGTAGTTACCCAGCCCGAACCTGAAAGACAAAATGAAGAACCAGTTGGGTCCTTTTGGACTACCATGGCAGAAGAAGATGAGCAAAGATTATTTACTGAAAAAGTAAACAAGACATTTTCTGAATGCCTAATCCTGATTCATGAGGGATGCCAAAAAGAAGAAATATTTAAACACATTGAATGATCTGATTAAAAATATTCTAGATGTCAAGAAACTTGCTAAATATTGGATATGCCTTGCATGTGTTGAACCACTCACAACTTCAATTGAAAATATTATCTCAATCTATGAGAAAGCCATTCTGGCAGAAGCTCAGCCTATTGAAGAAATGTGACATGCAATTGTAGATATTCTAATGATGAAGAGTCAAGAAAAAGTTAAATTTGGAGAAAATTTTGAGGAGGTTTGTACAACCAAGGAACAAATCCAAGAAATCAACATTGAAGATACTAGTGTTAATCTAGAGTCAGAAAAAGCTGATATGGAAAATCATCATAAAAAGGTGGTCTTTCAAGATTGTCAAAAAGATCAATTTGACAAAACAAAAGATACAGCCAATGACGATAAAACTCCCAATACAGAAACTAGGGCAGATTGCTTAATTAAATATAATGTTTCTACTACACCGTACTTGCAAAGTGTGAAAAAGAAAATGCAGTTTGACAAAACAAATTCTACATTTAAAGAGCTAAAGTTTCTAACACCAGTTAGACTTTCTCAACGTCTTCAAGACAAGACTTCTAAATTGCCCGAAATGTTAAAAGACCATTATCCTTGTGTGTCTTCATTGGAACAGTTAACAGAGCTGGGAGATGAAACTGATGCTTTTATATGCCACCCTATTGCAGCACTGTGCCGGATGCATTTGGAGACTGAAACAGCAAAATAGAAATAAAACTATGATAAGGAATGAAGTTTTTATTATTCCTGGGGGGATGTTTGTTGTGGCTCCATATGTCTCTTAGGTCAGGATTTGGTCAAGTAAGTACCTAAGTATTTGCAGCAGTGAGCTCTTTTGCTATTCATGTTATAGCAGGTGTTGCCTTCTGTGTGTCAGAACTAATCATACATTGTCTATCTCAAAAGACTAGATTTTCTCTAGTAGGTAGGTAAATTTTGTCAACTAGTTTATTATGTTCCTTGAATATAGTTAATGGCCTGACCTGTGGCGGCACAGTGGATAAAGCGTCGGCCTGGAAATGCTGAGGTCGCCTGTTTGAAACCCTGGGCTTGCCTGGTCAAGGCACATATGGGAGTTGATGCTTCCAGCTCCTCCCTCCCTTCTCTATCTGTCTCCCCCCTCTCTGTCTCTCCCTCTCCTCTCTAAAATGAATAAATAAAAAATAGAATATAGTTAATAAATGTTAATTCTAGTTTTGGTAACTGGTCATTGTAAAAGATTAGATAATCTTAAAACTGTAATGTGGATGTGGTTGAAAATCACATAGACTAATTTATGTTTATATATTTCATTTGTATAGTATTGAATAGCACCTTTTGTTGTCTTCTCATCTTCTAGAGAGTAGGATTTGTATTATTTTTTAAACTGTGCCCGATAGGTTAACAATAAATTTAAATATCTACATAAAAAACAAACAAAATAAAAACTTTTTCAGAAGGGTCATACTCTACTCCTTAGAGGACCCTTTTAGATGAAGATCAACAAAATATAAGCTCATAGTCCACGATTAGACAACATGTGGGGAGAAAACTTACCATAAACAAGAATCAGAATTTGACCTTCCAAAAATTTCAGACAGTAAAGTTATTGGCTGTGTACCACAAAAAAGTACACTTAAAGCAATTAAAGAATAAGACAATAGAAGAAATAACATGACCTAGTATAAGATGTTCCCAGGCATTTTAAAAAACACCCAATATGGTTAAGTAAGTAAATAAAACTCTATAAATAGATGATTTAAACAGCAGAACAAATTCAGCTTAGAAGATATCAAAATATTATTGTGACTATACTTTTATTAACCAATGTCACTCCAATAAATTCAGTAAAAATAAAAAGTAAAATTAAAACTTGCAGAAAATATTATTGTGATTTCAGCACAGAGATGTAGACATAGCCAATATAAAAGATATTAAGAGACATGGAGAATAGAATAAGATCTAATATATTGATATTTCTCAACAACAACCATGGATTTGCATGCTGAGAGAAAATAACTGTCAGCTTAGAATTAAAACATATGATACATTATTATTCAAGAATAAAGCTAAAATAAACATTTTTAGACAAAAACTGAGATAGTACCAATAAACCTTCATTAAAAGAATTTCTAAAGTATATGCTTTAAGAAAAAGGAGAATAGTCTGACCAGGCGGTGGCACAGTGGAAAGAGCATCAGACTGGGATGCAGAGGACCCAGGTTCGAAACCCCAAGGTCGCCAACTTGAGCGCGGGTTCATCTGGTTTGAGCAAGGCCCACCAGTTTGAGCCCAAGGTCACTGGCTCGAGCAAAGGGTTACTCGGTCTGCTGTAGTCCCCCAGTCAAGGCACATATAAGAAAGCAATCAATGAACAACTAAGGTGCCACAATGAAGAATTGATTCTTCTCATCTCTCCCTTCCTGTCTGTTTGTCCGTATCTGTCCCTCTCTCTGACTCTCTCTGTCTCTGTCACACACACAAAAAAGGAAAAGAATCCCAAAGAAAGGATTGAGTACAAGAAACAATGGTGAGGAAAGGAACTGGAAGACATGTGGGCTTAAAAATATCATTAAATAACAGTAACTCTAACTTGAATACATCCTAACTTGCCTAAGTTTAACACACCATTTACTTCTACAGCCTTCTGAAATGCCACTAAAACAAGTAAAAAGGAAACTTTTTAAAGGTATGAATCAATAAGGACAATGCAAACAGAGAGGAAAGATAGCAATTATAGAAGATGGAAAGCAGATGAAGAAGAATAACTTATTTAGCAGACCTGAGAGAGCTTCATCTTAAGCCTAAAGCAATTCAATTTGTATCACAGAACTCTGAATTGGAGGTCTGAGTTGTATCTGAAGGTAAAGGGGCAGGTAGAGTTGAAGATCTACTTAAAAAGCAAATTCTTAAATCCCTTTTCTAATTACCCCACCAGGCAAGCACCCCTCTGAATGCAGGGTTTTTTTGTTTTGTTTTGTTTTTGTTTTTATTTTTGAGAGAATAAAACAGAGAGGTTCTGAACTCAAAAGCATAGGTTTTTCTTCTGGGGCTAATCTGAACAGACAAAAATATGACAGAGAGAAAATAAAGAAAAAAATAATGACACATGGGATTTTTCAAGGAAATGGTTCAGACTCATTTTTCTAGAATAATTTTAAGCATATTGAGGAGAGATTTCCATAACAAAGGACAAGTTCAAGCTAGCCTTTGTAATAAGTGTGTAGAAAACTAAGCAAAGCAAAACAAAACAAAACACAACACAAAACAAACAAACAAAATTCTCAACATCAGAGAAAACAAAATCTTTTCCAGGAATGGAAGTGTGACTATCTGGCATCAGATGGATTAGGGTTTGCGTAGTCATAGCAATCTAAATGTTGCATATTGGTGTTACATCTTGTCTTTTATACTGGAAAGACAATGAACAATCTCTACAACTAAAAATTCAGGAAGCAGTGATATTTAGCAATATTTATTTAGAAATAAGGAGGTAGAACCAAAAAAAGTTTCTAACAGCATTAAAAGTATATAGTACTTTCAGGGTTCAGAAAATGATGGGAGTGGGTAGGGCATGGCACAGCTATCTTTTCCAAGAAACTTTATAGGATTCTTGTACTCTGAAAGCCACATAGATAATGTTGATAAAAAATAACACAAATTAAAATTTAATAGTGTGAAATCAATTAATGTCTACTTGGGGGATTAAAAACAAACTAGAATTAAAATACTGGGGAAAATAACATGTAAGAAGGGGGGTTGAATGGAATTAAAATGTTCATTCTACAGAGGAAGATATTAAGTTTAGTGTTTGTTAATGATGCATGTTAAAGTTTTAAGGAATGAAGATAAAATGGATAACTTTCAAGCAGTAGAGAAAAGAATTACATTTATAAAATGCATGTAATATCTATTAAAATACACAGAGAAATATAGGTATAGATGAATGAGGTTCATATAGAAACAATAGCTATAGATCCACTGTTATCATGAAGTCAGGGGTTTATTACAACATTCAGTATTTGAATCATACTCCAATTTCTTATTAACCAGTTAATTCTAAATTTTATTTTTCAGCTAAATGGATCATTTTAATCATTTTTATAATAATAATAGCAATGAGTTGTGATGTTTGTTCTAGATTTGCTTCAAAGGAAGAATAAGAGACTTTTCAGCTAAGTTTATAGAGTAGGAAGAATAGTAAAAACACCCCTCAACCTAGGCTATACTGAGATCAGATTACATTTGAATAACAGACATTAGATGAACCATGCCTCATATATACAGCTTTCTTTTGAAGTAAATCAAAGCTCTTTGTTATGATTTTGTCATTAGATGTTATTTTACAACAAAATTTTATTGAATAGTGGAGTTATTTCCATCAAATCATTTATTTTAGTTCTAAGTCAAACTTCAGAATTGTGGAAAAAAATAGGAAGGCAATGTTCTATGTATATTTTAGTACAGAGTGCATCAAAACTGGTATATTTTATGGTAAGACCTGCAAGCAAGATAGGAAGCCATTTGGGAATTTTTGTTTCCTTTTCTCCTTTTGTTTTAATGGATTAAATACTGAAAACAGAAGCTGAAAGGTAGGTCTTGGAGTACAAAGCAAAGAAGCGAAGGTATCTGTATAATATGCCCAGGGTAATATGAGCACAAAACAGTCCCAGTTTTTCATCTGAAAGTTGTCTAAAATATTAAATCAAATTGCACAAATTGTCAGAAGGAGAACAAGTTACATTTGGTGGTATTGTTTTCTTTCTCATTGAGATTCTGACCACATGTCACTCTTTGTGTGTTTCATACCTGGTACAAGCCTTATCACATAGCAACCCTTTGTCCAGTTTCACTTCAAGCAGTGGTTCTCAAACTTAGCTGTGACATTTAAATTACCAGATATATTTAGAACCTATTGATACTTGGGCCCCACTCCCACAAATTTTGGTGTAACTGGTCTGGAGAGGAACCTGGGCATTGAGGTTTTTACTCCCCGAGTGGTTCTAATACATAACAACGTCTGAGAACCACTGAGTTCAAGGATCCAACTTAGGCTTCTTATAACTTCCAAACCCTGGGTTTTCAGGGGCCATCTAAAAGTAAGGGAGGCCATTTCTCTGCTTAAAATTCATAATGTTAATCAAAGGGCTTCTTTTTCCATCTTCCTTTAAATTTAGTTAAGCCTGTAATTTCACTCTCTTTCTCTGCTTCATCTTGTTTCCCACCCACTCCACTTTCCAAACCATTTAAATATTTGCCACGATCCCAGGCAGTACAAAGAGTGGACATCCACCCCAACTTCCCTCACCATGACTCATCCTAAAAGCGACTTGCCGAATGGGGCTCTGGTTTTTGTTTCAGACTTGGTGCAGGGGCTTTGAAACCCTACACAACAATGCCTGTTCTCGCTCTACACCCCCTTGGTCCCCGCCCAACCTCCTACTCTCTATTTAAAACAGAGCCAGAAGAAAAACAAGGCACTTGTCCCAGCAGTTTGCAAACTAGTCATGCTTTTCCAACATATGCAGAGCTAGCATTCAACAATCCAGGATTTATGCAACTAGTTCCCTAGGCATCTTTTAAATACCCTGTAGCCCTCTGAGGGCATTCTGAATTTCCAGGCTCCAACTAAGGATAGGATAGAGCTTTTACAGTGATTATAAAAAGGATTTACAGGATTCCCATATCTTCCCATATTTCTAGGCAGCAGATAAAATCCCCTTTTAGAGATATATGTTGGGCATTTGCCCCAAACTCTCTCATGAGAGCTCCGTTTGGCTATGCTTTAGACAGAGCTGTATATTTGCTGGTTAACTACCAAAGGAAGGAGCATAGTAAGAGAGAGTATGGGACAGAGAGCTAGAGCTAGTGTGCCCAATGGACTGAGGATTCCAAAAGCAAGTACACTGACAGGTGAACTCCAGGAACTAGAGGGTAACTAAGAGACAGTGGATGGTAGCCCCTACTTTACATGGGAACTATTGAGGAAGAAAGAGACTGACAGATTTCTGAGGTACAGCAACGAGAAATGTAGCACAAACAATCTTCTGAAATTGAGGCAGGCCAACCATCACCATTAGGTCAACTTTTTTTTTTTTCTTTTTCTGAAGCTGGAAACGGGAAGAGACAGTCAGACAGACTCCCGCATGCGCCCGACCGGGATCCATCCGGCACGCCCACCAGGGGGCAATGCTCTGCCCCTCCGGGGCGTCGCTCTGTTGCGACCAGAGCCACTCTAGCGCTTGGGGCAGAGGCCAAGGAGCCATCCCCAGCGCCCGGGCCATCTTTGCTCCAATGGAGCCTTGGCTGCGGGAGGGGAAGAGAGAGACAGAGAGGAAGGAGGGGATGGGGGTGGAGAAGCAAATGGGCGCTTCTCCTATGTGCCCTGGCCGGGAATCAAACCTGGGTCCCCTGCACGCCAGGCCGACTCTCTACCGCTGAGCCAACCAGCCATGGCCTAGGTCAACTTTTTGGTGACTCTCACTCCACTCCTTGAGAATGGGATGTGATGCGAGATGGTTTAAGGTGGCAGTAGAACAGAAGAAGAGCACAGTAGAGTCCTAAGCCTCTAGACAATTTGACAAGGACGCTTTAAATACCATTATTAGCATGTCTTTTGATCTCAGTTCAAGACATAGCTATGAGTACTTGAGAAGAGACTTAACATTTTGAGTCTCAACTTTCTCATCTCTAAATTGGGTGAAGTAATAATTGCCTCTCAAAAGTGTGATAAAGATGAAATGAGATGATAAATGTAAAGCAATTAAATAGCATCCATGGTAGACTTTCTGCAAAAATGGTCTTAATTATCTCTTTCTTTGTCTCCACACCTCATTTTAATATGACCTAGTAGCTCTTTTTTTCAAGAGGTGACATCTCTCTCTTCACCCCTTGAGTCTGGGCTGATCTTGTGACTTGCTTTGGACAATGGAATGCAACATTAGTGTTCCACACCTAGTCTTCAGGGGGCCCTCTTGCTCTCTTGGAACGCTGTTGCTGCCATATGAACGAGCTCAGGCTATCCAGCTGGAGGATGACAAGCATGTGCAAGCTGCCCCGGGGACATCTGAGGGAACAGCCAGCCAACCACTCAGAGCATAACAACTCAACCAACAAAAGTTGACTGTAGCCATGCCAGGAAGCCAGCCAAGACCAGAGATGCCTAGCTAGCCCAGCCTCTGCTGCCAACTCAAATTTTGAGATAAATTATATATATATAATATATTGTGTGTGTGTGTGTGTGTGTGTGTGTGTGTATAATTGGGGTGGTTTTTATGCAGCCAGAGATAACTGATACAGTACCTGACACATGTTAAAAGCCCAATGATGATCACTGCTGTGATTAATCATAATATGAACTGAGTGCAAGATGGAAGACCTGGAGTCAACTGAGACTCACAGATGCTCACAGTCTGATCTAAACAGTGGTACTGTACAGTGTTTGTAAATTTTTAAAATTGGTAACACTAGTTCAAAATTGGGAGACTTTCATAAAATTAGCTAACTTAGGTCTCCTGCCCAGGCAACAATTGCAAAAGCTGAGTAGTTGCTGCCCCTTGAAATGGGGCAAGTGATCCTGGATGCCCCAGTTTTCACCTCTCCCTGTGGTTTCTAAAACACAATGATTTACCCAACAAGTAATGACTCAGTTCCTAATATGTGCCAGGAATTGCTCTAGGGTCAGGATACAGTGACAAACAAGAAAAATAAGCCTCCTACTTTCACATGGAGTTCACACACATGTGACAGCTGTGGTCTAGGGTTAGAAAGTGGGGGTTGCATAAAGGCTAAGAAACAAATCATGCCTCAGTAAAAATTTGTCATTTTTATATAGAAAGCCAAAAATAAATCAACTTGTTCATTATGTCTAAAAGTAGGACAGCTAAGAGAAGAAAGAGTAATAACAAATCTCTTGCTGAACCATAGGTAGCTTGTTGAGAAGGGTATTGTGGCCTCATCTAAGCTTGGAGCAGTTTCTTAACTGAGGGTACTGACATTTCAGACTGGACAAGTCTGTTGGGTAGGGGGTGTTGTCCTGAGCAGTTTAGGATATTTAGGCTTCTACCCACAACATACCAGTAGCTCCTCAATGTTGTGACAACCAAAAATGTCTCTAGACATCACAAAATGTCACTTAGGGGGGAAACTGCCCCTGGTTAAGAGCCAATGACATTGAGTGAATGATTCATATCATAGGTAACAGCTAAAGGAGTAAAGGTTTTTGTTTGCCATCTGCATTGGTTGGGATAAAGCTAGCTGATATAACAAGTAAACCCTCAGACTTTAATATCATGGAAATTACTTCTTGTGTACACAACAGTCCAATATGGAGCTCCTGATCAGCAGATAGTTTACATAGCTTCCAAGTTTCTCAAGTTCATTTGCACCCAGGCAGCACATAAGGAAGGAACATAGAGGATAGTACTTTGGTTTTGGTTTTGTTTATTGTCTTTTGTCTTTTGTTTGGTAATGCAATAGTCCATGTATATTAATTTTGCTCACATTACATTTGCTAACACTCAGTCACATGGTAGAATGAAAGGCTGGTGAAAGTTAGCTGTAGTTATGTGCCCAGAAGCAAGAAGAAAGAGGTTTGGTGATCAGCTCAATGTACTCCACCATTCTTGCACTTAACTATATCGGTCATCACAGAGAACAATACTATAGAAATTATAAATAGAAATCAAGAAACCTTGAGTCTTCCATTGTATTATACATTTTAAGAGGATTTACTGACCTTCATAGTAACAATGCACTGGTAATCAAGGTGGTTGTTACAAGTCCGGCAAGATCAATTTAAAAGCCAAAATTAAAACAAATATATATACAAATGTCAGAAGCAGGCGTAAAGACTTTCTTTCTGAAATCAACAATAGAGAATTAGAGAAGCCCTTCAAGGGGCATAGAAAGGCTATTAACTTACTCATGGGGGGAGGGAGAAAAGAATGTTATTGTTGGCCTAGAGAACAACAGTGGGATTTCTATACACTACCCTTGGGTAGAAAGCTTATGGAATAGCTGCATGAATGCATATTTATGCTGTGACATTTGCTCATGCCAGAAAAAATGGCTTTTGTCTAAGTCTTGCCAGAAAAGATGACTGCCATGTAAGTAAATTGAAATTATAACAGCTTTCATTTCATCTTTTGTCCCTTTGTCTGTGTTCCACAGGTGTAGGGCACACTGAAAAAGTAAGGAGCATTCTGTGCCATAGAGGACCTTTCAGTACTGTGCAAAAGAAGAACGCAAATGGACGAGCCCTGTGAGATGCAACTTCCTGTCCTTTTGTTGTCTTTGATATGAGATCTGTCCTGTTTTCCTAGCACGTCATTCTCATTATTGTTATTTCTATTAGGTACAGAAATAATCTTTAACACGATAACGTTTCTCTTCCTCTCCTCATTTTGGGTGATAGCGAGGGCATTGAGAATATGCTTACTCATTTTTGAATCCCTTTAATTTTGTAAGTCACCAGTCCCACCAAATTGGAACTAAATTTTTAACAGCTGCTGTGAAATCATTTTAATATCCAAAAACTGAGACTTAGTGCTTCAAAAGAAAAATCAGCTTCTTAAATATCCCCTTTTCCTGGTTGAGCTGAAGATCTATACCTCAATGTTGTTTTAATGTCGATGTGCAATCATCCCCGCTAATTTCATCCCAGAGTGTGCTCTATGGGAAGCACCCATTGCAGGAGATTTATGGAACTCCTGCTGAGGGACTCAATAAGAAATTGGGGAATGTAAATGAGCAGTGAGATTGGTGGTATCTACCTTTGCTTGTTTATTAGAATTTCCTTGAAAGAATTCTTTCTTCAAGTTTCTTTATTAAACAAACAAACAAACAAACAAACAAACAAACAAACAAAAACCCAGAGTCTGAAGTTTCATGAATTTTATGATTAAAAAATAATTTTGTATTGCACTCTCCTTTAAAATCATACTTTTCTACTCCTAGTTCTTAAATGCAGACACCTGGGATAACAAGTTAGCAAGGGCTTTCTTTCTAGTTATATAGAGCCCAGAAGCTTGTTCCTTTTCCTTCCATCACTTCTAAAGAATGGCACAAGCAGAGCCAAACATGAACAAAGACACAACCTCTTAACCATAAAGTTGTAAAGGATGATGGTATCTACTATTCACTGTGCTGCTACTTTTATATGCACTTTACTAGGATCTTTATATCTAGAGAAATTATTATGACTACCCTCCAAATTTATTGATATTATGTGTATATTTCATAGAGGAAGACACTGAGGCTCAGAGAAATTAAGAAGTTGGGCCAGAACCACATAGTGGTTATTTGGTGGCATAAATATTTGAATCTAGGCTGGTCTCCTACTAAGATCTATGCCTTTTTCAGTTGTCCATTAATGTGAGAGCTCCTTCCCTTCACCTGAAGATATCTAGAAGTAGGTATTTGAGAAAACATTATGAGGTCAATGGGTAGTGCTGAAAATAATGATGCACCCAACAGCGGACTTTTCCCTAAACAAGAGTTATATAGAGGCAGTTGATGTTCTTTTGGGGTTCCACACCTTTATCATTTAAAAACGGCTACTTCCCTTTTGAATATCTCTCTGTCTGAAGGAGTGGGGATCACTTACCATACTAGGTTGACATTTTGCAGAATGCCATGAGTAGTTCCTCTACTCAATGCTTTTGCCTTAGCTTGCTATTTTTTTTTGTTTAAAAAAAGATGCTAACACTCCCTTTCTTTGTTAGATATTTGAGATAGCAATTTTATCTAATGCCTATTAACACTGTGACTGAAAATTAATGTGCATTCAAAATTAAAAAGTGAATTTATTACTAGCATGTTTAATTTCATACTACCAGAAATCTCTCACATCGATCCTGCTCCCAACATAATCCATCTGTCTGTTTCTTTATGAAGTCCACATGGGAGATACATCCTTGCAATAACAACAAAAGATACCATATATGTGGAGTCTAAAGAACAAAATAAACAAGCAAACAAAACAGAAACAGGCTCATAGATACAAAGAACAAACTGATGGTTGCCAGAGGGGAGGGGGGCTAGGAGGCTGGGTATAAAAGGGGAAGGGATTAAGAAATACAGGTTGGTAGTTACAGAATAGTGACGGGATGTAAAGTACAGCCTAGGTAATATAGTCAATAATATTGTAATAACTATGTATGGTGCCAGGTAGGTACTAGGCTTACTGAGTGAATCACTTTTATTATTATTATTATTGATTATAGTGAGAAGGGAAGGGAGAGAGAGACAGGAACATTAATCTGTTCCTATATGTACCCTGACTGGGGAATTGAACCAGCAACCTCTGTGCTTCAGGACGATGCTATAACCAACTGAGATTTCCGGCCAGGGCACAGGTCAATTACTTTGTAAATTACTTAAATGTCTAACCACTATGCTGTGCACTTGAAACTAATATAACATTGAATGTCAACTGTAATTGAAAAATTAAAATAAGCCTGACCTATGGTGGCACAGAGGATAAATTGTCGACTTGAAATGCTGAGGTCACCAGTTTGAAACCCTGGGCTTGCCTGGTAAGGCACATATGGGAGATGATGCTTCCTGCTCCTCCCTGCCCTTCTCTCTCTCTCTCTCTCTCTCTCTCTCTCTGTCTGTCTCTCTTCTTTCTCTAAAATGAAAAAATAAAATAGAAAAAAAATAAATTTAAAAATCTATTAAGACCAGTTAAGTTTGCCTTGCAAAGTATGATTTTCTTGACATGTTAGTTCATTGTTAGTGTTACATTTTGACAAAATATCAGTTGATTATTTCTCCAAGGATTATTATAGATATAGATCTTTAAAGTTGTGCCTGAGATAGTGAACAATGATATTTTATGTATTATAAAAAGTTTTTAGCTACATTTTGGTATGTTTTTTGTTTTGTTTTTAGTGAAAGAGACAGACAGAGAGAGAAAGAGAGGGACAGACAGACAGGAAGGGAGAGAGATGAAAAAGCATCAATTCTTTGTTGTAGCACCTTAGTTGTTCATTGATTGCTTTCTCGTATGTGCCTTGACTGGGGGGCTACAGCAGAGCAGTGACCTTGCACTCAAGCCAGAGACATTGGGCTCAAGCCAGGGACCTTGGGATCATGTCTATGATCCTATGCTCAAGCCAGTGACCCCATGCTGAAGCCAGCAACTTTGGGGTTTCAAACTTGGGTCCTCTGTGTCCCAGGTCGACGCTCTATCCACTGTGCCACTGTCTGGTCAGGCTAAAATTTAGGTTTTTTAAAACTTCAGAATATAATACATTTTGACTCAGATTTTCTCAGCTACCACTTCACATCCTCCAAAGGTTTCTTTATGTGGCACAAATTCATTTTGCCAAATGAAATGTATATCTCCTCTTAAAGGAACATATTTTAACCAGAATAATTCCATAAACAACAAGGCAATTTATAATAATTCTTTTTACAGATAACATTTTTTTCTACCACATAAAGAGATTTGCATTTCTACTTTCCTCACTTATCTTTGGCTATGTAACAAACCACCCCCAAAATTAGGGGCATAAACAAAAATAATTTATTATTTATGACAATTCTGTGTTCATTGGGCAGCTCTATGTAATGATGGCTGAGCTCAGTTATGTGACTGCATTCAGCTAGTGCCTGGTCAGACATATAAGCCCCATAAAGGCTTCTCTCTCATATCTGGGCCTTGATGCTGACTGTCACCTGGATGCTTCAGTTTTATTCTATGTGGACTTTCACCACATGGGAGTTCATCCTTTAGGACTTTGCCACATGTTTGTTTTTTCCCACATGGCAACTGTGTTCCAATGAAACAAAGTAGAAACTGTCCCATGGCATAGTGGCACTTCTGGTATGTTCTATCAGTCAAAGAAGGTCACAGGCCAGCCAAGATTCAAGGGAAATGAAGCTAGACCATTCCTTCTTATGAAAGGAACAGCGTGCAAGTACAAGGAAAAGAGAAATGTTCACACACATCTTTAGAAACCATCTACCACAGTTCACTTTCTAGCCACAATTCACATCTTTTCCACATGCAGAATATACTCACCATCATCCTCATCAATGTCACACCACTGGGGCATTAGCTCAAAGTCCAGGAACTTGTCATCTAAAACAAGTTCAGATGTGGATCCTCAGGTAAATTTTTTTGGTGTGCATTTAAGTTCTTCTCAAACAAACAAACAAACAAAAAAACCTGCAGATTAAAAATATAAGCTATCTGTTCCCCATATATTCACTATACAAAAGTGAGACAAGAACAAGAAAATCACAATAGGAATATTCATTCAAAAAAGGAGGAGATGAAAGGTACACAGCAGTCACAGGCCCATAGCAATTCTAAAATCCACCTACTCACATATGTCAGGGACCCCTACTCTGGGAAACTTGTAGTTTTTTCTGTTTATTAAATTATCAACTATTCCATTAGACAAAAGCCTTACCTGCAAATTGTTCTGTAAGAGGCTTTCTACACATTGGGCCATAAGTTAAAAGGTTATAGGATGATGATTCTTAAAAGCCTTTTGTCTAGCTGACATAAATGATTTTGAGGCACTGTATTAAATTGTTCACCTTCACTTTTGATTTGATCTTGACCCTGAGGCTATAGTTTACTGAATGGTTCATCTGAGTTCATTTCCAAGTTTGAAGGACTTTTACCAGTCCTCTCTCTATGTGGCAGATCATCCACCAGTGGAGACCATCTTGGGTCCTCTGTATTACCTCAAAATTCTTATTTAAAATGTACCAGTTTCATCTTTAGCTTATCTTTCTCTTGCAACACCTTAAATATGGATTAGAGAAGCCAATTAATATCTCCAACATTCTCTCTGGAAATTTAGCCAATGACACAAGTTCATTGTGTCCCATTCCATCCTCCAAGTTACTGCAGGTAAGAATATTGCCATGTCTTCTGCCAATGCATAATTGAGACCCCTTTTTCCTCTCTCTACTAGCAAATTATTCACTGTCTTTTCATCCACCACTCTCTGGCCAGTCTCAATATCAATGTCACATGTCTGAATTTGGGGGGGGGAGCAACACCACAGACTAGGCACAAATGTCAGTCTCTTTTATTGATAGGTAACAAACCACCCCCAAATTTAATGGATTCAAACAACTATTTATTATTTTTTATGATTTTTTGGGTTGACTGGTGGTTCGTATGCTCTATGTAATGGAACATAAGTATGATGAAATGGTTGAATTATTCATGTGGTTTCATGGGCTGGGCTGGAAAGTACAAGGTGGCCTTTATTGCCTTTCTGGGGTCTCAGTGCTCACTGTCAATTGGGAGATAGAGTTCCAGCCAGTGTATCCCCTCTATAAATGGCAGATCATCTTCCTCATCCTCCAGGGTCTTTCCACATGTCACCTCTCTCCTGCAGGGTAGCCTGGACTCCCTTATAGCATAGCTGGCTTCCAATAAAGCAAAGGTGAAAGCTGCCTCTGAAAGGCAGGGTCTGGAACTGGCAAAGTTACCCATCAGCCTACATTCAAGAGAAGGAGAAACAGACGAAGAGAGAGTGGGAATGACATGTGTGGAATAGTTAAGGAGACATTGCTGGAAACCATAGTTGGAAGTTATCTATACATATTCCTTAGCATGTAGCCAACAAGGAGTTAGATTTTTCTTCTTTCAGGTTCAACCTTACAAACCCTGTGAACACATAACCTAATGCATTATTTCCATGTAGAAAGGGATCTTCTATATATACATAAATGTCTTGTGAAAATATCATAATATACCTGAAATTATTCTTTGAGGCAGAGTGTTCTTTTAAATATACAAAGCGGGGAAGAATGAAAGTTTGACTTTACCTTGGAATTCAGTCCATATTTTATTTTTCAATTTGGGCTTTGGGTGTGGCCTTTGGAACACTAAATAGCCTCTTGCTTACTTCAATGCCATTTGAAAGATTAAGGCCCTGGCCGGTTGGCTCAGTGGTAGAGCGTCGACCTGGCGTGCGGAAGTCCCGGGTTCGATTCCTGGCCAGGGCACACAGGAGAGGCGCCCATCTGCTTCTCCACCCCTCCCCCTCTCCTTCCTCTCTGTCTCTCTCTTCCCCTCCCGCAGCCGAGGCTCCATTGGAGCAAAAGATGGCCCGGGCACTGGGGATGGCTTCTTGGCCTCTGCCCCAGGCGCTAGAATGGCTCTGGTTGTGGCAGAGCAACGCCCCGGATGGGCAGAGCATCACCCTCTGGTGGGTGTGCTGGGTGGATCCCGGTCAGACGCATGCGGGAGTCTGTCTGACTGCCTCCCCGTTTCCAGCTTCAGAAAAATACAAAAAAAAAAAAGAAAGATTATAGGTTACCATTATATACACTTAGTGTACAAACAACAGCAATAGAAATAATCATAACACAATTACAGTAAGATAGAGCATCAGGACTCATTAATTTCTTGATATTCACTTTCAAATATAAATAAGCATTCTAAGTGTAACATCTCTTTGCATGCTTCATCTGTTGAAATTCTAACAATCAGTTATAATATAAATGTGTATTTATTATTGTGGAAGTAAAATACTATAATAAATCATGATTATGAAAGCTGTTAATTTCTATGTACAAAACATTTATTAAGAACTTCAAAGAGTTAAATGAATAAGGGAAAAGACTGACAGTTATTGTAAATATTATGAAAGTGCATGAGGAAAAATCTTTAGAAAGAACTTTTTATCTTTTTAACTAATAATTATTTATACAATTTTAATAATAATAAAAGACTGAATAATAGAGATTAGATTACATATTAATTCTAATTTGTACAGACTTCTTCGGTATATGAACGATTACAACATCAAATAAAATAATATTTTAATAACTTTATTTAAAATGTACTTATTTACTTCCCTGTAGGTAGATAATTTCAAGACAAAAAGCCCTTTGAGAATTCATCACACCTTGGGAAGATAATTTAAAAACTGAGGGCCAATTGTGCCACCTCAAATTATCACAAGCAGAAAAAAACTAAAAAGGAAATTAAAAATCAGCTTAATAACAAAATTTTATTTTGATATAATAAAGAAATATAAAGAATAGAGAGAAAGAAAATGTTAGAGAAATGAAGTAACCCAAGCTCATTTTGTTCTCACCATCAAACTTTAAAATAACAGACTTTAAAAGAATACACTTCAGAAGACAATCCTTTGTAGTTTTATGTATTCAGTCTAAACATTTTAAATGAAAAGCTTATTTAAATTATCTTTATAGAATACTAATCATTTTTATGAGTTAAAGGAAAAGAGTTTTTGAGTCCTCTGAATTTGGACATTTAAAAAAATCTCAGGTACAAAGTTTTATCTACTGAAAGATAATTTTCCTGAATTATATTTTGCTATCAACAAGTCTGGTGATATTATTGAATATGCAATCTCAGTGTCTTATATATCAGACAGGTTTGTAATTCAGAAATCAGCAGAAGTCTTCTCTAAGTTTAACAACTTGGTAGATCAATGATTATCTCAACTGTGTCTCTGATTTACTTGCTTGCCAAGGGATTTCTAGGTTTTAAACAACTAACATAGCCAATTTGATTGAGAAACCATGTACAAGATAGGAAATCAGTGAATAAAATTACATAATTGTCTTTGAGGAGCCAATGAATACAAGGTGGAGCAAAAGTAGATGTACAGTTGTTCATATGGAAAATAATACAATAATTAATAAATAATAACACAAGAATGAACTCTTTCACATACTACAACTGTAAACCTACTTTTGCCACACCCTGTATAATAAAAGTTATACATAATTTAGGAACCACAGTCATACAATATTTTGTCCCCTCCCTTCAGTTGTATGTTCAGAAAGAAATTATAGACAGCAGAAGAATAATGAGACACTTCCATCATTCTTCAGCAAGTTGACAGACTTCTTGTCACACAAGAGATTTTGGAATGATGTTACATAAAGATGCAAACTATTTTAGAATTTCCTGTCACATATTTTATTTACAAGATGACCCAACATGATGGAGGACCACTATAATTTAAAAGGCAGCTTCAATATAAGAAAGTCTTAATACCCTACTTTGTCAATAATAACAGCATTATAGTACTTAGTAACTGATGATTGTATATATGTGCAAAGTCATTAAGTTCATAAACAACCTGTTGAAAAAAATTACACTGGACCTTGAGAATGAAAGTATTTCTTACAGAATGGTTAATGGAAAGACACTTTCATCATTCTCTCCAGTCAAAATACTGGGAGTGGAATTCAGGCTAAATAAATAAATAAACAAATATGACTGAATACAGATGAAAATTCAGATATCTTAAACTTGAAAGTTACATAGTTCCAAAGTCAATTATTTTGCCCCATCTTAGATCTATGGTTTAGAGGTTTTTTTCCCTCAAGTTATTGTTTCAAGTAGAAAGTGCATGAAAAAAATATTAGAAATAAACAATATAATGGGGACATCAATTATATCTTTGCTTCTGAAAATATTCAGAAAGCATCTTCTTCAAGGAGTGCACAGCATTTCCATTTGTGACCTTGCTTAAATGTGTTGGTACCATCATTATCAGCCAATTATCATGGCTGGGAGTTTATAAAAAGATAAGTCCTTACCTTAGCAATTTACTATTAGAGAGGAAGTAAAGCATAATAACTTAGTGGCAACATCAACCTTCAGTATCCTACATTGCGAATACTAGCCAGAGATGATCTTGTTCCTTTATCATTTCAGTTGAAAGTAAGTAGGAACAAACCAGTACTAAACACATTATTGTTCTTGCATGATATTACTAAACATTTGAAATCTAAGTACTAAATTTTTAATAATAAAATTATAATTTTATAATTGTAATAATTAACATCTATCCCAAAAGGTAATTAAATGGTGGTGATATTCAGCTTTAGATAAATGTTGATTTTAGGATTTGGCCATTTGACAATTTACAAGATGTATATTTAGGGCATCACTAGCAAAGACCTAATCATGAAGATATGGGGGGTATTTGGCAGAGACTTTAGTCAGCCAAGCAAAGAGGGGTATGTCAAGGACCCAGTCACCAAAATGGGGATGTAAGCCAGAATAAGTTACCAGTAAAGCTAATACAGATATGCACTACACAATGTGGAGTACCTGCCTAGAAGTTCCTTAATCAGTTCTCCCATAGGTCTGAGTGGTCTCAGGGTTCAGATAGAATACAGGATATATTTGGGGGACTGTATCAATTATCTATTGCTATATAACAAACCACCCCAAAACATAATAGGTTAAAGCAACAATAATCTGATTGACTTAATTCAAGTTTCTCTGGGTCAGCAATTTATCCTAGGTCTGCTAGGGTATTCTGCTTCTAATGGTTGCCTGGCTGTTGACTGGGGCATCTCACCTTCTCCTGCGTTGTGTCTCATCCTCCAGCAGTCTAGCTTTGCTTGTTCACATATTAGCTCATAGGGTTCCAAAAGAAAGAGTGGAAACATGCAAAATCTGTTGAGGCTTAGGCTCAAAATTGACATTGTCATTTTTACCACATTCTATCAACCAAACTGAGTTACAAATCCAGCCCAAAGAAAGAGGTGGAGAACTAGACTTTTTTATTGATTATAGGAGCTACAAAGTGACATTGTAAAGAAACTGAATATATATGGAGGGATGAAGAATTGTGGCCATGTTTGTAATCAATCTATTACAGATTTACTGGCTCCAAATGTGAGAACTGGAAGAATCTGGAGACAGGGTTGGCCAGGTAGTTCTCTATAAAACACCATTTAAATAGACTGTATCACAAAGTAGTTGAAATGCTTTAGGAAAAATCATTCAGTTGATGCCTTCAATTGTGAAATCATCTTATTCATGCTTTTGAAACTCCTCTCTGGTAATTAGTTTATTTGAATATTACAAGCGCTCTGCTGAGCATATGTTGTTATACATATTTTCCTCTGAGAAAACAGAACCCAGAGTAGTGGTTCTCAAAGTTTGCATTAGAATCACTTTTAGCAAAAATAGAAGTTCCTGGGCTACAACTTAAACTTGTTAAAAACAGAAGTTCATGGGGCCACACTGTAGACCTGTTGCACTGGTAAAGATTTTGAGTTGCAAGCAATAGAAACTGGCCTTTGATGAATTAAGCAAAAATCAAATGTATTGCTAACTCTATATGTAGTAGCTCACAGAATCACCAGGAAGACAGAAGACTAAGGCATACAAAATTAACATTGCTGGCCTGACCTGTGGTGGCACAGTGGATAAAGCGTCAACCTGGAAATGCTGAGGTTGCCGGTTCGAAACCCTGGGCTTGCCTGGTCAAGGCACATATGGGAGTTGATGCTTCCAGCTCCTCCCCACCTTCTCTCTCTGTCTCTCTCTCCTCTCTCTCTCCCTCTCTGTCTCTCTCTCTCCCTTTCTCTCTCCTCTCTAAAATGAATAAATAAATAAAAATGCAGACTAGGGGCAAAATTAACATTGCTGAGGGAGTTTAAGGAGGTCTCTGATGAGGACACTGCTGTGGTCATTGCCAAACACTGTATTCCGAATCTGCATTGCTCCTACTGGAAATTCTAGACACCAGGCATCACCATTGACCCTTCCCTCTTGCCACAGCTGTCCTGGACTGGCTGCTGCCAGCACTGCCAGCTGATACTAGATTTAGTTTACTGTTACCTTGGCTTCATTGCATCATTTGCTTCAGATCCAAAATCCCAACCAAGAGCATCTGATTGGTGGAGTGCAGTTCTACCCGCAAGGGAGGCTTGGAAAATTAGTATCTCCCCTTTTCAGCTTCCATACTAGAAGGTGAGCTCTGTTCTTTCCCAAAACTCGTGGGGCAGGGAATTTCTCAAACAAAGGAAGATGGTTCCATATGCTACAGATCAAAACAAACAACAACAAAAACCACCTAATGTCCACTCTACCCTTTGGATAAAAATCTTGGTTGGAAGAAATAACACACATTATGGTGACTTGCTCTTCTCCCCTCAGCTCTCACCTGTACTTGTTGTCAAAGGATGCTTTACTGCAAAATTCATGACTCTACCCAACAACTCCTGTCTGGTCATGGAAGCACTTGGCATGCCCAATAGCAAGCCAGAAGTGCTATAGCATTTATGGTCCCAGCAGTAGTCCTTCCACTAAGAATGAAGGCGTCAGTAAACTAATACCCCACATTTCTCACATTTCTCACATTTCAGCTACGATAACTCTGAGACATATTTTTGTACTATCCCTCAGAGTCCCCTAGTGAGACTGAGCTACAGTTTTCCACAGAAGTGACTGTCATAATAACACATCCCAATGCTGGTCTTTCTCTCTTCCTTGCCTTGCTGGTTCTTCTACCTTTGTTTCCTGGGATCATGCCCCAAATATATCACTTGCATTGCAATTTTGTTTTGGGGTCAGTTTCTGGGGAACTTAAACTAAATTTGGGGATACTTTGGTATTACAAAGTTTTAAAAAGTGATTTATGTGATCCAAAATGTATTTCTATACCAAAAGTTGGGGAACCAGTTATCCTGACAAATGGAAAGGCTTGCCCAAGCTTCCAATAATATTTAGGGTTTTATGCCCAACATTAAATCCAGATCTCTTGGTTCTTGGGCCAGTTCTTTCCCCACTAAATTATATTCATGGCAAAGAAGGATAAACTTTTATTTCCATATGACTTTATGTGAGGAGAGATTTATGAAACGACCAACATAATCAGGCCCAGATTTCAAAGAATAGATAATGTCACTAGTGACTTACTCTTTTTTTCCTTTTGTGTATGTTTCTGCTTTTGCAAATACTTTGCATAGAATTCACCCCCAATATTGTTGTTTTGATTGATGATTTTATTTCCATTTTAGATAAGTTGAAGGAGACACATGGAAAAATGAAATACTCATCAAAGAATAAACCTTCATTTTAAAAAACAGAACAGTTGCATTTTAATGTTCAGGAAAAAAGAAATGCACTTGTTATTGTTGTAACCTAATGTTAACAGCTTGTCTTTATAAATGGTATTGTACAACAATATTTATGAAGGGGGAAACAAAGGCAGAATGAAATACACCGTGGTTTCCCACAATGATTTACTTAGAAAGACAATAAGGGCCAAAAAAAATCTCCTTTATTAAATAAAATTGAAATGGCGCCAGAGATAAATAATTAGAAACCAAATGTGAGAAGAAATAACTAATTTAGGATGTATCATGAGAGTATCAACAGAATATGTTTAGGATTGTTCTTTTCACACATAAGTTGAACAGGGAAAGTAAATTAAAATCTTCAGTAGGAACAAATGACTCAGTTGTTTGGCTAGTTGTTTCTATTAATTATTTTTTTACAGATATTTTTTAACCAACAATTGAGAAACTGTCACTTATTTGAACCACCTCCTCAATTGTTTAAACCAAAGATTTTCCCAAATGTTCCAGAGTAGTACTGGAGCATACATTTCCCATATTTCTGTGGTTCATAGCTAGTGCCACGAATTACCAATAATTTAATCTTGGGCAAGAATAATATAATTTCTCAGCACTTTAGTAATTGCCTTTTAAATGACCACATACATAATAGTTTCCATTTTGCAAAGATATTGTATGAAGCAAATGAGATATTATCTGTACAAACACTTCATGAAGTACTATACACATTAGCATGTATTGTTTGTATTATTATTACCATACACATTAGCATGTATTGTTTGTATTATTATTAGCATATTTAGAGCATAGACTATGGGATCTGACAAGTCTGGATAGAAATCTCAATTCTTCAAAGTATTAGCTCTGTGGTCTTAGGAAAATTATTCAACATCCCTTAGCTTTAATTTTCTCATCTGGAAAATGGAAATAACAATACTATTCTTCGAAGACAGAAAGTGCTCAAAAAGAAGAGGATATCGATAATGATGATAATCTGCTACAATTTAGAGGCCTTTTCTGCATTGTTCTACTCTAAGTCCCCACTATTTATTGGATCATTTTTCTTAATTACTCACATTCAAAATCATATTACAACAGGGCCCAAATATCCACCTAAAGACCTCCTGTAGGCTATTAGCTTAATCTTTTAGCTGGATATCACTTTGTAGTTTTGCAAAGATATACAAAATAGTGGCATCCTCATCTCAAAGTTCATCATTACCAAAATTATCAGTCAGTACAGACACACAGTGATGCATAACAAACCACCCCAAAAGTTAGAGGGCCACATTCACTAGGGGTGGCTCTGCTACAACTGTTTATAATCTTCTCTGAATCAGTGGACTGTCTTATCAGAGGACTGAACCAGAAATTGAGGAAAGTCAAAGTCAGTACTCAGGTAAAGTAAGATCATAGTAAAAAAAGAAAGATGAGATGTTAGAACTTCTGGCAAGTGATGAGTGAGCTGGAAGAACCTTAATAACCAAAGTCCTTAGCTACTATCACAACCAATAACTTATATCAGTGTTTGGCAGCCTTGGCTGTACTTTAAATTACTAGGTGACATTTTAAAAATCCCAGTCACATTCCAGATCACTTACATCATAATCTTAGGTAACAGCATTTTTATAAAAGCTCTCCAGATGACTAAATGTGTATCCAATATGCAGCCAAGGCTTAGATAGGATTGATTAGATGAAGCTGAAACCACCAATGGAAAACAAAACAGGGCCCTGGCCAGTTGGTTCAGTGGATAGAGTGTGAGCCCAAGTATGGACATCCTGGGTTCAATCCCCCATCAAGGTGCACAAGGGAAGCAACCATGTACTTCTTTTCCCTTCCCTCTCCACCTTCTCCCCCTTTCCCTCCTGCAGCCACGGTTCAATTGGTTTGAGCTTTGGCTTCAGACAGGTGTTACCGGGTGGATCCCAGTCAGGATGCATGCAGGTGTCTGTCTCACTATCTCCCATCCTCTTATTAAAACAACAACAACAACAACAACAAAACACGTGCTCCTGGATGGAGTGAGGAATGAAGGGGAACAATCAGAGCTGATAATGCAACAGAATGAACACACTGTTTGAATTTATTGAGTCATATGCAGTGTCTAATACACTGCTGACCTCACCATATCTTATCATTTTTAATTCTCCAGTGTTTATCCAATCCACTCTTCTCTTCAAATTCATCTTCTGCCTTAGCTCAGGCCCTTATCAGCTCCCATGTGGCCAATTGCTACCATCTTCCACTTGCCTTCCTGCCTCCATTCATTCTTACCTCTAATCTGTCCAACACAGTGCTACCAGGCTGGGACAGTCTTTCTAAAAGGCAAATCTGATTGGTTATTATCCAGCCTAACCTAACCCAACAGATCCCCAAATACTACCATATAAAGCCCCAATTTTTTAATATGGTTTAAGAACCTTTCTGCTCTGTCCCTGCTTAACTTCCCAGCCTCATCTTTTGCCTCATCCTGGATTGCCAGCCATTCTCCCAGCACTCACCTGTTCCCAAACATACCGTTAACTTTCACATCTTCATGCCTCTTTGGTGATGTGCTTATTCTTTCTCTGGATTAAGTGTAAATGTTTGTAAGATTATATTTTATGCGTTTGTGGTTTACTGCTTAGGTATTTTGATCCATGTAACAGCATTCACTGAAAAGTTTAGAAGTTACTAGAATGCAGAATGCAGAAAATCTGCATTCTGACCTACAAAATACTTTGTGGTGATTCTGACATCTTCGATAATGATGAATTATAGCAGTAGGTGTTTACTTGACTCATGGCTCCCTTTCTCTATCTTCAAAGCCAGCAATGGGGGTAGCAGTGGGGGAGGGATAGGAGAAAGGGAGTAGGTCTTTCTCACATCCATCTCTCTGATACCCTTTCAGCCTTCCTCTTACACTTTTAAGGATTCATGAAATTAGATTGGGCCTACCCAGGTCATTCAGAATTAATTTCCCTATTTCAAGGTCCTTAACTTCAATCACATTTGCAGTATACTTTTTCCTATATAAGGTGATATTGACAGGTTCTAGGAATTATGACATGAACATGTTTCTGAGTCCATTATTTTGTCTGCAATCATATCTAATGTTGAATATGAATGTATTTAACATATTATATTCTTATTACTTCCAAAGGAGGAAAAACAGCAAAAAAAATACTATAAAGAGGTTGCTCCTAGGGATGTAACTGTTGTGTGTGCTTGTGGGTGGGGACAGAAGATTTGAAATAATGTAGTTGTCTGTTTTGTTAAAAATCCTCTAAATACTACTTGCCTTTTTAAAACCATGTGTAAGTACTACTACTTTGATAAAAATTAAATGAAATTATAAAATAAAGAGAAGGTTTTCCAATTACCATTTTAGGAAAAACAAAAAAGGAAATCAGGTTTGAAAAGAAGGATAGAGTTTTGAAGGAAATATGCAATGCCTCAGTTACATATAATGACCCAGCTAAAATTTAGGAACATGCATGCTTCTATGTTTTTGCTATGGCTTGTAGGGAAAATCTGATTCCTAGCTGTCAGATCTTTCAAATTTATTTAACCACGCTTATGAGTAAAATAGGGTGTTTGTGCCTAGATGCCATATCCTAATGTAGTGTATTGTAAAAACGTATGCTTCTTCCTCTCCCTGCTATCCCCAAAGTCAAGTTTGGAAGCTCTTCCTATCAAGCCATGGAGTTCATTTCTCCTTCCTCTGAATCTGAGTTATCCTTGGGATGACTCATTACGGGGATGGAGCAGAAATGAGATTGGTCGTCACTTTTCGGCCTTTTGCCTAAGATCAAGTGAAATGACATTGGTCAGTTCTGAGCCTGGGTCAGAAATGGTGATGCTTTTGATCTCTCTTCTGGACTTTGCCCTGCAATATAAGAGCAAACCTGAGCTACCCTACTGGAGAATGAGACGAGATGGAACAGAGACAAGGCATGCCAGCTCAGGCTGTCCTAGATCAGCCTTCCTCTGGAAACCTGGTAGCTAACTTCAGACACGAGTAAGCTCAGCTAAGACTGCAAACACTGCTCAGCTGAGCCCAGCCCAAATTGCCAATTGGGAGCTAAACAAATGGTGGTTTTCTAAGTCAATTTATTTTGTGGTAGTTGGTTACACAGCAATAGCTAAGTGATTTGGCAAAGTATCACCATATTATAATTACAAACTATGTACTAAAGTGAAAATAAAACCCTATTTAGCTTCAGAATGGAAATTTATAAAGCAAAAATGCCATTTTTCCCTCTTGAAATGTTTTATTATCATTATTTTATTTTTGGTAGCATTCTATTCTTTTGTGAGTTTCTAGAACAATTCAATATTACTTTTATTACAGTACTTTTTCTATCCTCTCAGAAACCAATTTGAATTTCTAAATCAGAAATTCATATTCAAGAGATAAAGAGGAGCTTTTTACTAGTGTAAACCACAGTATTATGAGAGCAGTAGAAATATGAGAAATGTTTGATTATCGCCATAACCACATAAACTAGCAGTACTAGCTCAAAGAGGAATTGACTTTTCTTTATGACGTGAGGAAGAGTTAAAAATAGAAGACAGAAGGGTTTTTCCAGGATTTTTAGTAGCACTTTTTGGATAATAAAATTATTACATTCCTAGAAAAATATAAAGAACATAATGATCACTTATAATTTTGTTTCCCAGAGATAGTTAACATTTTAGCACATTCCTTTCCATGCTGTAGTATAATTTCACAGTTTTAAAAACTTTTATGCCTTAAATGATTCTTTTCCCATAACAATACATAATAGGCAATTCCCCACTGATTTTTTTCATTAAAATAATTTTAATAGCTTTATAATATTCTATTCTATTCTATACATAATTATTACTTATTTTAGTTTATAATCCAATAAAATAATGTATAATTTAGGTTCCCATCCATTGCAAATTGACATAAATACTATGTCAATAAACATTATAGTGTGTAAATCTCTATAAATACATTCATTTTTCTGGTTATTTTAACAGAATACATGCCTAGAAGTAGAATTATCAGCAAAGAGGAGATTAATATTTTTAAGGCTCTAGAAACATAAAATTCTTCTCCCCAAATGATAGCATGAATCCCTATTCCTGGCTGTACTGAATAAGAGATTCTTTCAATGCACCTTCACCAGTATTAAGTATATTTTTATTTAAAATCTGGGCTATTTTGATGTCACCTTTTCAGAGCCTGACACTGAATTTGGACTTTCTTCTTTTTAAAATTTTACCAGAGGTTTGTCAATTTTATTAGTCTAATAAAAAACTTTGACTTTGTTGATTCTTTTAAAAAATTAAAATAAAATCTGGGCTATTTTGAAACAGAAAAAAAATCTTAGTCATTTATTTTGTATTTTTACTACCAATAGTGTGTCTAGTTTTTCAGGTATTTAATACCAATTTTCATTTTCATATTGGAAGAATTTTCTGATTATGTATATAATTTCCTTCATTCATTGAAAGCATTTTAATTCCAGTGAGCTCTTTGTAGATTAAGGATTTTAATCTTTGTCTCTTACATTTCTTGAATATAGTATTCCCAGTTTATTATTTGATTTCTAATTTTGATAAGCAGAAGTCTTACATGGCTAAATAGACATATCTATTGCAATATCCACTTGATTTTTGTTTGTTACTTTCCAGTTTAGTATACTTTATGCTGAGATTAGATAAGTATTCATCCATTTTCTTCTTTGTTTTTATGTTATAATTTTTTTTCTGCTTCTGAATATTTAATCATTGGGTCAATCATAGCTTCTAGTTATTATGTATTTAGGAAGAATGAATTACCCCAGGTGAACTGTGGTAGATGATTTTTTTTATTTCTCTTTTTAGGGAATATACATTTATAAAATTATGATGAAGTTAAAAGATTTAGTTTAAAAAAAAAGATTTAGTTTAACTTTGACAGATGAATTTTCTGTCGTACTGTTAGATTTTTTTCTCTCTAATCCACAGAGATACAGCACTATCTCCAAGAGAGATGACCTAGATTCATTCACTGTCTGACGAAAGCCAGTTGAGAGGAGTGAGATCTGTTTCTATATCAGTGATCAGTCTAACCATAGTGATGAGAAATTGGGAACATAAGAACATTCAAGAGAGTGGATGGACAATATAGCATGTGAAAGTTGGCCTTGATGTTTTTTTGTTTTAATTAAATCACTCTAAGGCATGCAAATTTTCCATCTCTTAATTGCTTCTTAATGGCTTCCTAATATAACAAAGGACTTTATTTTCTCAAAATATTAGCTAAGCCTGTTCTTTATTGCAATATGCTTGGATATCACTGCAATACAATTTGAGCTAGAGTAACATAACATTAACAGCATTGGAGGTTGTATAGAAATTATTATGTATTCTCTACCTACTTCCAAACCTAGAGCAGTTTACAAAAATTTAGATACTATATAAATCCAACAAATCTAAATTATTAAAGGGAAAGTACCAAGTAACAAGAACAAGGGTTGGGACGGAGGTGGGAAAGACAAGAGTGGAATACTTAGAGCAGAAAGTGGAGCCAAGGGAGGTTACTACTTAATGAATCTAAATCTCAACATCTTGGAAGCCAAGGTAAAAAAGAAGATATAAAGGTTATACAGCTATCCAACAAAGGGAGACACATGAAGTCACCAGGAGAGACCAACAATATCAGAACTCTGAGAGAAACAGAACAACACATGAGTTGGGAACTGAACAATATAACGAACAGTATCTTCAATAGCAATGCTACAACTGCAGAGACCTTCTTTATATGCCCATTTTTGTATTGATCCTGTATTTTAAAATGAAGGCATAATGTTAATAGTAGTTTTGTGAAGGCATTCTTGAAGAATCAGTTGAGAAGGCAATATTTAGCAAAGGGACAATTTGGAATGAGAATCTATAGCAAAAAGGAGCTGCAGGTAGGTGGGGCTACTTAGTAGAATTAGGATTTATGAAAACAATTAATCAGTAGCACATTTATATGTTATCTGGACATCATGAAAAGAGAGATAATGCCAAGTTGGGGGTAGGGGAGGTGAAGAAAAACAGTAAGACTTACAATGGCTGCAGTATCCACCATGTTCTTCCATGTAGTGCAATAGTCTGCATTATTAATTAATTAATGACTATCTTTTCTACTCTTCACACCAGGAAGAGCTAGGGTCCCTCTGTCTAGTCAGGCATTAGGACGGAGAGTTGAATTGAATGAAGAGAAGTGATTTAGCGATGGAATTTTTAGTTTGGGTACCCTCCTAATTTCCCTGGATTACTATCTGAACCTACTTCTCTCCATTTCTCCTTTATTTTATGGCAAAAATAGATACTGTTATTATATATGTAGAAAATGAAAGGAAATATTCATAATTACATGACTTAAATGTAGTTCTATATTCAATTTGGATAATCTCTTTATATTAATTTCTTTTTAACTTTTTATTATGGAAAATTTCAAACATATAGAAAGTAGAGGGAAGGGTATAATGACTATATTAACTGTCCCCATGCAGTACCAGTCATTGACATTTTTGCCAAGTTTATATCATCTCTTCCATTTCCCACTCTCCCCAATATTTTATTAAAAATTTTTCATATATAAAGTTGAAAATTATAAAATTAACCCTCATCTGTCCACTATCTAGATTCTACCTTAATCTTTTCCTACATTTACTTGTTTTATAACAAATCTACCCATCCCTTCATCTATCTATTCACCAATCTCTCTTATATTTTGATATATTTCTAAGTAAACTACAGACATCAATATGTTTGCTCCAAATACTTCAGCTTATATATTAATAATAGATTTCAGCATTTATTTACAGGTCCTTGTTTTCAAATAAATTGTACTTACATTAAAATTCACAAATCTTAAGTATCCCATTAGAGGAGTTTTGACATATACCTACACCTGTGTAGCCCAAACTCTATTAAGACATGGAACATAACCATCACCCTAGAAAATTCCCTCATACCTCTACCCCAACTCCAAGAAACAACCACTTTTCTGATGTTTTGCACCCTAGATTACAGGGGGCCCTCAGGTTATGACAGTCTTGACATACGACGTTTTGAGTTTATGATGCTGACTCTTATAAAAACTTTAAAAAAATTGAGACATGACTCAGTTTATGCTGTTAGTATCATACTTACGGACTACGTGGGTGGACTAGTTTGGTTGCATGTGGCAGAAGAATATGCGGTAACGTGGTGTATGAGTGAGGGAGTTGACGTCCCCCAGTACGCTTACCTACGCCATTTTGAACTGTTAAAAGCTCAAGTGTTCTGTTTGTGTTAGGCTAGAATGTGTTTCGACTTACATCAAAATTCAGGTTACATCACTGTCATAGGAATGGAACTGTGTCATATATGACACAGGACCCCATTTTAGTTTTGCCTCTTTTAGAACTTCATATAAATAAGACTATATAGTATGTGCTCTTCTGGGTAAGGCTTCTTTCACTCAGCATGTTTGTGGGATGTACCCCATGTTATGTATATAAGTAACTTATTTCAATACCCTAATTATAATTTTTGATGCAGTATTTTAAAGAAAATCCCAGAGAATATCCCTTTGCCCAATAATGCTTCTATTTTACCTGTATTCGTATTTGTACAAAAGTGTACTTTGCCTCTAGTTTTTCCCATCATAAGCTTCTCACTTGCTTCCTTTTGGTAAGCCACAAGCACCTAATAGTTTTATGTGTGTGGCCATGCTACTAACACACTTAAGCACCAAATACTTTCCGATAGTAGGATGAATGAAGAAAATTGCACTATTACTCCTTGCAATAAACATTTTTTGTTATATTATTCTTTTAAATTTTTTCTAGAGAATCATTTCTTTTCCCTCCCTAGGTCTTCCAAGAAACTTTCTGTCCACTTGGTTTTCACACCCCAATTTCTGTATGCATCACATCCTAATCACTGTATTACTCCACTCATCTGTGCTCTAGACCTTCTTTTACATGAAGGTCCCTGTTTTCATGGACCATTCGATTCTGTTATCCACAGATGAAGAAAAATCACAGTAGGTAGAGTAGGAAATCACAATGGAGTAAGAGCACAATTTTATTCTACTTGAAAGGTCCTCCTTTTCCTGAATATTTTGGTTAAAAAAAAACTTTAAAAAGTTGTTTTATACTTTCTGTCAATTTGAAATTATTTTACTCTCAAAATTCCAGAAATAAGCTTCTGACCTAAACTACCAGCACTTTAATTGTGGGACTAGGAATGAACAAGGTTAGTCTATGTTCTGCTTCGCCACAGATGTCAAGTTAATTAGTAAAAAGCCCAGAAGGAACAGTTTGGGGATTTGATTTTCATCACCCACTGGAGGGAAAAACATCAGCTACCAAAAGAGTGTTAGTATGTCTGCACCCTGTTATTCCTCCACTTAAAATTTGACATTTAGAATAAAATGCAACCTCTTGGGGGATCACATGTGGTGCTGAACACATTTACTTCCTCTTTTGTGAGAAGCAGAAAAATGCATGTGACTTGCTTAGTTCTAAAATATATTGGCATCTAAAATTTTAAGCAAATATACTATAAAATTAAGATTATATTTTAAAATGACTCTTGTATAATTATATACTGCATTATATAGTATAAATAACATATACTTTAAGCAAAAAAAATAGTACATTCTATGAAAATACAATAGTTTGAACCAACTCACCATAAAATATGCTAAAATATCTAATCTGGAGACATTTATAAAAATGAGCTTCCCAGGACT
This sequence comes from Saccopteryx leptura, assembly GCF_036850995.1. Taxonomy (NCBI): domain Eukaryota; kingdom Metazoa; phylum Chordata; class Mammalia; order Chiroptera; family Emballonuridae; genus Saccopteryx; species Saccopteryx leptura. Next base: position 13,671,514 of record NC_089516.1, read on the forward strand.
TGGTAAGTTTTCCATTTCTCTATATAGAAATGGCCACAACAGGGCATGTAACAGCACAGAATTGTTATGATAATGGCATTCCACTTTTACATAAAAAGAAATGTCTGTTGAATATAAAATCTATCTACTCTTTTCCCATGTTTTTGTCTTCTTTTCCCACAGCATTTCTGTTGTGTACTTTAGCAAATTTGTTGAAACAATAAGTATAAATAAGTAAAAATTGTGTGGACTGAATATAAAATGGTCTCAATAACCTGGGACTGTCATTTAGGAGTCCACAGAACATACCTAGGCTCATTATCACTTTTGATGTGTTCAAAATTCATTTAGTATGTGGAACAGATGAGGCTCAGTGATGTTCAGTGACTCATCAAAGGTCATACAGCCGTGAAAATCAGGATTCAAACTTGGTCACCTAAGCTTACATCTAGTTCCCTTCCCCTTACATCAGACATCTCCATTAAAGACAGAGACATACATACACACACATGTGATTACAACATGAGAACATAGACAATATATGATGTACATGTAATATAAGATTTGACTCATCATGATCAGGTGGGATTATCCGGAAGCATTTCTGGATTATGTTGCATCAGACGTTGCTTATTGACAGAGAAGAGATTGGCTGAATTTCTTTCCCATTCCAAAGTACTTATGGCATCTGCATTTGGATTCAAATGAAATGTGCAAATGTTTCAGGTTTGTGTGTCCTTCTTAAACGTAACTTCCTGTTGGATTTTAGGCAAATTCTAAAATGACTTAAATGACTTCCTGGGTATTAAATAGCTTCTGAAGAGCAAGATCTTGATGAATTATGTGTAATCAAAGATAAATCCAAGACATGAATTTTAAAATTCCCCTCAAACACACATGCTTCCAAGCAGCAGAGGGAAGATAAATTCACAGGAAAAAATATTTTGGGGTCTTCCTATTCCTAAAATGGTCATAAATCTGCAAAATAGCAAAAGTCTAACAAACAATATTGCCTGTTTATGCATTTTACCCCCAAGCTCACCTGTGAACAGAATTGTTAATCCTTTCAAGGTTTTAAGCAAAGAATAGCTAGCCCCATCCTAAATGTTATTCTTTTTTTTTTTTTAATTCAGTTAGAGGAGGGGAGGCAGAGACTGACTCCATCCCGCATGTGCCCTGACTGGGATCCACCTGGCAAGCCTACTAAGGGGCAATGCTCTGCCCATCTGGGGTGTTGCTCTGTTGCTCAGCAACCAAGCTCTTCTTAGTACCTGAGCCGGAGGTCATGGAGCCATCCTCAGTGCCAGGGGCCAACTTTATCCAATCGAGCCATAGTTGCAGGAGGGGGGGGAGAGAGAGAGAGAGAGAGAGAGAGAGAGAGAGAGAGAGAGAGGGATGTGAGAGGGGGAGGGGTAGAGAAGTAGATGCGTGCTTCTCCTGTGTGCCCTGATCAGGAATCGAACCTGGGACATCCACAAGCTAGGCTGACATTCTACCACTGAGCCAACCAGCCAAGGCAATGTTATTTTTTTTAAAAAAATATTTTATTTACTGACTTTAGAGAGAGGAAAGAGAGAGAGAAAGGAGTAGGTGAAAAGCATTATCTCATAGCCTTGATCAGGCAAGCCCTGAGGACCTCAGTCAATGTTTTATCTACTGCACCACCACAGGTCAGGTCTAAATATTATTCTTGAAATAGGGACTGAGGAGTCACTGCATCAAGTCCTCTTTTCCAGAATTCATGATCGACTCATTATCATGGGATACTGACCTCTAGGAAGTGAAGTCATTGGGTTTCTGCAGCTGGTACTCTTGTTCTGTAGGTTTATCTATAGGAGGGCAAACAAAATAAGAGCTCAACACCACTAATAGAGAAACATTGTAGTAAGCCTGGAATTGTGGCCAGAGGTGGTTTGCTTTGATCACCTCTATTGATCCTCCTCAAAGCATTGCTTATGGCCCTTTTTTATTCTCTTAACCCTCCAAGGGGCCACCTAGCACCATGGGAAGTTCCTTTACTGATCATTCTTGCCTCAAAGCCCCCTGAAAAAGCCTTCTTTCCCCTGCACAGCAATGCCCCAGGGGCAACTCAGCCTTCTCAACTCTCCACAACAATTTTATCAGATGTAAATCTAGCTCATTAGCTGCCTCTGTGGACCTCTGTGAACTTCTGTGAAGCTTGTAAGGGCTGGCAGGCACTGTCCTCAAGCCCTTATTCCAAAGCTGGCACAACAAATACGAAAGGAAAATCAGAGAGTTAGGAGAGAGAGAAATAAAACAGTTAAAATGATGTAGGAAAAGTAGTAAGATGAGAAAAACTATCAAGCTGTGAGCAAGAGGTAAGGAAGGACAACAATGAAGCTTGTGTGGTGAGGAGATTTCACACTGCCTCCTGGGAAAATGCTTCTCTCTGTATGAGTTCTTCAGAGTCTTTGGGGTTGCTCAGGAAACACTTGTTGTGCATATACCTCAATGGAATAAATTTATAAATTTTTTTAAGTGAGAGAAGGGGAGATAGTTAGGCAGACTCCTGCATGCACCCTGACCAGGATCCAGCCAGCAATGCCCTCTGGGGCCGATGCTTGAGTACCAAGTTATTTTTAGCACCTGAATCTTCTCAGACCAACTGAGCTATCCTCAGTGCCCAATCAAGCCACTGGCTGGGTGAGGGGAAGAGGGAGAGAAGGGGGAGCTGGAAGGGAAGAGAAATAGATGTTCACCTCTCCTGTGTGTCCTGACTGGGAATTGAACCTAAAATGTCCATACACCAGGCCAACATTCTATTCACTGAGCCACTGAGCCACCAGCAATGGCTATAATTCATAATTTTTATTCCACTTATATTAGGAAAAAAAAATCTTGAAGGGTACCAAAGTGATCAAGCTTCTTAAGTCAACAGGCTAGCATTTTACAATAGGCAAGTATATATAAGGATACTAAAATATGTACTTTTATGATAATCAACCTCTAGTTGTTGGTTATCATAAAAAGGATAGCCATCTATCTTTTCTTTTTTTATTTACTCGTTTTTAGAGAGAGAGGAGAGAGAGAGAGAGGGGGGGAGGAGCAGAAAGCATCAACTCCCATATGTGCCTTGACTGGGCAAGCCCAGGATTTTGAACTGGCAACCTCAGTGTTCCAGGTCGACAGTTTATCCCCTGTGCCACCACAGGCCAGGCTATATTTTCTTCTTATAGTAGAAAAAAATCTAATGTGGTTGGCATTTTTCAGACTTTGTATTTTCCATATTTTTAATCATCTTTATTAGGTAGCAATCATCTCATGGCCAATATTATTCTATAGCCATTCTAAAGCTAAAAAGGGGTAAAATGGATATACATTTGCTAATTTTTATAACTGATAGATTTGGTAGGCTGATTTATTTTATTTTGCTGGCATCTGTCTTTTTAATGTTTTGTATGACAGTGAAATATTATAATAGAAATGAATACATTCCTGTTTTTCCTTAAAATTTACTATAAAATTGATATGTTCCTGGGGAAAACAGCTTGAGGTTTCTTGTAAACCCTACTTAAATCTAATGGAAATCGTGTCTCTATGATGAAAGGACCAAAGAGGATGCTTTCACAAACAATGCACTTAGTTCTTATAGCAATCTCTTCCAGTTAGCTTTATCCTTCTTCTATTATTGAGAAAATGGAGCCTCACATTGCAAAATAGTCACAGAACCAGTATTTGAAGTTTTATGTTTCCAATTCCAAAACATGTGGCTTTTTCACTAGACCCTATGATCTTCTTCTACAAAACAAAATGCGCTGTTTGTCTTTAGAAAAAAACTTACGTACTATGCCAAAATATTTCTACTTTTAGGTCTGTCTAGCAACCTGGAGAGATGCAAATCAACTCCTGTATGTGCTTCTACTCACAGTGGAACGATCATTTAAAGCCCTCAAGCATTAACTATTCCTTCTAAAAGCATTTTTCTTTTGTGGTATTTAACACCCCTGGACAAAACTTCCACAATTATACCTTTATGCAAAATTCACATTAAAAAGTATATTTATACACAATAAACTATTGTGACTAAAGATATTTTATCATTATTTTGATTGTTGTTTGTGGCTTGTTTTGGCACAATGGGGTTTCCTTTAAGGAGAGTAAATTCATATTATTACATTTGTTTGGTAGAAAATGAGACACAATTTTGGAGGGGTTGCCTTGTAGTAAGATTGCCAGAGAGTTTATGGAAGAAGTAAGCTGCAAATAAAGTAGGATACTTGTCAACCCATACATTGCAACCTTAGATATAAATTAAGTTTCTGTAAAAGATGACTATTATGAACAATTTAATATTAATAGTGTTGTAATTTAGCTAAAATTCCAGAAATATAAAAATAAGAAATATTGGGACTTAAGTAAAGGAATACATTTAGACAATTTAATGCAGCTGCTCACTCTATACCATTTTCCTCCTGAAATTGCTTTTATAAACATAACAACTCACAGATCTTTTTTTTTTCTCCATGGAAACATACTTTTTTCTAACCATAATTCTACAAAGCTAATTACTTCCACAAAGATATGTAGCGCAGAAAAAGGTACTGGTCTCGACAATCTTGAGAAAATGAAAGCATTGAAAATATTTTGTAGAGAGCTGTTGGTTTAGGTTTAATTTGTGTGGGAATGTTTAAATATGCTACATTAATATGATGCAAATAGGTGAACACTTCCGGACTATTTAGTGTGTCAAATGCTTTGAAATAGCCAGTTGCCCACACTTTTAAGTTGGAAGACATAATATGCCCTTTGTGAGAGAGGCGGTTATTCTTCAAATAAGAAATAATTTCTCAAGTGTTACAGGTGGACATATGGTTGCATTGATCTGAAAATGCTTAACTGACTTAGACATCCAGAAAGTAGGAAAATAATTATTCTGGTCAAAGATTAATTTGTTGTACTGCAATATTTGGCAACAAGAAGTACATTCTAATCAGTTTTTGGTGCCACAATTGTGTATCAAGCCCAGCAGTGTGTGTGCAGTTGATTATATGCCAGTGGCAGGCTGCTGAAATGCTATTTCAGCTGGGGCCAGCTTGCAGTTATTATAATGACTTGAAACCTCTGCCCAAATTCAGTGTCAGGAAAGTTAAAATATCATTTCTGAGGAAGTTTCTGAGATGTGGGGGTTGTACTTTCTGAATTATCACTTGGATCAAAAGCTGCATACTTATTCCAGCTGTATCGGTTCGATCCAAATATTTATCAGTGGTCATGATCACACACAACGTTTCTGGAATTTGGTTGTTGTTGTTGATGAGGGTGTCCCTTTGGAAAGTGATGAGAAAAGGTTATATTACTTTTGCATAGAACATAGATTCATTATTGTTTGGTGATTTTGGGGGAGGAGTGCTATTTCATATTATTATATTTTACCTCCTCTTTATAAAATAGTGATAATCCAAGTTCATGAAACCCTATAAATTTTCTAAGACATCACCTTCTCAGTGTAATTTCCATAATGTAAACCAGAACCTATCTTATTGACAATGTTCCTTTTTATTCTAGAACTTCTTTTTTATTATGAGTTGACTGAAAAAAAAAGAGCACAATGTATCTGTCCTTTCTCTCTTCCTGTTCCCCCATACCTACTCTTGCACTCCTCCCTATGATCACTTTGCACTCCTATATTCTGATAAAATGCAAATCTGATTATAATTCCCCAACTTCCCAAGCAACAAAGCCCTCCTCTCAAGAAAGAGGCTGGGGAGACTGATGGCCTTTGTCTAATAGCTAATTGGAAAATTTCACAAAGTAATTTCAAGCTTTAACCAGGTCCTAGTGTAGCTGAGTGGTCATTAAGAGGTATATGACTTCGTAATGGGCTATTTCTTATTCTTGGCAGGCTCAAGGAGGTACAATTTGAGAGAAGGGGATAATAGATAGGAACTAACAACTCTTTGCATAATTATGTACTGTACTAACTCCATTGCGAGAGAGGTGACCTTGTACATTATGGAACCTTAGGAAATTATTGTCTTTTCCTTCTTATGAAGCTTGTTTGTGCTGTCTCTGTCAAATAATGTTTGTCCTCTGAAGACTATGAGGGTATGTGGATACACGTAAGTATGCATTCCAACAGTTAACCATTGGGCAATCAGAAAAATATAGACTTGTATGCAACTCCTGCTGGTCGAAGGAGCTCGAATTAGAATATAAGAGTGGTGTCAATGCATACCTGGATGTTTCTATGGGATTGGGGTGTCAAAGATTAATAGAGACTGTCCTGATAAAGCCTAGGTCACAATTATAGGCTGAATAACTCAGATCTAGGGAAACTTCTGGGACCAGATATATTCTGGGCTGAGAACAAGACCTGTGTGCACTGGAGAGATGTCTTGAAAAGTCAGTGAACATTTACTAAATGATATTCGAAGAAGTTTTTCTTGCAGAGGAAGTGAATCTGAGAACATGGGTATGGAAATTAAATATGCCTACCCACATATTTATTGAATTGTTTTCCTTTGGGTTATGGAGATAAATATATTTGCTATGCTCTTTTAGATTTTGTTCTTTCCTGATCTACTGTAATTCTGAACAATTTGGGGAATACTAATACTCATACAGCTTTAAAGGGTGAAATTATTGAAATAGTGGAAGGACTAAAATACAAAAATGTGCCCTGCTTCATTTCATTGGGGGCATATGAAAATGATACAGCCCATTAGGGAACTCTACCTAATGTCAAAGCTGTAATTGCAGTAAACTGAACAGGAGGGAAGTGGCATGGAGAGGTGGGCAGCAATTTACAACACTGAGGAAACTCTTATGTGGACAACTCAGGAGCCAAATCAGACAAGCCTTCCTCTCTTCCCAAAATGTGGAGGAAGTGAACACTTACTGAATATTTCACTGCCATTTGCAATGATGATTTTACCTTCTGATTAGTGTGGACAAAAAAGGTACCACATACTAAACTCAGGGGAGGTTTGCATGGAGGGCCTTACAAACTCAGAGACCAAAAGTAACCACATAGAATGGTTTGAAATTAAAATTTTCTAACTAAGCCTAACCAGATGGTGGCACAGTGGATGGAATGTTGGCCTGGGATGCTGAGGACCCAGGTTCAAAACCACAAGGTTGCTGGTTTCAGTGAGGGCTCACCAGCTTGTGTGCGGGGTTGCCAGCTTAAGTGTGGGACCATAGACATGACCCCATGGTTGCTGGCTTAAGCCCAAAGGTCGTTGGCTTAAGCAAGGGGTCACTCGCTCATCTGGAGCCCCCCCCCCCATCAAGGCACGTATGAGGAAGCAATCAATGAATAACTGTGGTTATTCATTGATTGTGCCGCAACAAAGAATTGATGCTCTCATCTCTCTCCCTTCCTGTCTGTCTACCCTTATCTGTCCCTTTATCTGTCTGTCTCTCTCTCTCGCTCGCTAAAAACAAACAAACAAACAAAAAAACACCTCTCTCTGACACACACACACACTGCAACCATGTTTCCTCAGTCTTTATTTATTTAATTCCTTCTTTTTCATCCCATGTGTTTTGTTTATCTTTCTGACAGTCTAGTGTTATTTTTTTAGTTGACCCCACATTAGGTGCCAGATGTTGCTGTGTTGCTGGTAGAACTGGGGCTCTTTCACAGTGTCCTGAGAAAAGCATTTCTGGAGACCCACGCATGGGAGGATGAGGTCTAGTGGTAAGGTCTCATGTAGAAGCGAAATCAAAGGACTGTCCTGGGTTCAGCTCCAGTGTTTAATCTCCATCCATCTCACTTGGAAAAAAGTCCAACCTTGTCTTCATCAAGCCCAGAACAAAGGTCAGCGTCCAAAAATTCTGTGCCATTCGATTCAGTCTTTGCCCTCATTTGCCTAGTCTGTCCTCTAAGCTGCGCTTTGGCTGGTGCTACGTCCAGGCCCCCACCTGGAGCCCAAGTGGTCTGCCATGGGCTCCAGGCAGCTGTTAGGTCCACATGGCTGCTATGAAGAGAGAACACGCAAGCAACAGGGCAAGCATGTTACAGAGAAAGAAAGCTTTGTTAGCTTATATCAGGAGTAGTCAACCTTCTTATACCTACCGCCCACTTTTGTATCTCTGTTAGTAGTAAAATTTTCTAACCGCCCACTGGTTCCACAGTAATGGTGATTTATAAAGTAGAGAAGTAACTTTACTTTATAAAATTTATAAAGCAGAGTTACAGCAAGTTAAAGCATATAATAATAATTACTTACCAAGTACTTTATGTCGGATTTTTGCTAAGTTTGGCAGAATAAATCTTTATAAAACAACTTACTATAGTTAAATCTGTCTTTTTATTTATACTTTGGTTGCTCCACTACTGCCCATCATGAAAGCTGGAATGCCCACTAGTGGGCGGTAGGGACCAGGTTGACTACCACTAGCTTAGATTATCAGGGGCTTGAGACAGACCAGGTGCTTCTTCACACTAACCAATCAATTTCCTAATCTTTCACAGGTTTGTGTTGGGTCCTTCCCCAACCAATCTATTTCCTAGATCTTCCAGGGTTCTGTGTTCCCTATACAGTAAAATCCTTTTCCCAGGCTAGGCTCTGCCCCTTGTGGTCACCTTATTAGTTCCTACTGCACATGCTTCAAAGTACAAGCACCTCCCACTGTGCATCTTGACTTCTACTAGACATGTGCCCAGCAGAGGAATTTCTCCTGCTGTTTTAATTTCTCCCTCGGTTATGACTAGTAACAACCCTTCCTGCCTCAGGAGTCTCTGACGCAGCAGTCCCCTGGGGAGCCTATGAGTGCTGCAACTTCCTAGTGAAGCAGGCTCAGTTGATTCAGCTCCCCAGTTGACAATACGTAATGATGTCTGATTCCTTTTGCTCCCTTCCTTTATTAATATCTAGCTACTTATGCTAACAATACTAAATTTACATACAGAAAAATGTACAAATCTTAAATGTATATGTAATGCCAGTGGCCGAGGTCAGGCAGGTCCACAATGGATTCGGGCAGAAGGTAGAGAAACTGCGGAGCCAGAAAGCGTTGGGCCATTCCCGTTTAGTAGAGTCTTGAAACAGCGGACGAGCAAACAGGCAGGGGAAAAGAAACCACTTCTCACAGCAGCAAGCAATCAAACAGCAAAACGGCCCCTCACAATGGCAGATGGGCAATCCACCATTTGCCCTCTGAAATCCACTTCAAACGCAAGCACCCATAGCCTTACATAGGCCATGCACAGGTGCCTCTGCCACGTGCTCGGACACCAAACAAACTGCTTTCAGCCAGTACACCAGCAAGCAAGCCTAACACAGCTATTTTCCCAACAGTATAATTCAATGAGTTTTAACAAATATACGTACCTTTATATTGTAAGGTATACATATTTTTCTAAGCAATAGTTTGGCTACATTCCACAAATTTTGATATGTTGTTTTCATTATCACTCAGTTCAAAATATTTTCTAATTTCTCTTGTAAATTCTTTGATTCATAATTATTTTTAAAAACCCTTCAATATTTGAAGTATTTCAACATTTCATATTATTATTTATGCCTAGTTTAATTCCATCATGATCAGAGAATGGAACTCTGTATGATTTCAATCTTTTGAAATGTATTTAAACTTATTTTATGCTCCTGACAACAGTTTATCTTGGTCGTTTGCCCAGTTTTTTTTTTCTTTTTTTCTTTTTCATTTTTCTGAAGCTGGAAACAGGGAGAGACAGTCAGACAGACTCCCGCATGCGCCCGACCGGGATCCACCCGGCACACCCACCAGGGGCGGTGCTCTGCCCCCCAGGGGGGGGTGCTCTGCCCGTCCTGGGCGTCGCCATATTACAACCAGAGCCACTCTAGCGCCTGAGGCAGAGGCCACAGAGCCATGCCCAGCGCCCGGGCCATCCTTGCTCCAATGGAGCCTTGGCTGCGGGAGGGGAAGAGAGAGACAGAGAGGAAAGCGCGGCGGAGGGGTGGAGAAGCAAATGGGCGCTTCTCCTATGTGCCCTGGCCGGGAATCGAACCCGGGTCCTCCGCACGCTAGGCCGACGCTCTACCGCTGAGCCAACCGGCCAGGGCTCGTTTGCCCAGTTTTTAGTTGGGTTATTAGTCTTTTATTTTTTACTTGTAAGTATTCTTTATACATTCCTGATAATAGATACTAATTAGACATATATTCGCAAATACTTTCTCCTATTCTGTAGGTTGTCTTTTCACTTTCTTGAGAGCCTTTGAAGCGTGAAAGTTTTTATTTTGACAAAGTTCAGTTTATATACAGTGTGTCTGTAAAGTCATGGTGCACTTTTGACCAGTCACAGGAAAGCAACAAAAGATGATAGATATGTGAAATCTGCACCAAATAAAAGGAAAACCCTCCCAGTTTCTGTAGGATGATGTGGCAGCATGTGTGCATGCGCAGATGATGACATAACACCGTGTAGACAGCGGAAAAGCCCATGGCCATGCCAGTGGAGATGTGTATGGTACAGAGGAAAGTTCAGTGTGTTCTGTGGCTTGCTAAATTCTAATCTGTGACCAAAGTGCAACGTGAATATCGGCGCATTTATAAGGAAGCACCACCACATAGGAATAACATTACTCAGTGGGATAAGCAGTTGAAGGAAACCAGCACTTTGGTGGAGAAACTCCGTTCAGATAGGCCATCAGTCAGTGACGAGTCTGTAGAGGCTATATGGGATAGCTACCTAAGGAGCCCTAAAAAATCTGTGTGTGAGCCCACATCGAACTGCACTGAATAGGTATGAAACTGGGAGGGTTTTCCTTTTATTTGGTGCAGATTTCACATTTCTATCGTCTTTTGTTGCTTTCCTGTGACCGGTCAAAAGTACACCATGACTTTATGGACACACTGTAGTTTTTCTTTTCTTGCTTATGCTTTTTTATAACTAAGAAACCATTGCCTCATCCATGATCATGAACATTTACCCCCGTGCTTTCTTCTAAAAGTTTTATCATTTGGGCTCTTAACATTTAGGCCTTTAATCCATTTGACTGAATTTTTATATATGGTATGAGGTAAGAAACAAAATTCATTCTTTTGCACATGAATATCCAATTGCCCTAGCACCATTTGTTGAAAAGATTATTTCTTCTCCTATTGAATGATCTTGGCACCCTGTTGAAAATCAGTTGACCACAAATATGAAGGTTTATTCTGAACTTGCAATTCTATTCCACTGATCTATGTCTATCTTTATGCCATTAATACACTTTCTTCATTACTGATGCTTTGTAGTCAGTTTTGAGATCTTGATATGTGAACCATCCAATTTTGTGCTTTTTTCAAGATTGTTTTGGTTATTCCTGGTCCCCTGAATTTCCATATGAATTTTTAGATCAGCTTGCCAATTTCTACAAAGAAGGCTACTGGGATTATGATAAAGATTGTTTTAAATCTGTAGAGAAATTTGAGAAGCATTACCATCTAAACAATGTTATACTTTACAATCCATAAAAATGATATGTCCTTCCATTTGTTTAGATATCCTTTAATTTCTTTCAATAAGTTTCTTGATTTTCAGAGTACTGTATATATTTTACACTTACTTTGTTAAATTTATTTTTATTTTATTATTTTTGATACTATTGTAAATAAAATTGCTTTCTTGATTTTATTTTTGGCTTTTCTCTGCGAGTGTATAAAAATACAATTGATTTTTGTACATTGGTCATGTGCTCTGCAAATTTTCTGAAATCATTTATTAGCTTAATAGTTTTTTAGATATTCTTTAAGAATACCTATATACAAATCATATCATCTGTGAATAGAAATAATTTTACTTCTTCCTTTCCAACATGGATGCCTTTTATTTAATTTTCTTGTCAAATTTTCCTATCTAGAACCTCCAGTGCGAAGTTAAATAGAAGTGGCAAAAGCAGATAATCTTGTCTTATTCCTGATCTTAGTAGGAAAATATCAAATATTCCATCAATGTGTATTTTGTTAGCTATGGTTTATTGTAGGTGCCCTGTATCAGTATGAAAATGTTTTCTTCTATTCCTAGGGGTTTTCTTTAGTGTTTTTTTTTTTCATGAAAGTGTGTTTGATTTATCAAATGCTTTTTCTACATCTATTGAGATGATCTTATAGTTTTCCATGTTTATTCCATTGATATGGTATAATACTTTAATTATCTTTTGGATGTTAAACCAAACTTCCATTGCTGGGACACGTCCCACTTAGTCATTGTATATAATTCTTTTTATATGTGGTTCAGTTTGGTTTGCTAGTTGCTGAAGATTTGTGTGTCAATGTGCTTAAGAGATTTTGGTCTGTACTTTTCTGATATCTTTGGATGGTTTGGGAATCAGGGTAATAATGGCCTCATAAAATGAAATGGGAAGTGTTCCTTCCTTTCCTGTTCTTCAGAGAGGAAAGGGGAGAGAGAGAGAGAGAGAGAGAGAGAGAGAGAGAGAGAGAGAGAGAGAGAAAGGGAGAGAGAGAGAGAGAGAGAGAGAGAGAGAGAGAGAGAGAGAGAGATCTGAACCATCTACACATTCATGGGTTGTCTCCTGCATGTGCCCTGACCAGGGATTAGACTCACAACCCCTGGCACATTGGGTCCATCTTCCAACCAACTGAACTACCAGGCCAGGGCCCATTCATTCTTTCTTAATTATTTTTATTTATTTATTCATTTTAGAGAAGAGAGAGAAAGAGAGAGAGAGAAGGGGGGAGGAGCAGGAAGCATCAACTCCCATAAGTGCCTTGACCAGACAAGTGCAGGATTTTGAACCGGCAATCTCAGCATTCCAGGTCAACGCTTTATCCACTGCACCACCACTGGTCAGGCTTCATTCATTCTTTTTTAAATATTTGGTAGGATTTGCCTATGAAGCCATCTGGGCTTGGACTTTTATTTACAGATTTTTTTTTTATTTAGAAAATTAAATTTAACAGGGTGACAATAATCAACAAGTGTACATAGAGTTCAGGTAAACATCACTACATTATTTGAATAGTTGATTATGTTGTATATCCATCATCCAAAATCAAATCATCTTCCATCACTTTATCTTTGTCCCTCTTTACACCATTCACCCAATCCCCTCACCTTTACCCTCCCTCACATCTCCCATAGATAATTTGTGATTACTAATTCAGCTCCTTACTTGTTATCCATGTACACTTTTCAAATAATATGTATTATGCTATTGTTAGATGTAGTGTTCTGCAAATATAAATTAGACCAAGTTAACTCATAGTATTGTTCAAACATTCTGTATTCTTATTGCTTTTTGGGGGGGGGGCAATGGGGTGTCTACTTATGCTGAAAATTACTGAAAAAGGCTTGCAAAACTTTCCAATTTTAACATCTGATTATGACTTTTTCCATTCTCCCCTTTAGTTCTGTAAAGTTTTGTTTTATATATAGTGAAGCTTTGTTATTAGATGGATAACCCATTTGAGATTGCTATGCCTTCTCAATATATAGACGTTTTCCCTCCAAATAAAATGTTCACTTTATCCCTGGCAATATGTGTAGTCTACTTTGTCTTCAAGGAGTCTACTTTGTCTGATATCAGTATAGCTACACCAGGTTTCCTATGCTTCCTATCACTTTTTTCTTTTTATGACCAAAAGCCTAGAAGAGATGTTTAGCTTCATGGAATTTGTTAATCAGTTACCCTAGTAGGTCTTATTTTATATGGTACCAGTCAAGTCTTCAAAACACTATAGAATATTTTTGCCCCACCATGGAAATGAGCTTTCTGGTTACTGCTTCCCTTAGATTGTGCTAAGCCTGAAGATGGTGACTAGAGATATTTACTTGATGGAATTTGAATGATGTTTCATTTAAATAATGTAATTTTCTGACTAAGATCCAAAGAAAATCTATATGAATAACATACAGAACACTTCTGGTGAGATTCAGCACCACAAAATGAGGGGCTAGAGAAGAGTCCTTGTTTTTAGTTACTTCGAACAAACAACTGTTATCATGATTTGGGGAGATTGGTATCCAAGAAAGTGACTCTAAAAGGTCCTAGAGGAGAAAAGTTTCAAAATATATGTATGTTTTGAATAATGGAGAACAATATTTTTGGTGTTAAGTCACAAACTTGAGTGGTTTCCTTCTGCTTAGGCAAAGATAGCTTGAAGTCAGATTCACTCTAGCATGACTAATGATGTGGCATTGTGATATAGTTTGTTTTCAATTTATATATTTATTGATGTATAGCTACAATTGAAGGACTTTGATTGTAATGATAGCTTTATATCTTAAAAACCTCTCAGGAAGTTAAATGTGAATGCATTGTCTATTCACAAGGCATCAATCAGTACCAAATAACATTCACAAATAAAATCTGTGAGTCTAGTGACAAGACACAACAGGCCATAGAAGAAATTTTTAAACATGTTCATGGTTATATGGATGCAAGAAGAATGGCTAGAAAAATGAACACTGGAGTTAGGAAGAAATGGTTTTCCATCTAGTTGTGCACTCCTGAGCACAACTTATTCTAAGACTCAGTTTTCTTATCAGTAAAATAGAAATTATCATGATATCTGACAGGTTTTTAGTGAGAATTAAAAGAGATAAACCATTTAAAGCACTTAGTACAGTCCCTAACACATTATTTTTATTATTATTATAATTATTATTGTTATTACTATTATATGCTTAAATGATATAATCACCAATTTCATCATTAAAAGAACTTATAATAGATTTTCTTTTGGGGGAAAGAAACACAGAAATAATATATTAGTTGAAAAAAATGCTGAGCATATAAAATTATCAACATGTAGGTAGAACTAAGTATATATTGATATCAATAGTATATAATTTGCAGGGTTAAAATTCAAAATAGAATTATGTGGTTGTATGCTCAATAAAAGCATAGGAGTTATAAGTAGGGAGTAATTGGCATTTAAGTTTTAAGGTCCTTGTCTATTTTGAAAAGAAGATAACATTATTGATCTACTTTAGACTTGATAAGCAAGTATATGAAAAATTCAAGGGTGATCACAAAAGGAATAAAAATAGAGTATATCTTCCAATCTACTGGAAGTGGAAAACCAGAATCTGAGGAAATAAGAGCAAAAGTAAATCTCAATCAATGTATATGAAGATAAGAAAGGTGAGCTCAAGGGCATTATACTTATGTGTACTACTTTAGCCAAGTGAACAAGACACTTAATAAAGGTTACATTTTTTTTTTTTTTTACAGAGTAGGGAATATTGAGTAAATGTGGTTTGGTTCTGAAGTTCAAGAATTAAAGGTATATATATATATATATATATATATATATATATATATATATATATATATATATGTAATATTACTCAGCCATAAAAAGAATGAGATCTTACCGTTTGTAACAGTATAGATGGACCTAGAGGGTATTATGATAAGTGAAATAAGACAGTTAGATAAAGTCAAATACTACATTATTTCACTTATATATGGAATCTAAAGAACAAAATAAAAACAAAAACAAAATTGAAACAGATTCATAGATACCGAGAACAGATGGATGGATGCCAGAGGGAAGAAGCTTGGGGGACTGAGTGAAAAAGGGGAAGAAAGTAAGAAGTACAAATTAATAGTTACAGACTAGTCATAGGGATGTAACATACAGCATAGGGAACATAGTCAGTAATATTGTAATAACTGTGTGGGGCCAGGTGGGTACTGGAAATATCATTGAAACCACTATGCTCTACACCTGCAACTAATACAAATAATATTGAATATAAACAGTAAATGAAAAATAAATGTACTCTTAAGAATTAAATGTCTCATATAATTCAGATATCTGGTTCATTTGCAAATTAGAGCCCAGGAAATGATGTTCTGTTCCGCAAGCTGTCCTTCACCTGCCTCTACCAAGTGGACAGATCTTGCTCTAGCTTTTGAGGAAAGCAGACTGAACTAAATTGGATCCAACTGAAACTGAAGCAGTCCAGAAAGTCTGGCTAGGCTTGGGCCAGAAATTCCATCCTCTTAGATACTATGTACAATGAAGGCTTAGTTTTAAGATCCTAACTAGAACCAATTCCTAATTCTTCCTTAGAGAAGCTCTAAATTATTTCTTTAGATCCAGATTCCCAAGTCTTTCCAGAACAGCAGACAGTTGGTGAAATGCAATCCCCTAAGCCCCCACTAGAATGTAAGATCCGTAAGAATGGGGATTTTTGTCTGTTTCATTCACTGTCATATTCCCAGCCTATAGAATAGGGCCTAACACATAGTAGGTGCTTAATAAATATTTTCTACCTGGCCTGTAGTAGCATAAGAGGTAAAGTATTGACCTGGAACACTGAGGTTGCTGATTTGAAACCCTGGACTTGCTCAGTCAAGGCACATATGAGAAGCAACAAGTTGATGCTTCCCACTCCCCCTCCCTCAAATCAGTAAATAAAATCTTTAAATGCCAGTAGTTTACATTGCCAAGAAGTTGGCCAAAACAGTCCCCCCGAATGAGTTTAATCTATACCATGGTTCTGATGACCACATGGATAATGAGACTTCACCCATGGTTTTCTTTAGCACAGACCCATCCCTGGAGCACCAGACCCATGCATAAAAATGTGCTGACATTTCTAGTTAGATGTCCCACAGACACCTAAATACAACATTCCAACTGGTCTCATTAACTGCTGCTTTTGAGGGTAGTGATGAGAAAAATGATATAGAGCATAGTTGATTAACTATAAATCAAATCAGTTTTTGGTTTACTTTTTTCTCATTTTGGCTGTCAAAATATATATTTCTTGCACAAGCCTTGAAAGGTTGGCCTATTTATGTCTTATTTCTATTCCAGCCCATGTTTCCTAATCCAGTTTGTATTTCCCCTGGTCCTAGTGCTTTGTTTATTTTCTTTATTTAACTATTTTTTCCATGTATTTTTTCCAAACCACTTCAAGTCCTTTGTGGAATTAAACACAGTAATTATCTCTTCCTGCAAATTTGTTCCCCTTCTTGTACTCTCTATTTTGGCTTTGACATTCTTCTCCTTTTCTGGCTCAACCATAAGAGCTTTCCCACTGGCCCTCAGGCCTCTCCAGAGTCTTTCATATATATGTGTATATATATATATATATATATATATATATATATATATATATATATATATATATACACACACACACATATATATATATATGTATGTATATATATACATATATATATGGAGAGAGAGAGAGAGAGAGAGAGAGAGAGGGAGACAGGAAGAGAGAGAGATGAGAAGCATCAACTCATAGTTGTAGCACCTTAGTTGTTCATTTCTCATATGTGCCTTGACAGGGGGGCTCCAGCTGAGCCAATGACCCCTCACTCAAGTCAGCAACCTTGGGTTTTAAGCCAGCGACCTCTGGGCCCAAGCCAGTGACCATGGGTCATGTCTATGATACCACACTCAAGCCAGTGACACCACGCTCAAGCTGGTGAGCCCATGCTCAAACCAGCAACCTCAGGGTTTCGAACCTGGGTCCTCTGAGTTCCAAGCCAACATTCTATCTACTGCACCACTGCCTGGTCAGGCACACCTGGTTTATATTTCATAAAATTCCCAGAAAAAGCTTCTAGAACATCCTTGGTGATGATCCTTTTCTGTCCTAATTAATGACCCTCTACTCTCCAGGAATGAAATTCAGATTCCATTGTGTGGCAGTCGGCAGTCAAGGCCAGTGTCTGAAGATATGCCTCTGAATGGTTCTCTTCCCACAATCCTCATCTAGACTAAATCAAACCTCTTGCACCTTTCTGGAATGCCCATGATGTTTTATATCCACATGCTTCCAATGAGTTATCCTTTTTACATGCAAACATTTGACTAATCAAGCTCTACAGCCTTCAGGGTTCAGTTTAAGTATAACTAATATCTCTTGGGAAGCCTTCCCTAAACCCACTTTACCCTATTTTTTTTGTTGAACCTCTGTATCTTCTATTTTTCTTTCATATAGCCCTTACCCACAGTAGCACAATTATTTATGTCCAGCCTTTTATATTGTTCTATGAGTTCCTCAATCACACTATTCAAAATTTATAGTTTCCCACAGAGTACCTAAGGCATTGCCTGGCACATAGGAAGTGATCAATAAATCAATACTAACCACAATAGCCAATATTTATGAGAATGTACTGTGCACCAAACACTATTCTTCTCATAATAACTCTGGAAGACAGGTATTATTCTTAAACTCGTTTTGTAGAAAAGAAACCAAGGCAAACCTATATTAAGTAACCTTCCCTAAGGTTATACAGTCAAAAGCTGCTGGTACTGGGATTCAAACTCCAGAGCCACTGCTCTAAAACAGAAGGAGAGTAAGAGCAATGATCAAGATGAAGAAACTGGAGTTCCAGAGAATTTAAGGGCCATGTTCAAAGCCAATAATGAATCAGTGGTAAATATTCTAAGATAAACATAGATTCATTTTAAAGATCAGTGATATTGTTGGATGATGGTTGTGATTGTGGGCTCCAAGTTCTGACTCTACCAGGGTATTTAGTAGTTGTGATTATATGTAGACTTCTTCAGGAACTCCATTCAACATGAAATATCAAAGGGATTTTCGTTTAGGTTTTAATAGAACCCTGAAAGGACAACCACAAGGGACAATGGTTTCTTCTGGTTTCAGGTCTGCACCTGGATTTTGGCAAATGTGGTTATACACATCACTTAACCTTCGAACTCTTGGGAACATTATGAACTATTTTCATTAGTTTGGACCTTTAGAGAAACAGATACCAAGATAGGATGAAATGTTCAAGAAATTTATTAGTGGACATTCCTGTGAGAGAAAATGGAGAGCCAGCTAGGAGAGGCTGGAGGAGTCATTAGACTACAATTCAGGTCTAAACCCAAGTGAAGGACACAGGGAAGAAAGTAAGTTTGGGTGGAAGCATCTTAGTTTGAAATGCAGTTTTAAGAATCTCACAACATTTTAGAGGAGTCCTTAAGCCTAAGTCAGCCATCATAGGACTCCTGCATCTTCCAGGAACGTGCTTGCTTTTTTTTTTAAGAAGTGAGAAGTTGGAGGGGGCAGACAAACAGACTCCCACATGCGTGGGACCGGGATCCACCAGGCATGCCCACCAGCGGGCAACGCTCGGCCCATCTGGGGCATTGCTCCACTGCAACTGGAGCCATTTTAACGCCCGAGGCAGAGGCCATGGAGCCATTCTCAGCATCTGGGCCATCTTTGCTCCCATGGAGCCTTGGCTGCGGTAGGGGAAGAGAGAGACAGAGAGGAAGGAGAGGGGAAAGAGTGGAGAAGCAGATGGGCATTTCTGTGTGCCCTGGCCGGGAATCAAACCCGGGACTTCCACACGCCAGGCTGACGCTCTACCGCTGAGCCAACTACCCAGGGCCCAAAATGTGCTTGCTTTAATTCCCTTGCCGCAGTCAATCATTAGCTGGCCCTGCCAAGCTGCCATTGCCTGGGAAGTGTGGCTTTGGAACAAAGCACAAATGGATTTCACAGTGCACCAGCCCAGGCTGCCAGTCAGTTGAGCTCCCTAGAATAGAAGATCCAAGAAATGCATTCTCATGGCCACCACACTAGTTCATTAGCCTACTATTTTAATATCAATAAAAGTTTTTGTTAAGTTTTGCTTTGGAGTTATAAAAGTGACTTACCAGCCCTGTTCTTCCAAGCAACATTTGGTGGGGGGGGGGTTGAAAAATATTGTAAGGTTGTTTTTATTCATAACACATTAAAATCAATGGAACTGACTGCACCAAAGGAAAAAAAAAACACATGATTTCAGAAATTTAACTTGTGTCCCTTTGGGTAAGTTATGTAATATAGTTTTATACTATACTGTTTCATTTTAATTTAAATCATATTATAAAGTGTGAATTTCCTGTAATAGTTCCTAAAGTAGGGGAGATAGGTGAAAGAATTGGTGGAGTACATTGGGAACCAATACTTCCATAAACACCAATGGAACTGTTGGCATTCTGCTTCTAAACAAGACCACATTCTGAGACTTGTCTTCACCTCCCACTCTCTGATTCCATATTTTATTTCTTTGCTCTCTTATCATGCAAGTGCTAAATGTGGAGAACCTTTATATAAACACAGATAATTCAATCAAGCAATATTAAAACAAGATAAAATTTTATGACCTCAAGATAATTACTGTAAATATTTTGATGTGGATCTTCCTAATATTTTCCAATGAAAGTTTAGATGTAAAACCAGAATCATAGTATAATTACTATTTTTAGTATAATTTTCACTTTGATTGCATGAACATTTTTCTATTAAGTAAATGTAGTTATAAGTCATTATTTTTTATGGCTGCATGGTATTCATGTTTTATATGTATGTACTGCAATGTATTAGAACAATTCACTGGGGAACCATTTTTTTTTTTCATTTTCTGTTGCATGAGGTTTTAGAAATGTTTTTATATATTTCTGTATCATTGATTCAAAATCTGAAATCCATTTTTTGGTGCATGCTCTAGTTTTTATGCAATTGTAATTTTTTTGTTACAGTTAATGGCATGCATTGGTTTTTAAATTGGAGTTAAAGGGCAACAACTCTTGGATTGAACATAACCACAAGGCAATTAATGTTTTACAAACATCACTTTTACATAATTGTGGTTGTTTTTAAATGTAAAAAATTATTATCTGATAAAAACACCCTCTTATTTTTTTATTATTATTTTTTATTAATTTTACTAGGGTGACATCAATAAATCAGGGTACATATGTTCAAAGAAAACATGTCAAGGTTATCTTTTCAATCGACTGTGTTGTATAACCCATCACCCAAAGTCAGATTGTCCTCCGTCACCTTCTATTTAGTTTTCTTTTTGCCCCTCCCCCTTCCCCTTCCCCTCTCCCACCCCCCTCGTAACCACCACACTCTTGTCCATGTCTTGTAGTCTCGTTTTTATGTCCCACCTACATATGGAGTAATGCAGTTCTTGTTTTTTTCTGATTTACTTATTTCACTCCGTATAATGTTATCAAGATCCCACCATTTTGTTGTAAATGATCTGATGTCACCATTTCTTATGGCTGAGTAGTATTCCATAGTGTATATGTGCCACATCTTCTTTATCCAGTCTTCTATTGAAGGGCTTTTTGGTTGTTTCCATGTCTTGGCCACTGTGAACAATGCTGCAATGAACATGGGGCTGCATGTGTCTTTATGTATCAATGTTTCTGAGATTTTGGGGTATATACCCAGTAGAGGGATTGCTGGGTCATAAGGTAGTTCTATTTTCAGTTTTTTGAGGTACCACCATACTTTCTTCCATAATGGTTGTAATACTTTACATTCCCACCAACAGTGAATGAGGGTTCCTTTTTCTCCGCAGCCTCTCCAACATTTGCTATTACCTGTCTTGTTGATAATAGCTAATCTAACAGGTGTGAGGTGGTATCTCATTGTAGTTTTGATTTGCATTTCTCTAATAACTAATGAAGATGAGCATCTTTTCATATATCTGTTGGCCATTTGTATTTCTTCCTGGGAGAAGTGTCTGTTCATGTCCTCTTCCCATTTTTTTTATTGGATTGTTTGTTTGTTGTTGAGTTTTATGAGTTC
The DNA here is from genome assembly GCF_036850995.1 of Saccopteryx leptura. Taxonomy (NCBI): domain Eukaryota; kingdom Metazoa; phylum Chordata; class Mammalia; order Chiroptera; family Emballonuridae; genus Saccopteryx; species Saccopteryx leptura. The sequence goes on from NC_089516.1 coordinate 13,692,968, forward strand.
TTTGTATATTTTGGATATTAGGCCCGTATCTGAGCTGTTGTTTGAAAATATCATTTCCCATTTAGTTGGCTGTCTGTTTATTTTGTTATCAGTTTCTCTTGCTGAGCAAAAACTTCTTAGTCTGATGTAGTCCCATTCATTTATCTTTGCCTTCACTTCCCTTACCTTTGGAGTCAAATTCATAAAATGCTCTTTAAAACTAAGGTCCATGAGTTTAGAACCTATGTCTTCTTCTATGTACTTTATTGTTTCAGGTACTATATTTAGGTCTTTGGTCCATTTTGAATTAATTTTAGTACAAGGGGAAAAACTGTAGTCAAGTTTCAATCTTTTGCATGTAGCTTTCCAGTTTTCCCAGCACCATTTGTTGAAGAGGCTTTCATTTTTTCATTGTGTGTTGTTGGCCCCTTTATCAAAAATTATTTGACCATATATATGTGGTTTTATTTCTGGACTTTCTATTCTGTTCCATTGGTCTGAGTATCTATTTTTCTGCCAATACCATGCTGTTTTGATTGTCATGGCTCTATAATATAGTTTGAAGTCAGGTATTGTTATGCCCCCAGCTTCATTCTTTTTCTTTAGGATTGCTTTGGCTATTCGGGGTTTTTTATAGTTCCATATAAATCTGATGATTTTTTGTTCTATTTCTTAAAAAATGTAATTGAAATTTTGATGGGAATTGCATTAAATTTGTATATTGCTTTGGGTAATATGGCCATCTTGATTATATTTATTCTTCCTATCCAAGAACAAGGAATATTCTTCCATCTCATTGTATGTTTTTCAATTTCCCTTAACAATGCTTTGTAGTTTTCATTATATAGGTCCTTTACATTCTTTGTTATGTTTATTCCTAGGTATTTTATTTTTTTGTTGCAATTGTGAAGGGGATTATTTTTTTTAGTTCGTTCTCAAATGTTTCATTGTTGGCATATAGAAAGGCTATGGACTTTTGTATGGTTATTTTTATCCTGCAACCTTACTGTATTGGCTTATTGTTTCTAGTTATTTTTTTGTAGATTCTTTGGGGTTTTCAATGTATAGATAGGATCATGTCATCTGCAAAATGTGATACTTTTACTTCTTCTTTTCCGATATGGATGCCTTTTATTTCTTTGTCTTGTCTGATTGCTCTGCCTAGAACCTCTAGCACCACGTTAAATAAGGGTGGAGAGAGTGGACAACCCTGTCTTGTTCCTGATTTAAGGGGGAAAGCCTTCAGTGTAGTGCCATTTAATATGATGTTAGCTGATGGTTTATCATATATGGCCTTTATCATATGTTGAGATATTTTCCTTCTATACCCATTTTGTTGAGAGTCTTAAGCATAAAATTGTGTTGTATTTTATCGAATTCATTTTCTGCATCTATTGTTAAGATCATGTGGATTTTGTTCTTTGTTTTTTCGATATGGTGTATTACGTTAACCGTTTCACGTATATTGAACCATCCTTGAGATTCTGGGATGAATCCCATTTGATCATGATGTATCATTTTTTTAATATGTTGTTGTATTCAATTTACTAGTATTTTGTTTAGTATTTTAGCATCTGTATTCATTACAGATATTGGTCTGTAGTTTTCTTTTTTTGTGCTGTCCTTGCCAGGTTTCTGTATGAGGGTTATGTTGGCCTCATAAAATGTGTTTGGAAGTATTGCTTCTTCTTCAATTTTTTGGAAGACTTTGAGTAGAATAGAAACCAAGTCTTCTTTGAATGTTTGATAGAATTCACTAGTATAACCGTCTGGGCCTGGACTTTTATTTTTTGGGAGGTTTTTAATAGATTTTTCTATTTCTTCCCTACTAATTGTTCTGTTTAGGCTTTCTGCTTCTTCTTGACTCAGTCTAGGAAGGTTGTATTGTTCTAAGAATTTATCCATTTCTTCTAGATTGTTGAATTTAGTGGCAAAAAGTTTTTTATAGTATTCTACAATAATTCTGTGTATATCTGTGATATCAGTGGTGATTTCTCCTCTTTCATTTTGGATTTTGTTTATATGAGTCCTTTCTCTTTTTTCCTTGGTAAGTCTTGCCAAGGGTTTGTCAATTTTGTTGATCTTTTCAAAGAACCAGCTCCTTGTTCTATTAATTTTTTCTATAGTTTTTCTGTACTCTATTTCATTTATTTCTGCTCTGATTTTTATTATCTTCTTTGTTCAGCTGGTTTTGGGTTGTCTTTGTTCTTCTTTTTCCAGTTCCTTAAGGCAGTAATTTTAAACCTTTGTTTCTCATGCACTCATAAACTAATTACTAAAGAAAAAGGGGCCCTGAGCTCTTCTTCTTTAGTAACTAATTTATTTGTGCCATGAGATGAAAATGGTTGTATTTAGTCAGGGGCACTGACCTTAGTAATTAGTGTGTGTTTGTGCCATGAATAAAAAAGGTTGAAAATCACTGCCTTAAGGTGTGAAGTTAAATGGTTCACTTGGGCTCTCTCTTGTTTGTTCATAAAGGCCTGAAGTAATATGAACTTCCCTCTTATCACTGCTTTTGCTGCATCCCATAGATTCTGATATGTTGTATTGTCATTTTCATTTGTTGTATATGTCTTTTGTTCTCTGCACTTATTTCTTCTTCGACCCATTCATTTTTTAAAAGTATGTTGTTTAGTTTCCACATTTTTGTGGGATTTTTTCCCTCTTTTTTGCAGTTGAATTCTAGTCTCAAGGCTTTATGATCAGAAAATATGCTTGGTACAACTTCGATTTTTCTGAATTTGCTGATGTTATTTTTGTGGCCCAATATATGGTCAATTCTTGAGAATGATTGATGTACACTAGAGAAAAATGTATAATCTGCCACCTATGTCAATCATATCCAGGTGCTCCAGTGTTTTGTTTAAGGCCAATATATCTTTATTGATTCTCTGTTTGGATGACTCATCTAGAGCCGTCAGTGGTGTATTGAGGTCTCCAAGTATGATTGTATTTTTCTCAGTTTTTGTTTTAAGGTCAATAAGTAGCTGTCTTATATATTTTGGTGCTCCTTGGTTTGGTGCATATATATTAAGAATTTTTATGTCTTCTTGATTCAGCATCCCCTTAATCATTATGAAATGGCCATTTTTGTCTCTGAGTACTTTTGCTGTCTTGTAGTCAGCATTATCGGATATGAGTATTGCTACTCCTGCTTTTTTATGGATGTTATTTGCTTGGAGTATTGTTTTCCAGCCTTTCACTTTGAATTTGTCTTTATCCTTGTTGCTTAGATGTGATTCTTGTAGGCAGCATACAGTTGGATTTTCTTTTTTAATCCATTCTGCTACTCTGTATCTTTTTATTGGTGAGTTTAATCCATTTACATCTTTATTATATGCGGCTTAAGTGTCTGTTTGTCACCGATAGCTTATTGGTTGCTTGCGTAACTGTTCTAGCCAATGGGGTGAAGTTGCTATGGCTGAACGCAAATTGAGCAGGTCAGGGGGAAGGTGAACATTTGTTTGCATTGGCAATCATCTGCTTTTGAAACAATTTAAGGCTGAATGCAAATTGAGCGTGTCAGGGGGAAGGTGAACATTTGTTTGCATTGGCAATCATCTGTTTTACATAAAAACTATGTCTTAATGTAATTTCTTTTAAGAATGCCTCCTAGAAAATACAGCACTGAAGAGGAGAGAAAAGGAGCTAAAGCTGCACAAAAATGGCTTTCTCGACAAAAAGAAACCACTGAGCAGAGAAAGACAAGGCTTGCTTCAGTCGCAGAGCAAATGCGTCTTTCTCGGCAAAATGAGACTGATGAGCATAGAGAAACAAGGCTTGCCTCAGATGCAAGACAAAAAAGCTTGTCTCGACAAAATGAGTACCTTGACCAAAAGCAGGAGAGAAATGCAAAAAAAAAACGACAGAGTAATGCTGACCGAAAGGCAAAAAGGATTAAAACAGTTTCAAACAGAGAAACTTTAATTGGGCACTAAGCAAAGGGGTGTCCTCGCCATCTGCCCTGGTTAATTCAGTTTGAATTAGCAGACACCTTTGCACAAATCATTTTAATTACAATTTATAATATCTAGAACAGCGGTCATTTCGTATGACTGCCGGGCTTTCTAGTTTAGTATAACTATTGACACTTGTGGGTTCCCTATTGCCATTTTATACATTGCTTTCTGTCAGTATTGTGTCTTGTTTGATTCTTCTCTTTTGTTTTTCTATCCTTTGTTTTTGTTTGATTGTATTCCATACTTCTTTCCTCTGTTGCTATCTTTTTTAAGTCATGTACTTCCGTGGTGGTTTTTTCAAGGGTGGTTACCATTAAGTAATGAAAAGGGTTCCTACCCTGTTCATTGTAATGCACTATCTTGTGAGTACTTCTGTACTCCATCGTCCTTTGCTAATGTTAATTTTCATCATCTCCCCTTTTTTTTGTTTGTTTTTGTTGTCACAGTCTAAATTTGGTTTTATTGTTTTCTGGGTGGAGTTTTTATTTGTGGTTTGGTTTTGTTTTGTTCTTTGTATCTGGTTGGAAAACCCCCTTTAGTAATTCCTGGAGTGGGGGTTTTCTGCTGATAAATTCCGTCATCTTTTCTGTATCTGTGAATGTTTTTATTTCTCCTTCATATTTGACGGATAGCTTTGATGGGAATAGTATTAGTGGCTGAAAGTTCCTCTCTTTTAGGACTTTAAATATTGAGTCAACTCTCTTCTAGCTTGTAGAGTTTCTGTTGACAAATCCAATAATAATCTAATGGGCCTTCCTTTATATGTTGTATTCTTCTTTTCCCTGGCTGCCTTGAGAATTTTTTCTTTGTCATTGGTTTGTGCCAATTTCATTATGATGTGCCTTGGAATAGGTTTGTTGGGGTTAAGAAAACTCGGAGTTCTGTTTGCTTCTTGAATTTGAGGCTTTAGTTCTTTCCACAGGCTTGGGAAGTTCTCATCTATTATTTGTTTGAATATGTTCTCCATTCCATTTTCTCTCTCTTCTCCCTCTGATATACCTACTATTCTTATGTTATTCTTTTTGATGGAGTCAGACAATTCCTGTAGGACTTTCTCATTTTATAAAAATTTTTGAGTCTCTTTCTTCTTCTCTCTGTTGTGCCTCAAGTTGCCTGTCTTCTATTTCACTAATCCTATCTTCTATCGGGCCTGTTCTATTAGATAAGCTTGTTACCTCGTTTTTTCAGCTCATGAATTGAGTTTTTCATCTCTGTTTGATTTGTTTTTATAGTTTCAATTTCCTTGGTAATATATTCTTTGTGTTCGTTGAGTTGTTTTCTGAGCTCCCTAAATTGCCTTTCTGTGTTTTCTTGTATATCTCTGAGTATTTTTAGGATTTATATTTTAAATTCTCTGTCATTTAGCTCCAAGGTTTCCAATATATTAAATTTTTTCTTCATAGATTTTTCCTCATCTATCTGCGCTACCTCTCTGTCTTTTGTATCCATGATATTCGATTTCCTTTTCCTTAATGGCATCTGAGGGTGGTTTTGTTGATAGAATTGATGAGAATTAATAAAGAATAAAAAGTTAAAAAAATTTTAAAAATTATTATCCCCACCCCCTTTTTTTCACTCCTCTCCTCTCCCCTCCTTCTTGAGAGAATCTTGTGGTGAACTGTGAATTATATTGTGCTAAACAGAACAAAAACTACCTGTAATGGAGGGCCTGAGTTGTCAAGAAATGATAAAGGGGCAAAAAAGGGGGTATGGACCCACAAAATGCAAAAATGGAAAAAATTTGGGTCAAGAATAAAATGATTTTCTTTTAGGTGATGGTTAACTAAGAGATATAATGAGAGGAATAAGAGGGAAACAGGAAAAATGGAAAAAATATTAAAAAGTTACTATTAAAAAAAGTTACTATTATATTTAGTGGAGCAAAAACTAGATAAAATGGAGAGCCAGGGTTGGGAACACTGCTAGTGAGTTTAAAAAGCAAAGTAAAAAAAACCCAAAGTGCCACAAAGAAAAATTTGAATCCCAAATAAAATAATTTGTTCATAAATGAGGATTGAATGAGAGGAAAAGTAAAGGAGAAAAGAAGAAACTAATATAGAGGGAGAAAAAAAAAGAAAGAGGAAAACACAAAAAAATAGAAAAAGGCACAAAAGGAGAGAGAGAGAGAGAGAGTTAAGGGTTTTGGAGTGCAACCCTCATTGAGAGAAAGGAAGAGGAAAGGAAAGATAATGAGAGATGTAACACTTGTGGGTAGTGTAGTACAAGGAGAGGAGAGAGTAAGACCGGCAGAGAATTAAATGACCAAATTGGAAGAGGAAGAAAATAATCAAGACAAGAAGATAAAAGAAACAAACAAACAAATATAATAAAATGGGATAGGTTATAAAGTCTGTGGATTATTCTTGATTTTGAGAGGTTATCTTCTTGCTCTTTCTTTTCTCTCCCTCTTTCTGGTCGGTGACTGTACCCCGGGTTCTTCCCCTGTGGCACGTTTAGGTAGATGTTTGCAGTTGATAAGTCTCTATGGCGATGTCATATATTGGGCTTCAGTCTCGTTGGCAGTCGAGGCTCATAGCATTTGCAGGATCCGACAATGAGAGAGTCCATTTTCCCGGAGCCTCTCTCCTAATCTTTCCTTCCTGAATTAGCAGCCTGATGATCCAGCTATGGGGTTGCTGCGGCCTCTGCCTGGAGAGTAAGAGGCTCAAAGAGCTGGTAAATCCCCACTCTATTCCCATTCAGTGCAGGGCTCTGGGTAAGGCTCAATCAGTCAGAGCCGCTAGCATAATCAGGCAGGGCTGGGAGCCGATTGTTTTCAAGGTGCCTTTCTATGTGCCTCTAGGCACGTACCGAATGCCTCAGCACTCTGTGCGATCCCTTTCCCCAGGCTTTTGGCACTTTGTAACCTGTTTTGGCTGGGTAGAAGATGCCCTAGTAACTGCTTGCAAAGCAGGAGGACTTACAAACTGTCAAATCCCTCTTTTTAACACATAGCCCTGAGTATGCAAGCTCTGCCAATCAGAGGTTGCCCCCACCCCTGTGTGCATAGCATAACAAGAGGTACTGAAAAATATCTCCTCTCTTGTCTTATATCTCTGACCTGAGAGAGATCTTGTCAGTTAGGGTCACATACGTCAGTTGGGAGGTGAGCAGACTGTGGGTTAAGCTAATCCTTCCTGGGTCTGTTAGCTTGTATGGCTGGGTGAGGTGCCCCACCTGCCTGGAGAAGTTCAAGCGTAGGGTATCTCGTTTTCATGCGCCGCTCTTCAGGGTGGAGGGGTGACACTGAGACTCCGGTCAGAGCCCACACAAAGGCCTCTGACGCTGCCCTTCTGTCCGGGAACACGGGCGCCCGCTCCCGGGGGAATCTCTCACCCACTCTCTGCACTCACCGACCAGGATATCATGCTGGCCACCTCTCACCCTGGGTGAGGCTCCCTCCTAGCCACCCTGGCTGAGGCTCCCTCCCTGCCGGGAGAAGTTGGAGAGTAGGGGAATTTCGCTCCTGCTCACTCTCCACGCGCCGCTTTTTCAGGGCACAGGGGTGACCCTGAGACTCTGGATTCGGCCCACATAAAGGCCTCTGACTCTGCACTTCTGTTTGGTAACACGGGCACCCACTCCTGGGGCTCTAGGAGGAATCTTTCCCACACTATCTGTGCGCGCCAACCAGGAGATCGGGGTGGATGGCTGCCCCACTTGCCTTTCTTTGTCTGGGTTTGGTGCGAGCGTTAGCTTGTATTGACTGGGTTGCCACAAGCACAGTTTTTCCTCAGCTTGGATGTCCATGCCACAGCCTGGTTTGGATGTTCGTGTGGCAGTCTGGTTCTATTCACACCCTATGCCCGCCTCAGTTCCTATACTATCAGTTCCCAGTGAAAGCAGCCCTTATTTAAGTTAGTGAGGAAGGCGGAGTGTTTCTTCCTCCGTTTTATTTCCTTCGGGGTTGATTATATATTTAGTCAATTTTTCGTTTGATCATACCTTTGCATTTAGTGTGGAACTGCTGGAGGCTCCAAGGATAGATTTTTCTGTCTCTGGTTGAAGATCTTGTTGAATTTTGGGGGAGATTTATTGGTATCGTTCCTTATGGCGCCATTTCTTTGATGTCACTCGGCAACGCCATTTTAAAGAGCTTTTTTTTATGAATAAATTTTTATTAATGTTAATGGGGTAACATCAATAAATCAGGGTACATATATTCAAAGAAAACATGTCCAGGTTATCTTGTCATTCAATTATGTTGCATAACCATCACCCAAATTCAGATTGTCCTCCATCACCCTCTATCTAGTTTTCTTTGTGCCCCTCCCCCTCCCCTTCCCCCTCTCCCTCCTTCCCTCCCGTGCCCCTTCCTCCCCCCCCACCCCTGGTAACTACCACACTCTTGTCCATGTCTCTTAGTCTTGTTTTTATGTCCCACCAATGTATAGAATCATGTAGTTCTTGTTTTTTTCTGATTTCCTTATTTCACTCCATATAATGTTATCAATATCCCACCATTTTGCTGTAAATGATTTGATGTCATCATTTCTTATGGCTCAGTAGTATTCCATAGTGTATATATTTTGTTTTAAGATTAAATCATGGCTTCTTCGAGTAGGCATAAATGTAAGAATAGTCCTAACACCTTCTGTTATATATGTGGCTGTTACACACTTCAACGTCAAAGGCACAATATTTCATCATTTGTGACACGTGCATATATTGCCTATTTTCAAGTTCCCCTTGGCGATCAAGACAAGAATTGGGCTCCTCATCTTGTGTGTCATAATTGTGAGGAAATGCCTCGTGACTGGACAAAAGGAAAACGCAAAGGAATGCCTTTTGGTATTCCCATGGTTTGGCATGAACCTAAGCACCACAGCAGTGACTGTTATTTCTGTCTGATCCATACAAAGGGCATTGGCAAGAACAAACGGCATATGATCACATATCCTAATATTCCTTCAGCAATACAACCTATCCCACACTCTGAGACACTCCCAGTTCCAGTTTTCAATGGTTTTATTTCCTCTAAGGATGAAGAAAATGAACATGGTGATCAAGTGTATTTTGATAAGATGCATGAGGAAATGGTTGTAGAATCTGAAGGGTCTTTTTCTGATGCCAAGCAGTCATTAACCCCTCAGCAGTTTAGCCAACTCAAATTGAATGACTTAGTAAGAGATTTGGGCCTCTCAAAGAAAGCAGCTGAGTTATTAGCCTCCAGGCTTCAAGAAAAGAATGTACTTTACCAGTCAGCTAAAGTATCCCATTTCAGTGAACAAATTTTTGTGGACTTTTTTTCTGAAGACAAACACTTTGTTTACTGTCATGACTCAGTCAGCTAGGTGTTACCACTTATAGTCCAACAGAATGGCGGCTATTTCTTGACAGCTCTAAACAGAGTCTGAAATGTGTTCTCCTACACAACAGTAATGTTTATGCAGTGGTTCCAACTGGTTATTCAACTCATCTGTGAGAAGATTATAATGACATAAAAATTGTCCTCGACTTACTGAAGTATGAGGAGCATAACTGGATCATTTGTGTGGATCTTAAAATGGTAAATTTCCTGCTAGGACAACAGACAGGTTTCATGAAATATCCTTGCTTTCTGTGTTTGTGGGACAGCCGAGCTTGGGAGAAACCCTGGACACAGAAGGAGTGGCCAAAATGTGAAGCTCTGGAAGTAGGGATGCAAAATATTGTGAATGAACATGTAGTTAGTCGAGACAGGATCATTTTTCCCCCACTTCAGATCAAGCTTGGCTTAATGAAGCAGTTTGTTCAGGCTTTGAATAGAGAAAGTGCATGCTTTCAACATATTATTTCTGCTTTTCCTGCCTTGTCTTTTGAGAAGATAAAAGCAGGTGTATTTGATGGACCTCAAATTCGAACCCTCATATGAAATGAAGAATTTGCCAGGAAGATGAATAAGAAGGAGAAAGCAGCATGGCAGTCTTTTGTGGCAGTTACAAAGAACTTCCTTGGCAACAAAAAAGCAGAAAACTATGAACTTTTGGTTCAAAGGATGTGACATTGGATGTAACATGAGCGTTAAGATTCACTTCCTGAACAGTTACCTTGATAAGTTTCCCGAAAATCTGGGAGCTGTTATGGATGATCAGACTACTGCTGGAGCATCAAACGAGATTGTCCTCAACAAGTACACAAACACAAGAGCTACAAATGCAAATTTTTGCCTGAATAGAATTTAAATAAGTTTTGCACAAATTTTATAATTAAAATAAGTTCTATTTCAAAATTGTAGACAAATCCTGATACAATCATATCTTTTAGTGTATTAACTGCATTATATAAATTATTATATTTTCACAAAGATGATGCCCAAGAAGACATTCTACTTCATGTTAAACTAAATGTTGAAAATTTTACAAGATGAAAACCTTAAATCTTGAATTGCAAAAAATACCTGTAGCTTACAGAGAAAAACTAATGTCAGGTTTGAGATCAGCATACTCGAATTAGGTAAGAGTAAGTGTTTCTGTGGATGCAACAAAAATTTTGTTGCCCAGTGTTATCTATTTTAAGACCTTCAGATGTTTAGACTGTTTCTAGTTCTTCACAATTTATAAACAATGCAGTCATATCTTTATGTATGTGTATTTTAAAACTTGTCAGGTTACTTCCTTAAGAATGATTCCTCAAAATAGAATTGCTGGATCAAAGATTATAAAATTGTTTAAGGAAATTTACTGGGATATAAAGGACAGTGAAATTATTCCATAACTGGTGGTAACGCTTAGTTTGAACTGTAAATTTCCCATTTTTGAAGGAACTCAAAGGATTTAGAGCCACCTTATTTCATTCTAAATATGGCCTTTCTTTTTCTTTTGGCGTGCCAGGGGAGGATTCTAAAAACCTCAAATGGGCTTGATCTGTGGTGGTACAGTGGATAAAGCATCGACCTGGAATGCTGAGGTCACTGGTTCAAAAGCCTAGGCTTGTCTGGTCAAGGCTCATAAAGGAAGCAACTACTATGATTTGATACTTCTTGTTTCTCTTCTTCTTCTCTCTCTCTCCCTAAAAATAAATAAATAAAATTTAAAAAATAATAAAAAAGAAGAACCTCAAGTAGATATACTTCTTCAGTGGTGAGCTAGAATGCTGGAGAATAGGAGCATTGTAGGAAGTACCAAAGTGATCATAGGAAAAGAGAAAAAAGATTGGGGGAGCAGAAAAAGAGAAGACAAGAAACCATCTCAGATCCTGTATATACTGAAAGATAATCCAAGGTACGCAAGTAGTTTCCACCTCTGGGACTCTGCACTTGTGACCATGTAACAGTTCCCCCCCCCCCTAGTGATTGTTCCTTAATAAGTTGCCAGACATAATAAGTGTAACAAAAGTATTAAAGATTCTATAATACACTGGATATTTGTTCATTGTTCACCAGCACTCATGCTTTCTTCCTCCTTGTCACATGATGAAACTACATTTTTCCAAAATCCCTTGCAATTGAATTATGGCCAGTGAAATATGAGCAATAGTGATGTATTCAACCTCCTGCCTGACTCCTAAAAATTCCCATGGTTTTCCATGTTCTATTCTTTTATCTGGTGCTGGAGCTACATGATAGAAGAAGCTCTTAGTCAATTACACTCCCTTCTGTTGAAGATCTGAAAGGTATATTCTCACAGCCACAATAAGAGAGTAAGGACAGTCTTAATAATTTCACCAGGTCAGCAGGGGTGAATGAGAACTGTTCTAGTCAAATAAGGATATTAGGGTACTTTCTCCATGGCCAACACTGTAGAAACATAATGTGTAAGAGCACAAGCTTTGTTATGACATGGTATGTCATGTTATAGATATGCTATGAAGCAGTTTGCAAATTAGCCTCTCTGTCACTGGTTCCTTGGGAAACCTAATTAACCTCACTAAATTTCAGTTTACTCACTGATAAATGGTTACATAACTAATATAACTGCATTGCCAGTATGTTGTACGGAGAAAATAAATCATATATATATGAAGCAATTAACATAAAAAGGACTCACTCGATGATACTATTAGCATTTTTCCAATTTATCTAGAGAGATGATGTACACTAAAAAAATATGGTGAGGCAAAAGTAGGTTTACAGTTGTGAATACACAAAACATAGAGTTTATTCTTGTATGCTTATTTATTCATTATTGTATTATTTTCCATATGAACAACCGTAAACCTACTTTTGTCCTACCCTGTATATTGTTCATGCCTTCCAGCTCAAAATTGTACCATGCAACCAACCCATGAGGTGTCAGCATTGCAGAATTCAGGACTGAACAATGGCAGACAAACCTCTTAATCAGAAATTACTAGCTAGAAGAGTTAATATATGACAAATGATTAGCAGAGCAACCTTAAAGCCTCTATGGAAGTGGAATCATTTTAGGGGTATAATCAGCTTTTTAACAAAACTGACATTGATGGGTTCTCCAAGTTAGGTCAGAATTATTTTCTAACCTGAATCAAAAGTGACTAACCGGCTTTTTAATTAGACTCTCCCCTCCTCTTCCCATGTTTGAGCACAAGAGACAGCACTTTTTGAACCCTCAGAGTATAGACAATGGCTTCAGATAGTAGGCATTTTAAATCCTTCTGTAGCAATACACGAGAAATAAAATTAATGGAATTATCTATAACTCTGTTCTTTAACTATATGTCTGGGAGATTTTTTATTTTTTGCTAATGTACATGAAATCAGAGAAAAGAGTTAAAACTCTTTTTTTTAAAGTTGGAAGTAGGGAGGTAGAAAGACAGACTCCCGCTTGCACCCCAACTGGGATCCAACTGGCAAGCACTCTATGAGGCAGTGCTCTGCCCATCTGGGGCTTGCTCTGTTGCTCAGCAAACAAGCTATTTTAGTGCCTAAGGCAAGGCCATGGAGCCATACTCAGCACCCAGGGCCAACTTGCTCAAGCCATTCAAGCCATGGCTGTAGGAGGAGAAGAGAGAGAGAAAGAGATAGAGAAGGGGGAGGGGGAGGGGGAGGAGTAGAGAAGCAGATGGTCACTTCTCCTGTGTGCCTTCTTAACCAGCAATTGAACCTGGGACTTCTACATGCTGGGCCAACGTTCTACTGCTGATCCAATAGGCAAGGGCCTTAAAACTCTTATTATTTTTAATTTACAAAAAATTGAATTTTGCCTGGCCTGTGGTGCAGTTGATAGAGTGTTGACCTGGAATGCTGAGGTCTCCAGTTCAAAGCCCTGCGCTTGCCTGGTCAGGGCACATATGCCAAGCAAACAATGAACAACTAAAGTGAAGCAACTATTAATATTTCTCACTCCCCCTAACCTCTTTCTGTGTAAAATCATTAAATAAAATCTTTAAATTGTTTTAAATTTTGCACTAATGTCATAGTTAAGCCCACTCTGAAAACATATATATACCATGCTATTAAACCTGACAGATTTTTATAATCTTAATTAGCTAAGAATGCCCTTTTTGAACTTGGTTTAATTCCAGCTATTAATTTACCCCCTGGAGAACAAATCTGACAAACATTTTCATTACCTGTTCCTGTGAACAAGTAATTCACCCATCAGCATCCTTGTCACTCTCTCTACCAACTTTTGACTTCTCCTCTACCAATGATCCAGATGTATCTGATAACGGAGGAACTTTTTTTTTCCTTTATGTAAGGCTTTTTATTAGTCTCTTTTTCAACAGCTTTATTGAGATACAATTCACATACTACACACTTCATCCATATAAAGCAATAAATGTCTTCTAATATCTTCACAGAATGGTTCAGCCATAACCACAATTAATTTTAGAACATTTTTTTAAATTTTATTTTATTTTATTTATTCATTTTAAAGAGGAGAGAGAGACAGGGGGGAGGAGCTGGAAGCATCAACTCCCATATGTGCCTTGACCAGGCAAGCCCAGGGTTTCAAACCGGCGAACTCAGCATTTTCAGGTCGATGCTTTATCCACTGCGCCACCACAGGTCAGGCAGAACATTTTTTTTATTCTAAAAAGAAACCCTGTATGCCTTAATGGTCACTCCCTATTCCCCCATACCTCCAGCCTTAGGCAACCACCAATCGACTCTATATATCTTTATGGACTTGCCTATTCTTGACATTTCATGTACATAGAATCATACAATCTGTGGTCTGTTGTGACTGACTTCTTTCAACTATCATAATGTTTTCAAGGTTCATCCTGGTTTTAGCATGTATTAGTACTGTATTTTTATTGTTTAATATTATACTGTATGAATAGACTACATTTCATTTTCCAATTTATTAGTTGATGGGCATTTTGGGTCATTTTTCCTTTTTGGCTTTTAAAAATAATACTGCTATGAACATTCAGATACAAAATTTTATGTTTTCATTTTTTAGCACAGAAGTCAGCCTAAGGGGGCAGACCATGGTGAGGGAATAATGGAGGCAGATGTGGTTACAAATGCATTATCATCAGTCCCAGGTATACAGAGGATTTCAATGAGAAGTGAAGTCACACACACAGAGGGAAGATCTAGGAATAAGGTCAAGGAAAAATGGCCACAAACAGGAGTCAAGGCAACAATAGTCAATAGTGCAGGCTTGAAATGTCATCATGGGCATGGGTCAGGGCAGGATCAAATAATAAGACAGTCTGTGGCTTGAATAAAGGACCAAAGTCAGTGATGGAGCCAGGCCTTGAGAAGGGCAGCAAGAGAAGTGACATTCAGGTCTAAGCTGCTTCCTTTAGTTACTATCAGTTCAGCTCCTTCTCTAAGTTTCTATAGAGTTCAGGCTTCTAGTATCAGTCAAAGTTCAATCAAAAAAACAGAATCATTAGAAAATAGAAAATATCTATTCCTGTCTCTCTCTCTCTCTCTTTATTTCTATCTCTATCAGCATCTCTATCGTTATCTCTATTACTATCTCTTTCCCTATTGTTATCTCTATCTCTAGCTATATTTCTGTATTTCTATCTATATTCACAGACAGCTATATTAGGGATGTATTATAGGAATTTTACCATATGTAATTGTAGAAGCTTATTATACAGACTATGTGAGGCTGTTGCTTCTGAGTCAAGTCTGATTCTGGAGCCCAAACTCTCAAGGCTGGCCCTCAAAGAGGGAGGACAAACATGAAGTAGGGGAAACAAAGGTAAATTGGAATCTGCAAGGCTGAGCTGGAATCCATACTGATAAATTGGAACCATGTTGGACACTCACTATGACATTTAAGCCTCCAGTTTTGGTAATGGGGGTTTCCTACAGAAGTTGGCATCTGTTATCTCAGCGTTAAACACCCAACTATTCCAGGAGGTGGAAAAGCTGTAGAAGGCAGGAGCTAGAGGAGCTGGAAGCCCAGCTGTTGCCCCACACCAAAAGGGGGGAGGCAGCAGATAAGAGAACCTGTGTGAGCTGCAATAGCACCTTGTACCTTGTACTGGTATTTCAGGAGTAAGAGAAGATGGCTCTGCTTCATTTGTTATCTTCCTAATCCAATATTAAACATCTCTGAGGCCTACCCTAACCCAGAACTATGCAGGGAAGGAAACTATGGAGCAATGTAGGTCCAGTTTAGTTACATTGACACTGAATGTATTTATCTATAATGTGTGTCAACGCAGATCACGTTTTCTCAGAGAAAAAACACCTCCTTATTCTTCCAAGATCATCTTAAGGAAAAAACCATCACTCTGTGGGGTTCATGTTTTCAGTGGATGAGTAGGAATTACTTCAAGACCTTCTGGAGTGAGACTCTTGATATTTGGGATCTCAACTGGAGCCCTAAGAAGCATTTTTTTTTTCACTTAATGAGCTACCTTGAAAGGCTACAGAAATAGAACTAAAAGGATGAAATTTCTTAGTTCAACTACATCAAATAGGTCTATAACTCATAGGGTACAATCTCACACACATTTTAACCACAAGCTGTCTTCCTGGGAAATTTGTTCTTATCATCCACCTCAGACGGGGCTCACTGGGTAGATCCTAGTCAGCGTACATGTAGGACTCTGTCTCTCTATCTCTCCTCCTCTCACTTGGAAAAAGAATAAGAAAAAAAAAGAAAGAAATTTGCCTTTAGGTAATGGGGAATGAAGCAAATAAAGAGGGAGAAGTTTGCTTGATATTTATAACTGGCTTTCTTTAATGGATGTGACCACAACTCTCTAAATAGGACTAAGAGTGTCTTGTTGAAGAGCAAACAGATGTAAAATGGTAGGACTACTCATACTCCCCTGAAAGCAAATGAATTATCTTCCTTCAGGCATTGAGTTAGAATATGTTTACACTGCAACAATGAATGTGCCCAGCATTACCCATTCCTTTCTTTCTTGTTTTGCCTGTGATCATTGTTAATGAATGAAGTTAGAAAAGCACAATAAAAAGAAAACAAAAATACTGGCTTTGGATGGTTATATAAAACTAGTCTAGAGTTTAAAGAGATTTCAAGAATGAAAAGAATTATAGGTTAGCCTTGCAAACTGTCAGCTGCCCTGGGCCAAACATGATTTATGTACGCAGTAAAGGTTTCAGTTTGTTTCTTGTTCTGCTCTAGGATTCCATCTTTCTTCTAGTAAATATGACATCCTTCCTTTACACACATAAACCCTCATCACCAGCGACTTTGAAACAGAAGAGTTTGGCAATGTTTGGATGTTGTTAAATTTTCTGTTTATTTTCACCGAATGGCCTGGATGTGTTTTCCCACTGAACTAAAGACCAAACATATTTTGATTTCTTCAAGAGGTAAGCTTCTCTTAAACACAGTGAACAAGATATGATTTATTTATCACAAATGGAAAATATATTTTTCATCAAAATCTATAACTGGTATCATTCTCTGGAGTAAGTAGCTATGATAACTGAATGCCTGCATTTTTTTTTACTCCTTTGCTACATAATTCTCTTTGTTAGGAAATTCTTTGGAACCAGAATGCCCTATATTCTTAATGATTTAGACAGCCAGAAGTATCTCTTTAGTTTTATCCTTGTTGAAATCCCATTAGAAAAGATGCTCTATTAATACATTTCCAGTGAAAATTGCACACCTGATATTTCAGGACATTTAATAATTAAATGAGCAGCATGACTCCCAAGTAACTGCAAAATTACTTGATGGCAACTGACAAAGGCCTATTTGTTATATCCGATAGCTTCCAATCTAAGAGAAAAAAAGGTACCAACATCCAGTCAAAGAATTAAATGGAAGGGGACACTACTGAAATTACTACAGATTGAAGAAAACCAGGCAGTCTCTAAAGGCCTTCTCTAAAGCTCTCTTATCATTGGCAACTGAGAATATGTTACACTGATTTGAAATGCTACTCCTGTCTTTTTGACATGTGCCATGTATTAATATCCTATCCCAATACCTTTTTTGACCCATTTGGGGTGGAAGAGGGATATGTTTGTTTGTTTGTTTTATTTTGTTTTTTTTTTTATTCAAAATCAGTTTCTGGTGAGAAAATATGGTTCTTAATTTTAGAAAATACACATTCTAAATACTGGGCTAATGGAAAGTCAAGGGTGGTTAGAATTAGCAACCGGGCTACTATCCTTTCTAAACTGATGCTAAATCCATACTGACTTTCCCTTATTGTATCTACAGTGTCTTCTTTTTACCCTCCATTTGGGAAAAAATACATATGACTTTATTTTCTTTACATCTCAAGTAAAGGAGCATTGGCTGGTTTGTGGATTTTGCCTAAAAAGGCAAAACTTGACCTTATCTACATTTCAGTAGTTAGTAGCAATAGTTATCACAGTTGTAACCTTTTCAGCTATACATGTTATACACATTAGGACATCACTCCATTGAAATTCAAAATAATAGATAATCTTTCCTACCTACAGAGAAACCAGCAGTTTTATTATACCCAACACAATGTATTGTGATAGGAGTTGGATTTTAGTGAGGGGAGGACAGTTGGATCAAAGCCCTTTCCAAGAACCATTGTTGTCTTATTTTTTAATATAATTTAGGAATTTTGCTTTTCAATTTTAATAGTTTATAAAAACCAAGAATAAAATTAGTCTAATAATCACTTAGCTCTGGAATAACATTCTTAACATCCATCCATATAAATTCCACTTACCATTAAGATCAGCAGTGACTAGTTTTTCATTTTCTTTTGCCAGAAAATCAGTGGTTGGGAAAGTGGCAATTCAAAAAAATTTAAGCTAATGGAGTGGAAATTCTTTAAAGGAAGTAAAAAAATTAATATGGGCACCACAGGGTCCTCTTCTTTCTTGATACCCAAAGGAAGAAAAAATATACTAAAAAGTATCTGGGTACAAAATTGAGTACTGGGCTTAAAAGTTTGCAGACTCAGCTATGCTGTTAACTATATAGTTAAAACCTTGGATTATCCCAAATTATGTCTATGTGTATAAGTTTTCTCTTTTGAAAAAGGGGGATGATCTTTGCTTGGCCTGCTTCTCTGTGTTTTGACAGTTCAATGATAAAGGACAAAGAACTTTGCCAGCGGCAGAGCATTATATGAAGCTAAGATGTTACAATGTGAGGCTGCCTGTACATGACAAGGCCGTTGTGAGACAGGAACACCTCATGACAAACAAATCATTGGCCATGGTTTTCAAAATCAATAATTCTCTGCCCTGGCCGGTTTGCTCAGTGGCAGAGTGTCGCCCGGTGTGGAAGTCCTGGGTTCAATTGCCAGTCAGGGCACACAGGAGAAGCAACTATCTGTTTCTCCACCCCTTCCCCTTTTCTATCTCTCTCTCTACCTCCTGCAGCCATGGCTCAAATGAGCATGTTGGCCCCAGGTGCTGAGGCTGGCTCCAAGGCTTTGCCTCAGGTGCAAAAATAGCTCGGTTGCCAAGCAATGGAGCAGCAGGCCCAGATGGACAGCACATCAGCCCCAGACAGGGATTGCTGGGTGGATCCTAATAAGGGCACACACAGAAGTCTGTTTCTCTGCCTCCCTGCCTCTTACTTGATAAAAAAAAAAAAAATAAATAAATAGATAGATAGATAAATCTCAACTGTAGCTTCAGAGTAGAGAACTCTAAAAAAGAACTAATGCTGGCCCTGGCTGGTTAACCAGGCTCTGTGGTAGTGCATCAGCCTGGCATGTGGATGTCTCAGACTTGATTCCTGGGCAGGGCACAGAGGATAAGCACCCATCTGCTTCTCCACCCTTTTCCCTCTCCTTTCTCTCTATCTCTCTCTTCCCCTTCCACAGCCAAGGCTCCATTGGAGCAAAGCTGGCCTGGGCACTGAAGATGGCTCCATGGCCTCCACCTCAGGTGCTAGAATGGCTCCAGTTGCAGTGGAGCAATGCCTCAGATGGGCAGAGCATCACCCCCTGGTGGGCATGCCGGGTGAATCCTGGTTGGGCACATGTGGGAGTCTTTCTGCCTCCCCACTTCTCACTTCAGAAAAATAAAATTAAAAACGACTAATGTCTGGGCCCCACTACCAGTGGCTATGATATCATTTGTCTGGGGTTTGGCCTTGGTATCTGGACTTCTAAAAACTCCCAGGTTATTCTAATGTATATCTAAGCTCAGGAAACAATTGCAGAGTAAGGACTTTTGGATGCCTGATTCCTGCCTACACCTTGAGTTGCATGTCTGGCTTAAATACAGAGCTGTAGTGATATCCTACTGAAGATCCACTGGACCCAGCCATAGGAGGTAAGTCATTGGGATAGGCCCAGAAAATTTACATGTGAGTCCTGCATGCATTACCTTTAAGAAATCAATGATTTCACTGATATTAATAGTATCAGAGCTAGTATCTATTGTACACTGGCTATGGACTACTAACTAGTCTTGGTAATCATGCCTAGTCCCCAATAGCAACACAAAATAGACATTATTATACTATTTTATAGCAGAGGAAACAGGGGCTTACACACATTTAGTGACTTAAGGGATACATTTTTCCTTATTTACAAAATGGTTATAATAATAACCTGTCATACATAACAATCATATAAAATAATATACACAAAATCCTTTGTGCATTAAATTACTGTATGTAAAGTTGGCAAACATATAGTCGTGTGGAAAAATATGAGTTTCAGCTTCAGACAGACTAAAGTTTCTATCCCAGTTCTTTCCATGTAAGAACACTGTAACCTTAAGCAATTTACTTAAGATTGTTTTGACTGTGTTTTCAAAATGATATAATAGAAATAACATTACTTTTTTAGGGTTGTTGTGGATTACAGATAATGTCCTTAAAGAAAAAAGCATAATTTTTGGCTCTACAGCTCAATCAAAGCAGCTATTGTCCTTTCAAACTGTTTGCATATCTAAGATCAGGTTGTTCCTACTCTCAAACTGAAGATTAATAGCTATTGAATCTTGAAATAATTTTTTTGCCTTTGTTGTTAGTATTATTGAAATTCAATATTTTGGTTATTCCATTCTAAATTTTGAATCATTTGGGTTGAGTTTATGACTTTGTATAAATTCCATCTAAAAACCTTACTATTTCTATAGTTAAACAGAGCCTATTGTTTGGTCAATGTCAAGTCAGTAAAAGAGGACTGATGATGCATCTCTACCTCTCTGTGGCCTGGAAAATCAGTTCTCCTGGAAAATTAGCCACCACAGTCCTTATTGTCCTGGTCAGAGTGTCCCCAGGGGCTTCAGGACTCACACCAAAATTTGCAGACCCCAAATCTTAGCCCCATTTGGCATAGGGGGATTCAAACCATGTCTAACAGTCATTAGAGAGAAGTCTAAGCCCTTGTCCCATTCCTTGCTCCTTAAAAAATAAATAAGTTTTTTAAACATTTCAACCAACTGAGGCAGATTACTTCTCTCTAAAAAACAAAACAAAACAAAAAAACATTTAAAGGCCAAAAGGTCAAAGGTCAACATCATAGGTTAAACTAGCCATTGGACAAGCAATCATCCCCTTATGTGCTATGGGGTAGGTAGGTGACTCACTGTGGCATTCCTGAGTGATTAAAATATTTTCTAACATATATGGCAAAAGAGAAAGCAAGGAAAATGGTGTATATTTACTCCTCTCTCTGTCTCTCCCTTTCCCCCGTATTTTCTCTCTCTCACAGAACAAGGCCAATTGCTAAACCAAGTAGAACTCTGAAGAGAATCAAAACATTAACTGTTGGCTACCATAGGAACTTGCCCTGCTCTGAAGAGATGCACTAGCCTTCTACCAGGTATACCCAGCATTATCTGCCTCATATCCAAGGCAGATAATGGATAGCACCCATGCTACAGGTCAAACTTCCCTCATCATGGTGTTATATAAAACTACTCACAATGTGGGGTCTCTTAATGCCATACCTTCATATCTTGATTGTATCACTGCGCTCCCCCCCAATACTCAGACTTGTAACTGTTCCTACATCCATACAATGGAGGCCTATAGAGTGACCATCAGCCTCAGTCCTGTCTGTGTTTAATTTTGGCTTTGGACTGACTGCATGTCTTTCTGTTCCTTCCAGCTTGGCCTGAGCACATGGCCTGTGACTGGCTTTGCTTCTGTGTCCAGACTATATGTACTTTCCCTTCTTTCTACATTAATTGACTTCCATGAGCCTCCAGTTATGAGTCTTTTCTTGGCTACCCACTTTTCACTCACAATAGTACCGATGGCTCTTACTACCACTTCCACATTGGCCATTTGTAACTTTGGGTCTCCATCCCAAGTCTCTCTCCTTGTTCCAGATCTACAGAGCTATCTGCTGGCTCGATAGCTCCATCTGGAAGTTCCACACAATTCAACATCAACCTACTCCAAAATATTTCTTCCCTCTCCTCCCTCTCCCAAATTTGTTCTTTTCATTCACTTTCTCAGTCCATAGTGCCACAATCTACCTGCCTAACTTTGCTAAGATTTGTTGTGGCTGTGACTAACAGAAACCTAGAATAACAGTGGCTAAGACAAAAATGGAAGTTCATTTATTTTTCGCATGTAAATGAGAGTACTTCAGGACTGATTTGGCAGCTCTGCAATTATCAGGTAACCAAGTCCTTTCTTTTTTATTTTTTTAATAATTTTTAAAATTTATTGATTTCAGAGAGAGAGAGAGAGACGAACATTGATCTGTTCCTGTATGTGCCCTGACTTGGGATTGAATCAACAACCTCTGCACTTCAGGACAATGCTCTAACCAACCAAGCCATCCCGCATGGGCACAAGTCCTTTCAATCTGGCTGTTCTGCCCTCCTCAATATGCAGTTTCTATCTTGTGTTCCAAAATGGCTGCTCCACCTTCAGCCATCATGGTTGCATTCCAGTCACGAAAAAAGGAGGAAAGCGAAGGAAAAAGGTATAATCATTTTCATTGAGGACTCATCATAGAAGTTTCACATAGTATGTTTATTTACAACCACTGGCCAGAACTTATAGTCACTTGGTTACAAAGGAAGCTGGGAAATATGGGTTTTATCCATTCCCCTTAAAATTCCAGGCTTCTATTACTAGGAAAGAAGGGTATAATGTATTTCTTGGAGACAATAAGCTAGAAATGTGGGAGTCATTCTTATCTCCTGCCTTTCCTCACCTGCTGCCTCCAAGATCAACATTTCCTAAAATTCCATCTCCTAAATTGCTCTCAAGTGTATTCAAGCCCCATCATTCACACAGACTATTATGAAAACCATCTGAAGGGGTTCTCTGAGTTCAGTCTCACAGTCCCCTAGATATCCAATCCATTCGCCACAGGTCATTAAAGTTTTCTTTCAGACATGCAACTTTAATGATCACTTTTGTTTGATCCTCTATTGCCTTCAGGACAAAGTCAAAGCTCTCACTAGTGGTGTAAAGCCCAACTCTCCTTGAATTTACCCTATCTTCCAGTTGTAGAAAACTTGTACTTCCTGGAAGACAGGACACTGTTTCATGGCCCTTAGCTTTTTCATGCTGTTCCTTTAGCCTAGAATGTCCCTCTTCCCTTGTCTTGACAAATAAACACCTACTTCTCCTACCAGACCCAGCGCAGACTCCACTGCTTTGTGAGGTCTCCTCTGACTCCCCCAGGCTAGACTGCATGGGCCCGTGGCCCATGCATCAACCTCCATAAAGCACCTACCTTGCCATTTTAGCTTTACAATTCTAGAATGTCAGCTCCAAGGCTGTGCCTTATTTATCCTTGAGCTCTTAACTTCCAAGAATAGTGTCTAGTCCAGAGCAGGGATTCAATGAAGGTTTATTGAGCAAATGAAAGAAGAAAATAAAATACTGAAACTTGTTAGAGTAAACAGGCTTTGAGAGAAGGTTTTAGGACGTTTCCTGTACGTGAAGTGAAAAACTTAGTATATAAACTTAAACCATTTATTTGGAGTTTTTGATCCTTTTTGCTGTCTGATTGCCAAGCATGCTATGGGTAGTTAATATCATTAGATATGTGACTTCTCAGTTTGGAGTTATTTTTATAATACACTCAAAATTCAATGTATAGCATATACCACAAAAAAAGAAATATAATTCTCACCTTGAAGTCTATTGATGCACATCTTGGGCAGGAGTCAGGCAACCTTCCTCCTAGTACTGGCTCAGCAACTAGCTTCAACGGGCCAGTGAAATTTTCAGGGTTTTGGTTTTCTGCAAATGAGAAATTTGAAAAAGATGATGTCTAAGTTTCTCCTCCAGCTCAAACATGCTCTAATTGTGTAAAACCATGCTCTGAAAAGATGGTTGATGTGTTTTGCATTACAGGGTATCTTCTGTCTTGGATATTTTATTCTGACTTGGGAAAATAAACTCAGGATCTCTTAAAAGAAAGATCATGAATGCAGGGGAGTTAGGTCAAGGTAAGGATGATCTTAAAACAGGAGAGCAACAGAGTTGTGGTGAAAATGAGGTTTGTGAACCAGCCTGTCTTTTCTCCCTCTATCCACACACTGTCCTATTTATTTTTTAGGGCAAGAGATGAAAGTAGGTTGGACTGGGAGGGGGATGGGCAAAGGGGCATCCTGCAGCTGCTGTTTCCTTTTATGTCTCCTTAAACCTGGTGACAGGGTGGAGGAAAAGCTAATTGAGGTGAGATGACTTCCGATGTGCCTGAGGGTCCCAACTCCTTTCACCTCCCCTTTCCCTCTGAACATTTCAAATATGCATAATGACAAACACTAAGACTGCAAGCCTGACTGGGCTGGGCTGTGAATTTTTTTGTGGATAAAATGTGCTTTCTAGTCTCTGGGGCCTGGGGGCGTTTGTGAGGGGAGACTGAGGACTCTGGCTTCCTCTCTGTCTTCTACATGAAAAGGCGGCTGCCTTTGGAATTTCCATGTTGGTGGTTTGACAGACATGAAGGTGGAAATCCTGTAATTGAGAAAGCAAATGAGAGGCTGATTTCTCCTAAAAGAGATGGGAACTTCGCTCTCTGAGGAATGCAGTGTGACGTGGGAGTGTGTGTACTAGTCCCCAGAAGGTTCTAATGGGATTCTATTCTTCAATAACTTTCTTAAGCCTTGAGGCTCTGTCATACAAGGCTACATTTTGCTGACTGAGTGTGCTCCTGAGATGGTTAACAAGTAACTATTCTTAGCTCTTAGCAGTCAGGAGTTTTCAGTTGTTTCCACACTCCCCTTACTCTCTGCTTCCTTTCACTCCTCTCCAGGCTGTTTGGATTCTTGCTTGTGTTTTGTTTTTTTGTTGATAGTTTATATGGTAAGTGGATGGTCTTTGAAAAAGACCTCCCAAACTTCCAGTTTCCTCATTACGTTCGGGGAACTTTTCCAAAGAGGAGTGATTTGCTCTACTAAATCAGTGATTGCAGTCCTTTGTAATGGTCTTCCCTGCAAATGATTACCTATGACCTGTTCACCCCAGACTGGATTGGGTGCTATATTATTCACAGAGTACTTCTTTTTCAAGTCCTAATTTCTCTGAACTTGCAAACTGGGCATCTGGACAAATCCTGCAGTGAGGAGCAGGGCCAGTGCGTACATGATTAGCACCCCCAGTACCAGTCCCCTCTGTGGGACTCCTAAGATATGTGGGTTACCCTCCCAACGCCTTTGACATTCACCTGGCCATTTCTCCCCTAACTTTTATATTTTATTTTATTAATTATTAAAAAAAAATTTTTTTCCTGCCACTTTATTTATTTATTTATTTTTTTTTTTTTTTACATTTATTTTTTTTAAATAATTTTATTTTTTAATGGGGCAACATCAATAAATCAGGATACATATATTCAAAGATAACAAGACCAGGTTATCTTGTCGTTCAATTATGTTGCATACCCATCACCCAAAGTCAGATTGTCCTCTGTCATCTTCTATCTAGCTTTCTTTGTGACCCTCCCCCTCCCCCTTTCCCTCTCCCTCCCCCCCCCCTCCCCCTGTAACCACCACACTCTTATCAATGTCTCTTAGTTTCACTTTTATGTCCCACCTACATATGGAATCATGCAGTTCCTGTTTTTTTCTGATTTACTTATTTTACTTCTTATCATGTTATCAAGATCCCACCATTTTGCTGTAAATGATCCAATGTCATAATTTCTTATGGCTGAGTAGTATTCCATACTGTATATGTACCACATCTTCTTTATCCAGTCACCTATTTACGGGCTTTTTGGTTGTTTCCATGTCCAATGTTTATTTTATTGATTTTAGAGAGAGACAGGAACATTCATCTGCCCCTGTATGTGCCCTAACCTCTGCACTTTGGGACAATGTTCTAACCAACCAAGCCACCCAACTAGAAATATTTATTTTTTAGATGAGTACAAATTTCACATGGCACAAAAGGAAAAGATACAAGAGTATTTAGTGAAAGGTCTCCCCCTTACCACTATAACACAGCCTACCTGTCCTCCTCTCTGTAGGTAACCAATGTAACTGACTTTTCTGAATCCTTTCAAAGATAGTCCATATTTATTAAACAACGATGTAGACAGGATCTTTTTCTTTCTTTTTAAAGCAAAATTGTAGCACACTATTCACAGCTGGCCCCTTGCTTGACTGACTTATATGTCTTTGAGCTTTTTCCATCATGAGTTCATATACACATGCCTCATTCTTTTCTTATGGCTGCATAGTATTACATGGTGTGGATGTGCATAATATGTTTAGCTAATTATAAGGCCATTTTTAACTTCTGGAAATACATGTACAGAAGGCCTTGCCACAGGAAGCAGCATCATTACACAGTTTCCTCCTCTCCTCTTAGGATAAATGTGGTATCTAAGCCTCCTCCCAGGGTCACTAAGTTTCTCACAGCCTGAAGCCTGAGCAGCCCTCATCCCTCTGCCATCAGACCCCTGGGAATTATTACTTTTTTCCTCTAGAGAGAAAGCTGGATTTCTAACCTCTCAACCTATATTATTTTATTAGCAATGCTACTTTTATGTAATTCCTATTATTATGCTCTGGGCATGAGAAAGATTTGTTTCACTATTTCCAGACCACATAAGACTCTGACATGTTGAGATGTCACAGCAAGTAACTGCCATGTTACCCTGTGCCCTAGGATAATATATATGTGTCATCGGGCATCTCTACTTACCTAGACACACATCACAGATTCCAGAGAAATCACTAGAGCACCTCAGCTTGTTCTAGGAGTTGGGTAATAACATTCATTATATTGAATGGTGGTTATCATTTCCCTTACATAACTCAGCAATATCTATGGGGCCAAGACTGAGATTCCTAGAGCACAAATCATCTGTCTCATGCATCTTGGTTCCTTCAGTGCCTATCACAGTGCCTGACATCTGGTAAGTATGTAAAATAAGCTAACTTTGGTATTTAGAAAACATATTACAAAAGATAAATCATGTTGAATTTTACAGAAAGTCTTTGTATCTTTCAAGGTTTGATCAGAGAAGGAAAACCATAAACAATTATGTTATTGTTTCTTACAGGAATGTGACCTTACACGATCAAGAAAGCTGATAAAATAGTTTTGTCTGACTGTTGCTTCTGCAGCAGGCACTGTATCTGAAGTCAACAGAACAGGCAATTGCAAAAGACAGATGAGGTGAGGACAAGCCTGTACTTGTGCGAGTCTCCAACTGTCCCCAGCATCCAGTTCAGTGATGCAACAACCTGAAAGAGAACCTGGTGGCCCTCATCACAAAGGTGAAAATGGACTCAGCACAGGAGACAGACAAGCTGAAGACAAAGCTGGAGCTAGAGAAACTGCAGACGTTACTGTTGTCCCAGAGGCTGCATGCACTGGCCCATTAGTGGGAGAAGCTGTGAAGGATCTGGCAGAACTGGAAGAGCTGTGGGCCCAGGGGCTGCCCCACATGGACAGGGGGAGCTAACAGATCAGTGACAACATGTGGGAATTGCAACTTAACCTGCAGTGTAACTCATCGATAGTGTTTGCTTTCTTCTGATATTACCCAAAATCAGGTTCTCTAAAGAAAATATTCACAGACTATAAATTAGCTTCCCAATTTAATCTTGAATGTCTATAGAGAGGCAAAGAAGAATGTAATATCTTTCCATTTCTCCCCAAAGATGGTATTTTCAGGCTCATGGGAAACCCATGATTTTACTGGGAACATGATAAACACTTCCCCTGAAACAAAATAATTTTTTTTTCCAGATTATATCATAGAGTGCAGTTTAGGCTGGATAAAGAGACAGTCGTCTTTTTCCTGTAGTTATTTTTTTTCTTTCTTTTTAATTTTTATTTATTTATTTTTTTTAGAGAGAGAGAGAAAGGGACAGACTGGAAGAAAGAGAGATGAGAAGCATCAATTCTTTATTGTGGCACCTTAGTTGTTCATTGATTGCTTCTCATATGTGCCTTGACCAGGGGGCTAAAACCAAACCAGTGACCCTTTTCTCAAGCCAGCAACTTTGGGATCAAGCCAGTGACCTTGGGCTTCAAGCCAGCAACCATGGGGTCATGTCTATGATCTCACATTCAAGCCAGTGACCCTGTGCTCAAGCTGGTAAGCCTGCACTTAAGTTGGTGAGCCCACCTGCAAGCCAGATGAGCCCACACTCAAGCCAGTGACCTCAGGGTTTAAAACCTGGGTCCTTAGCATCCTAGGCTGATGCTCTATTTGCTGTGCCACCGCCTGGTCAGGCACTATTTTTTCTTAGTCAAGTATTTTTCTCACCCCATTAAAGGTTTAAAAAAATATTAAGTATATGAGCTCTTTTTTCCTTCTTGAATATACTTTCATTTTATTTTTATTATTTTTATTTAGAGAAAGGCAGGGAGAGAGAGACAGAGAGACAGGGACATTGAACTGTTCTTGTATGTGCCTTGACCAGGGATTGAACCCACAACCTCAGCTTTGGGACAATGCTCCAACCAACCATTCTTTAATTTTCTAAAAGCAGTAAAAAACATCCTGATAGTAGATCTTAGAGGACTGACTAATGCTTTTAAAAGGAGATATTTTTAGCCCATTCTGAAGTTACTCAGTTCTTTTCAGACACTGTGGTAGACTGCACAATTGGTCCCAATTTTTAACTTCTTCTACCCCAGCTTTGTTGTATGAGTTTCCAGTACCTATGATTACAGATAAAGAACATTTCCTCAGCACTTGATTTTGGGCTTGGTCATGTGACTTGATATAGCCAATGGCATACATGTTGACAGAAGCAACAGTGGCCAGTTCTGAGCCTGGACCTTCAGTGACCTTGTGTCTTTTGCTTGTCCTCTTGTACTTCTGACATCCCATTTTAGAGATGAAGAAATTAAGAGAAGAGCTTAATTCACATGAGAAGAGATTGTCCCAGGGAGTAAAAACCACCATACTGGTCCCCAAAATGAGCAAACATGGAGTGGAGCTACTATAAGTGACCTGAGATTTGTGAGAAGATATGACCCCTATTTGAAGACAATGAGTGGGGGGGGGGTTGTTACATAGCATTTTTGTGAAAATACCTATTTCAGTTATCTTTCTATGAAATCCCCCCCCACACACACACACTACCAAAAAACAAAACAAAATTAAGTGGCTTGTAACAGCAACCACCATTTCTTTGCCCACAAACCAGCCACTTGGGTGGAGTTCTTCAGAGAAGGTTCATCTCTCTTCCACATGGGGACAGCTCTAATGGGGCTGGAACACCCCCTCCCAAGAGCCTTGCTCAAGTAACTGTCAAGTGGGTGCTGGCTGCCAGCTTCAGCTCACTGGGGCCTTGCTACATACACCTCTCCTTGGGTTGCTGTCTTCCTCACAAATGGAGCCTGCATTCCAAGTGTGAGCATCTCAAGAGACCGAAAGTAAAAGCTACCTGTTTCTTAAGGCTTGAGCCAGAAACTGGCACAACCTCCCTTCTGCCTTATTTAAGCTGTTAAGCATTCACAGAGCCCACATTCAAGGGCATGGGTATATAGACTTTGCTTCTTGAGGAGTGTCAAAGAATTTCAGGACCATGTTCTAAAACTGCCACAATACATAACTGATACGGACACCTTTAGGCATAAACACTTCTACCAGCAATGGAAAACATGTTTTGGGGGTAAGAAATGAAAAGGAAGAAACTAGGCAAATACAGAAGAGGCACATGAGAAATACCACCCATCTTATACCCTTCTTCTTAGAAATTTTCCAGTTTCTAATCTAGCAACAAAGCAAAGAAAAAAAACCCAAATATTTGTGTGGCCCAACTGGCAACTAGAAATATTAGAGAGAACTTTGGATTTGAGGAGTAGAGTAGGAATTTGATAAAACAAATTTGGGCCACTGTGTTGTTATGGATTAAGAAAAAAATGACTTTAATCAGGTGATCTGGTTTTGTCTCTATTCTGCACTCCTTTCGTGTTCTCTGGAACATTACTTAACCTCTCAGGGTCTCAGGTCTTTTATCTGTAAATGAAGCGAACAGGGTGGTATTTGAGATCTCTTCCTGTTCTGACACTGTATGAATCATTGTCATTTGCTTTATGACTCTGACATCTAGATGATGGCCTGGACGTTCTATATTTAATGCTTCAGAATCTATTTTTGCTACATGCCCTCAATAATGAATGGGATTCCTTAGTAAAACCAAACCTTACAAGGTCTGAGCAATAATGAGCTTCAGAATAATGATGGCTAGGCTGAGTGGGACAGCTACACTAGTGGCTGAGCACTCACTTTTCCTTGTTATTGCAATAAAATGAAAACACCTTCTCTTCCTCCACTTTGGCATAGAAGACGCAAACATGTTTTCAAAGGGAAGTTTACTAAAAGCTAAGAGAATAAAAAAGAAATAAGTGTTTCCAAAAATAAATGTAGTATTAAAGTATTCATTTCTAAATACAGGAAGTAAAAGCAATAAAGAGTTTGTCTGAGCTGAAAACTTATGCTAAATATGTCCCTGTGGTGCTATGGATTAAGCCTACTAAGAGATGGGTTAAAATCCCAGTTCTGCCATTTTAGTCTATTACCCTGGTAAGTTACATAAGCACACTGAGTCTTAATTTCTTCATCTCTAAAATGAGGATAATCATATCTGCTATGGTCTGAATATCTGTGCCCTCCCAAGTCCATGTATTGAAATCCTAGCCCCCAAGTTATGGTATTTGGAGGTGGGGCCTTCGGGAGATGATTAGGTCATGAACATAATTCATGCTCTTATAAAAGAGATCCCACAGAGGTCCCTAACCCATTCAACAATGTAAGGACACAGCAAGAAGTTGGCAGTCTGTAACCAGGAAGAGGGCCTTCACCAGAAACTGGTCATGTTAGCACTCTGGTCTCAGACTTCTGGTCTCTAGAATTGTGAGAGGCAAAAAAATCTGTTGTTTATAAGCTATCCAGCCTATGGTATTTTGTTAAAGGAGCTCAGACTAAGATAATACCTACCACTCACAGTTGTTTTTAGGATTAAATTAGATAATAAAGGCAGAGCAAAAGGCTCATAGAAGGTTGACTTGGGTTGGGTCCATGAAAAGCAAACCCAAAGACAAGGGTTTGAGTGAACGTGGTTTAATAGGGAGGTGCAAGGAAAACATCCTGGCAAGTGGGAGAGTGAAGAAAGAAAAGGGAGTCCATAAAGAACATGATTATTTAAGATAACTACCAGAGGGGGTGACTAGATCCCTCTGCAGAAACTCTAGGAACTGGTATAAACACATGCTCTAGATAACCCCGCTCAGAAATCAAGGAAGCTGTGGTATCTATATACCCTCTTCTGTTAGTCTAGGTTGAGGGCTTCTCCTGGGGTTGAGAATCCCCCAGTAATCATGGCTTGCTGTGAGGGGTAGAGTGGTTCCCGGAGAAAGCCCTCAGTCAGAGATGGTAACACTGGCAGGTGAAAGTTGTCCAGAGCACACTGATATGTAAGGTAAGAAGCATGGGCAGTGCACAGCTAGCATTTGCCGCAAAAGTGCTCACCAAGTGTTCCTTCCTTCCTTTTGTCCCAGTCTTTAATAAAAATTGGTGCAACCAAGCTCAATTTCCTTTCTTCTAGGATTCTTAATTTTACTTTCTGATCAGAGAGCCATTCCTGTTTCACCACTTAAAACAGTGACTAACATCAGTTCATTGAACTTGGGTATAGAAGCTGCTATTATAGGTCCCTTTCCCCCTTTCCAAGTCCCAGGGCCATAAACTAGAAACAGCTGAATGTCTATCTGAAGAGTGACACATATAAACCCCAATAGAGCAGTGTTAATGGAGAGTCCTGGGGAATGTCATTCACTTGGCCCAAGAGTTTCATTTTCTTTTCTTTCTTTTTTAGAGAGAAGGAGAGAGAGAGAGAGAGAGAGAGAGAGAGAGAGAGAGAGAGAGAGAGAGAGAAAGGGAAGCTCTTCAAGATTGAAGCAGGAAGCATCAACTTGTAGTATATAGTTGCTTCTCATATGTGCCTTGACTGGGCAAGCCCAGGGTTTTGAAAGCTGACCTCAGCATTCCAGGTGTACGCTTTATCCACTGCACCACCACAGGTCAGGCAAAAATTTCCTGTTCTATTTTTGTTTTTTTAAAACAACTGAGACAGAGAGAGGGACTTATAGGGACAGACAGGCAGGGAGAGAGATGGGAATCATCAATTTGTTGTTGAGTTACCTTAGTTGTTCATTGATTGTTTCTCATATGCGCCTTGACCGAAGGGTTCCAGCAGACCCAGTGACTCCTTGCTCAAGCCAGCGACCTTGGGGTCAAGTCAGGGACCTTGAGCTTCAAGCCAGCAACAAGAGTTTCATTTTCAATGCCAATGTTATGAAGTCCACCATGCCTCTCATACTGCCCACATTAACACTGAAATGCAAATCTCTCTGGCCATCCATTCTCTCTTGTACTCTGTTAGGTATACTGTCCTGCTCTTCCTTCCCTGTTCTAGCTGTAACCCTTCCTTCTAAATCATTTAGCTGTACCATTTGGAGGTGCCTAGTATCCTCTAACTTGTCACCGTTTTCTCCACATCCTTGCTTTACTAGAAACTTCATTCTTCTTGTCCTATAATTGGAAGCATTGAAGGTTTCATTTCTGATTCTCTTTCTCAGAATTCTCTAAGCTTGAACTACACCATTGAACTTTCTCATGAAACCATGCAGACTGGAACAACTATCAATTTCTGGTGAGCAATATTAAAATATCAAATAAATCCTTAGTTCACCCTCTTGGCTTGCTGGGTTTTCCTTCTCCATGGTAACTATTTCTAATATTGTCCACTTTGCTCATATTCTTGACTCTTTTCTGGACCATCATTCTCAGAAAATGATATTGTTTTTGCCTTCACAGATAAATTAAAGGCCATTAGTTAAGACTTTCTTGTATGTTTGTCATCAAATTAGTGCTCATCCTTTTTTTCCCTGCTGTTAGGTTGGAGAAAGCCAGTGTCTTGGTTCTCCTATTGTCTCGAGCCATCCTTTCCTACCTTAACAAAAATGTTGCTATCTAATTCTGCCTGTTATATCCAATCTTGAAGCTCTTCAATACCAATCAACAATCAAACATACCCAAGCCTAATTCATCCAAACAAGACTAAATGCAAAAATGAAAATCCTCATTCAATTCAATTGTGCAGTAAAAAATTTGGCCTTCCCAAAGAGAAGTCTGGCTTTTAGACCTGGCTTCTGGGAAGTAACTTCAGAACCCTTGGGATTTTCTGAAGGGACAAGTGTACCTCAGCTATTCAAGGTGGGCCCCTAGGATCATGCAATAGCAGTCCAATCTCCAGAGAATGGGGTGCTGGAGACAGTCCAACTATATGGCATATCAATCAATCAATCAATCAATCAATCATATCAATATAATGAAGCCCCAATAAAAATCTCTGAGCACCACATATTGGGTGAGTAATATCCTGAGTATATTTTCTTGAGTTGGTACTACTCACACATCAATAATAGGAGGGTCATACACCCTGAGGACAATGGAAGCTCCACATTTTGAACCCTTCCAAACTCTGCCCTATATGCCTCTTACTTTGGCTGTTTCTAATCTGTATTCTTTCCCTGTATTAAACCATAACTGTGTATATAATAGGTTTCAATGAGTTCTGTGAGTCTTTCCAGTGAATTTTTGAAACTGAGGGTTGTTTGGGGAAATAGTCAAATGTACAATGGTGCCAGAAATAAAGTTGATCTCTGTGGACTCATCCCTTTAGCTTTGTAGCTAAATCTTAACTCTTTATAATTGGGCTCAGAAGTCTTGGCCAGACTTGGCAGTCTGAAGGACTGTGTCCTTAATGTTGCAGTGTGCCCACATTCCTCCTCCAGCCACTATTGATGTTTTTTCCTCTTCAATAGCTAAATTAATATATATATCTTTGTAGATATATATATCTTTGTAGATATATATATCTTTGTAGATATATATATCTACAAAGCCCATTGCCAATTCCTTTCCTATTCATTCCTAAAACCACTGCAATTGGTTTCTGCCCATACCATTCCAATGATACTTTCGCACAGCTCACCAATGCCCAACTTGTCACTAAATCCAATAGACAGTGACTTTCTCATCTGATCTTTCAGTAACATCCACCACCACATCCTTGCAATCTTATTTCTTGGATTCTGTAATAGCACATCTCCTGATTTCTTTCCTACCTCTGGTCACTACTTCTTAGGCTTCTTTTTGGTACCTCTTCCTGACCTTGTCCCATAAATATTGATGTTTTCTAGAAACTCCCTAATGCACTGGTGATTCCTAGTACTTTGTCTTAGCCTTAAACTCTTTCTTTAGCTTCACTCAGATATCAACATATCTATTTGAATTTAAGCTAGACTCTATTCATTGCCCTGTTCCCAGGACATAGCATAATGCCTGGCATATACTAGGCACTCAGTAAATACTTGTTGAGGAAATAAAAAAATGAATTAGTATATTACAGCTTTGGGGAAAAGTAGATTACGTTTTATTTATTTATTTGTTTATTTATTTATTTATTTATTTTACAGAGAGAGGGATAGATAGGAACAGACAGGAATGGTGAGAGATGAGAAGCATCAATCATTTGTTTTTTGTTGTGACACCTTAGTTGTTCATTGATTGCTTTCTCATATGTGCCTTGGCCAGGGGGCTACAGCAGACCAAGTAACCCCTTGCTCAAGCCAGCAACCTTGGGTCCAAGCTGGTGAGCTCTGCTCAAACCAGACAAGCCTGTACTCAAGCTGGCAACCTCGGGGTCTCAAAACCAGGGTCCTTTGCATCCCAGTCCAATGCTCCATCCACTGTGTCACCACCTGGTCAGGCTAGATTAATAGTTTTAATACAAATAAATAATACAAGAGCTAGTAAATAATAGCACAAGAATAAATCCTGTGTTTCACATACTCGCAACTATAAACCTACTTTTTGCCCAACCCTGTATGTTTCACAGGTACCTGAAGCTCAATATGTATATAATTGAACTTATCAATAGACCCAGAATTCCATTCCTTTCCTGGAGTTCCCTGTCTCAAATAAATGGTGCCACCATACTCTTAGTTACCTAAATTAGAAACTTTGGGAGTTATCCATGACTTTTCACTCTCCCTCACCTCACCATCCCATCCATCAACAAGACCTGTCAATTCTTACTTCCTAAAAATCTTTCAAATCTATCTACTTTTCTCTACCTCACAGACAATACATTAGACCAGTCACTATCATCCATCACTAGGACTGCTCCAGCAGCCTTCATATTCTCTTTGTCTTAGGCCTTACCCACCCCTACCTATTCTTCAAAATGCAGCCAGAGTCATGCTTCCAAATACAATGCTGATAATATCACTCCAAAGCCTTTATAGACTTTCTTCCAACCATGAAATAAAGCTCAAATCTACTAATGTTGCTTGAAAGGGACTACCCAGGTACCACCTCGGGCTCAGTTTTAACCCTTTCTCTTACTTCTCACCTTAATTTTTTCCCCAGTCTTACTGAAGTCATTCAAACCCATCACACTCTCTCCATCTCTTACTGCAGGTCTTTACATATACAGTTCTCTCTCTCTCTCTCTCTCTCTCTCTCTTTCTCTCTCTCTCTCTCGAACACTCTGCATCCCTTAGGAATGAACTTCTCTTGCTGATCCCACTGACAGACTTACTTCTGCATCCATCTTCCCTCTTCCCACTGAGTTTTAAGTGACTAGTCTCCCTTTCCATTCAAAGTCAGCATTTCCACATCTACTCTTGATTTTACTTATTTCTATTTATTTCAATATCTTGTTTAATCAAACATTTCTTCTGTCTTATATCTTCAATTTCTCCTTCTCTTGTGGCTCTTTCTCTCCTGCCTAGAAAAAAAGGTTAGGTTCCTTCTAACTTTAAAAAGTTCTGTTGACCCTAGATTCCCTCTCTGAAAACTGTATTACTTTTCTCTGTCTTTTTGAACCAAGCTTCTTGAAAGATCACTATGCATTCATTGTATATATTTTATCACCTTCAACTCACTCTTCAACCTACTGCTGCCTCACTACACCTCTGAAATGACTTATGTAAAAGCCTTTGGTGACACTCATGTTGCCCAAACCAACATCCATTCCTCTATGGTGTTATCCTGGGCCTCTCTTCTATAGTTAACCTGTTGAGCACTGATTCTTTGCAACTCTTCTTACCTTGATTTTCATGCACTTATTTTTTCTCCATTAGCCCCAACATTGAATCAATTATCTACTCCTGTCAAATTGACATCCAGAATAATTTTGAGCTTTTCCTTTCCCCTCCATTACTCCACACTGCCACTGCCCC
This sequence comes from Saccopteryx leptura, assembly GCF_036850995.1. Taxonomy (NCBI): domain Eukaryota; kingdom Metazoa; phylum Chordata; class Mammalia; order Chiroptera; family Emballonuridae; genus Saccopteryx; species Saccopteryx leptura. The sequence goes on from NC_089516.1 coordinate 13,728,858, forward strand.
GATTTAAGTTTTTACCATTTCTCAGTTGGATATTACAAAAGCCTCTGATCTCTTTGATTCTAGTCTTGACTTGTTAAAAATTTATCCATTCTTTCTCCACTCAAACAGGTTATCTGTTGTGACATCTGACTGCCTCCCTCTTTCTAAAACCTCAAATCTTTCTCCACTGCTTATCAAATAAAGTTTAAGCTTCTTAGTATGGCATGTAAAGCCTTCCATGCCCTAGCCTCTGACTCCCCTGCAAGCTTATACCATTCCCTATTTCACACTTTATCCTTTAATAACTCTTAATGGTTTATAGACACACACAGTGCATACCATCCATACATCATACCTTTGATAATGCTGTTTCCTTTGTCTGCAATGTTTTCCCCATTATTCTCTGCTTAAGGGCCTCTCCTTTGAGATCCCATAATATCCTAGCAACATCTCAATATTACTTACCATTATATTGAAATTACCTATTCAATTGCTGTCTCTCCACTAGACTATAAGCTCTTTGAGGACAGGAACCATAGCCTCCAAAGCTAGTATCGTTAGTGCCTGAGGTGAGCTTAGAACTCAACTTCTTGGAAAGCTGATTATTAGATAGCCAGTTCTCTAAGAGCAGTTCAGTTATTTTAAATTAGTGACTCTTGTATTAGGTAGGGACTTTTTAGGTCATTCAGTACAGTTTTTCCGCACAAGAGACTCCTCTATTATAGGGACCAAGATAACTCAGTTAAATTTAAAAGGCCATCCCAACCTTGGACAGCTTTTATTTCCATACATATGGTCATATCTAGTGAGACTAGAAACTGAGCCTGACCAGGTAGTGGTGCAGTGGATAAAGCATCAGACTGTGATGCAGAAGACCCAAGGTCCCCAGCTTGAACCCAAGGTTGATGGCTTGAGCAAGGGGTCACTCGGTCTGCTATAGCCCCCTGGTCAAGGCACATATGAGAAAGCATTCAATGAACAACTAAGGTACCACGATGAAAAATTAATGCTTCTCATCTCTCTCCTTTCCTGTCTGCCTGTCCCTATCTGTCCCTCTCTCTCTCTCTCTCTCTCTCTCTCTCTCTCTCTCTCTCTCTCTCACACACACACACACACACACACACACACACACACAGAAATTGATACCACTTTCTTAGGAAGAAATTTAGTAACATATATACATATATGTTTATATGTGTTTATATTTTTATTAGGTTTTATATATATATATATATATTTTTGTATTTTTCTGAAGCTGGAAATGGGAAGAGACAGTCAGACAGACTCCCGCATGTGCCCGACCAGGATCCACCCGGCACGCCCACCAGGGGGCGATGCTCTGCCCCTCTGGGGTGTCGCTCTGCCGTGACCAGAGCCACTCTAGCACCTGGGGCAGAGGCCAAGGAGCCATCCCCAGCGCCCGGGCCATCCTTGCTCCAATGGAGCCTTGGCTGCGGGAGTGGAAGAGAGAGATAGAGAGGAAGGAGGGGGGGGTGGAGAAGCAAATGGGCACTTCTTCTATGTGCCCTGGCCGGGAATCGAACCCGGGTCCCCCGCACACCAGGCCGATGCTCTACCACTGAGCCAACCGGCCAGGGCCTAGGTTTTATATTTTTATTTCTTAAATATTTATATCTTTATTCCTAGTACTGTCTCTTTCAGAAATCTCTTCTCATAAAATTATCTAAATATATGGAGAAATTTTATTACATAATAATATTCATCATGGAAATACTCATAATGGGGAAATTATAAATAGGCAAAAGTAGGTAAATTGTTAAGTAAATTATGGTGCATTCATAAAATAAAATTTAGATTATGTCATTTTAAGTGAAAAGTCAAGATATAAAGTTATTTACTCAATATAATCTTAGCTATAAAAATATTTAGACAAAAACACTGAAAAGAAATGATTGTTGGTTATGGCTGACATTCTCATCATTTCAATTTTCAAATTTGCTACAGTAAGCATGGATTATTTTTATAAAAGAAAAATTGCAGGTTTTTCTCTTTTTAGGTTTTGTTGTTGTTTTAAGGAACTATTACTCTTCTGTTAAGAAGCAAATCTCATCTCTGAATTCTGCTGAGTCCCCACATTCTTGCTACTGTTTCCACAATTTATCTCCTGAGCACAGCACAGCACACCTGAGTAGTTCATCTCTTAAGCTCAGCACAATATACATATTCCCTTCTTACTCCTTTTTGTTCATTCCTTTGTTACTCTTGCCTCACAGCAATTCAGAGTGCACCCATTTCTTCTTCCATAAGCAAGCCTATGGTTTGATGCTACCTCCACTCCCCCCAAGAGAGTTGAGTAAGTTCCTGACTTGCAGGGTCTCATATACTGGGTAAGAGAACTATGCATGATAAATAGAGCAATAAGGGCATGCCCAAGATAGGAAAAAGGAAGAGATGGATGCTCTCTGAAGGTATCAAAAAGGCTTCTCTGTATAAACAGATGCAGGATGCCTCTGTGATAAAATTTTTTTCCTTTAGAATCACAGTTTTACATCTAATAAAGAGCTATTGAGAATTTAAGACAACACTCTCCAGTTCAGTATCTTCTTTTACAGATGGAAACACTGAGGTACTCTAAATTCAAGTAATGTGGTCAAGGTTTCAGAATGAATTCGTAACAGGCTGGGGACTAGACCTCAGGCCTTATAGCTACCATGACCAGTGTTCTGCAACTCAGTTTGCTAAAGGGAGGAGAGCTGCTTTCTTAAGCTTTTCTGAATAAGAGCCCTTAAACCAAAGCAAAACAGAAACAAAACAAAATAAAAACAGCAACAAAAATAAAGAAGGATCTGCAGGAACTAATAAAAACAGAAACACAGTAGCTTCTGTTTTGGAGAAAGATTTAGGGACTCTGAGAACTACTTTGACCTTGAGGTTATTCCCAGAAGGCATATTGGAAAAACAAACAAGAGTCAATTACTATTTTGACTCCAATTATTTGGGGAAAAAATTTGAAACCATTGCCTCCTTTCATCTCTTGAACACTGTTGACTAAAGGAGTTTCTGATTAGAGCTGTTAGTGGGGAATGCTGAGCAGCTCTGGGCAAGTACCCCCGCATTCCAAACTGACCCTGCCCCACCAGGAGAAACAGGGTGAAAAGAGTCATTCAGCATACATTCCAACTCTTTGCTACCCCCTGGCAAACAGTGCATTTACTAAGATTGCTATAAAAGGTATTTATCTAATTAGAGAGTGTTTCCCCCCTTTTACTAGTAAGCAATTAGACCACACTTTAGTACATTAAGGAGGTTTTGTAAATCAAACTGCAAGCATATAAATTCTGTAATTGTGTAATTATATATTGGACAAAAAACCACGGATTTTCTTCTATTTTGACTTGACCATTTTAAAAAGCAATTTAGGGTATTCTAAACTAATGCTTAAGTGGTGAGTGTTTTTTAAAGTCTAGGATAATATATATAATTTAGACATTCTTTGGTCTTAAAAACCAAACAAGAAAATGACACAAATTCTACACAAACATATATTAACTTTTTGTCTGTCCCTTTTCTTCATCTTAAAGCCTGGGGATAATTCTTTTGTTTCACAATGTACAGTGGTAGCATAATATTATTCTCCAGCATAGAAACCATAAAACTCTTATGGCTAAATAATTCCACAGACTTTCATTTAAACATCTGTAGCTCATATGTATGTAACTGAAGTGATCTTAATTAAAATATCCTTGCAAGACAGGAGTAGGAAAGAAAAGTTCATTTTGAATATTAGCTTTGTTAGGTTAAATATAATATTAACATTGAACTATATAATATTGTCAACATTGGACCATTTTTTTTACTTACAAAAATGGTAATTTTTTATGCGAATTCTATTATATATGTTGTCCCTAGTTTTCACAAGGAAATCACAAATACCAAAAATGAAAACTGTCATTGATATGTACCCTTAAAAAGCTTATCCACTTATAAAAGGAGTCACGAAGACTTTATAAGATACATAGATAACATATATTACTCCCAGTTTTACTACTAGATGCTTGTGGAACCTTGGATAAAACCCTAGGCTTTTGGAACCCTGTTTCCTTCTCTGACAAGTGGGTGGATTACACTGGAGCTCAGATTTAAAAAAGTTTCAGATGGCCTGACCTGTGGTGGCGCAGTGGATAAAGCATAGACCTGCAATGCTGAGGTCGCTGGTTCGAAACCCTGGGCTTGCCTGGTCAAGGCACATATGGGAGTTGATGCTTCCAGCTCCTCCCCCCTTCTCTCTCTCTCTCTGTCTCTCTCTCCTCTCTCTCTCCCTCTGTCTCTCTCTCTCTCTCTCTCCTCTCTAAAAATGAATAAATAAAATAAAAAATAAATAAAAAAGTTTCAGAAAAGCTGTATCACTAATCAAAATTAGGACAAACTGTAGATAACAAGGCTACTAAGTTAAGCAAGTTGAGATCTGTCATTATGGAAACAGATCATAGTATTGCATTTTTACATGCTCTAAGAAAACTTTCAGTGCATTGACTTAGACAATAAAGAACCAATTTACCTATTGATTGAATGATAAGTAACAATACTAATGAGAAAAACTATTGTTTATCGATACATATTCTGAGTCACACTTAAGCACCCTTTACACACTATATTAATTCTTTTTTCTTTTTCTTTTTTTTTTTTTTTGTATTTTTCTGAAGTTGGAAACCGGGAGGCAGTCAGACAGACTCCCACATGCACCCGACCAGGATCCACCTGGCATGCCCACCAAGGGGCGATGCTCAGCCCATCTGGGGCATTGCTCTGTTGCAACCAGAGTCACTCTAGCACCTGGGGCAGAGGCCAAGGAGCCATCCCCAGCGCCCGGGCCATCTTTGCTCCAATGGAGCCTTGGCTGCGGGAGGGGAAGAGAGAGACAGAGAGGAAGGAGGGGGGGTGGAGAAGCAGATGGGCGCTTCTGTGTGCCCTGGCCGGGAATCAAACCTGGGACTCCTGCACACCAGGCCGACGCTCTACCACTGAGCCAACTGGACACGGCTATATTAATTCTTATATCACATACATACCTAAGCAGTGGTGTGCATGTAAATTCTTAAATAACAGTCCTAGGGGACAACAAGCCCTGACATGTGGTGTTTGTTAATTTTCATAGTGTAAATATTTTCACCTTGGTTGATTTTTGGGTACCAACCTGACTTCACTGAACATGGGGGTGGAAAAGACATGTGTAGCACAGCACATTATTATATAGTATTGCCACCAAATAACCTCAAGAGCACAATAATACAATGTCATAAGATAATTAGGAAGTGATAAGTTTTGAGTATTATTTTTTATTTAATATCATTTTAAGTATAAGTTTATATAGTTTAATTTTTTAATAATGGCTCTGCTTAATAAGCAAATCATGAAATTCCCAAACATGTAGCAGTTTTCATGAACTGAGGCCACTACTGTATGTGAGGTTGATTTATCACCCAATTTCACTGAAAATAGGGAACAGTGATATATAAAGGATTAAGTAACTTGCCAAGGTCATTCACTCATAAATTCAAATTCTGTTTTGCCAGACTATTAACTTTAATTTCTTGATTCTGAAGAAGTTTCTACAATGAGTTTTAAGAACATAGCTTTTATATAAACCCAGAAATATGTTTTTGATTATAGATAAACAGGCTCTAAGCAAGGCAAAAGTGAAAGGAGAAAGCTAGATGAAAATTTAAAAGAATGTCTTCTAGAAGGGGCCTGTTGACAGAAAAGATGCAGGTCATTGGTGCCAGGTTTCTGTTTTATGACATTCTCTAAGGTTAGTCAGAAAGAACTAGTAATTGAAAAAAAGAGAAGTGAGAACAGCACACAAGCCAATCTATTCTAAGACATCAACAAGGAGTACTGAGGTGTGAAATCCCCGGGAGAGGGGCCTCACCAGTCTGAAATGCTTCAAGGAATGCTGTCTCGTTTATATGCCTGACCTGTGGTCCCTATAGACTATGACAGACACTGTCACACTTTTTCCCAATTATTTAAGCCTATTTTCTCCAGATAAGAGAAGGAAAATTCTATATTCATGTTGATAACTTTTTGAACCCGGGGTAATTTCCAGTATTGTTTATAAAATAATTTAAACACATTTTGTTGTTATAGCATTTTATTTACTCATAAGTTTTAAGTCTTTTGATTAGAAAGTGTTTGACTGGTAGGTATCACTGGGTAAGTATTCTGTGTTGAGTTGTAAATGGGGCAAACGTTCATGCCTTTCATGAAGACTCAGGCTTACTCTGATACCAGATGCTCAGATCAGTGTCTGACCATAGTAAGTGCTATATAATTATTAGCTGTTATTATTATTATTTAGAACTGCTGGGTTTCTGGTGAGTCTCAGGTTCAGACTGTGGCCAAGGTTTTCTCAGAATGCTGCCACTCAGATTGTACAATTCTCTTCATAGCCAATATATTAGCCACAGGCTGTCCAAATTTGCTCTTTCCTGGGGCTGGTGTTGCAATGTTTGTGGTTGGTCTTTGGTGCACTTGGAGTTTTGGTGCGGGAAATGTTTCATTTAATCACTTTTGGAGGCCCTTTGTAAAAGCACTTTTTTCCTCCAGAAGTGGTGTAGCTCTAGGTTGTCTTATGATTTGGGCTTATAATGTGTCCAGTTTGATGTTCAGTGATATTCATTGAGGCGAAAACTGTGTGGCCCTGGCTGGCTGGCTCAGTGGATAGAGCATCAACCTGACATGTGGACATTCTGGGTTTGATCCCTGGTCAGAGCACACAAGTAAAGCAACCATCTGCTTTTCTCTCCCTCCCTCTACCCCTTCTCTCTGCCTTCTGCAACCAATGGCTTGATTGGTCTGATCTTTGGACCCAGGCACTGAGGATAGCTTGCTTGATTGGAGCATTGGCCCCAGATGTGGGTTGCCAGGTGGATCCCAGTTTGGGATTTTGTGTGAGTCTGTCTTTCTATCTCCTCTCCTCTCCCTTTAAAAAATAGTAAAATAAAATAAATTTAAAATATTTTTAAATATGAAAACAGTGCTCCTCATAGTACAGCCACGTGTGTCCTTTCATTGGGGCCGAGATTAAAGTGAATTCCTCATGAGAGCTGAGAAATTATTTCTTTGATGGTCAACTCTTGCTTTTCAGTGGGTTTCTAAAATTTATTGAAGGGCTATGTGAACAAATTCAAAGTAAAACATCTTTTAGTGTTACAACAAACTGTAAGTTAAACTTATGAGCTTCATTGGCATTGATTAATGGAAATGGTCTTTTTGTATAATGGGTAATGAGAACACTGAACAATCTAAAGAAAATCCTCCTTTTCAGACTTTCTGCCTCAAAGCTAAACCCTTCAGATTTATCTTGAACTTTACTATAATGTCTCCCTACAATTATCTTAAATTCATGTTTATTACTAAACTTGTAATAACCTTATCAGAAAATTCAGCCACCTCCATAACTTATTTCCTTGAACATACATAATTTTTTCACCATCATAGCCATCATTTCAAATCATATCTTTTTAGAGCTAGTAAAGGACTTCAGGTTCATTTAGTATAAACTCCTTATTTTACAGTTGAGGAATCCAAGGTCCAGTGAGGTTAAATGCTTTGCCCCAAAACTTAACACATCAGCATCTTACTAGTTTTGAACTTGCATTTTTGAATGATGTATAAGTTTTGTGTGGAATACCATCCATTTGTAAGATGAATAAACTTTTCTTTAGAATTTTAACTTCTTGGAAAGAATTTTTCAAGAGGCCATAATATAACATTATCTCACCAGTCATATTGTCTGGACAGGTAATAAAGCCTTGGATGGTGTTTACTAAAGACATACAATGAGAGAGAGAAAGAGACAATGCCTAAGCTGTGCTGTCTAACACAGTAGCCACTAACCACATGTGGATATTTTAAATTTTAAACTAATTAAAAGTAAATAAAATTAAAATTTTATTCCCTCAGTCCTACAAGTCACAGTTCAAGGGTTCAATAACCACAGGTAGCTAGTAGCTATGATAGTAGGCAGCACAGAACAGAACATTTCTATTATTCCAGAAAGTCCTGTTGGACAACACTGAAGGCTGGTTTGGATTTACATTGAGCTTTCAAATTTGTTGGGGCCTTCCCCTCTTGAAAGGACCTTCCTCCTTGAGGTAGGCGTCAATTCACACACAAGGTGAATTTAGGGGACAGACAAGGCTTTCTGAAGTGACAATATACTCAGCTTCTGAACTGCACCACCACTCTCTGACAAAAGAAAAAAACTCCAGATCTTACACTCCTGGTCCATCTCACTCCTTCCCTGTGTTGGGAGTAAGGGTGCAGGAAAAAGCACAAAGAAAGAAGTGAAGGTCTAGCATTTTGTAGGTATACCACAAACATTCAGACCTTGTTTAAGTTCCCTAGCCTCTCTTTACCCCCAGTTTCCAATCCTGCCAATCTCAGAAGATGATACAGGTGTGACTTTGATGAGGTCCAACTACTTTCTTCCCCTTCAAAGGTAGAGGAGTGCTTAAACACATTCTGGGGAAAGAGATGAGTGAAGGAAGGAGCCTCAATCAATCCCTCAGGGTGTTTGCTGAGGGTTCTCAGCATGCTTAGCCCAATTAGCTCCACTGAGGGTACAAAACCCACTTTATTGGGACTCCTTGTTTCAGAACCCATTTTCATTTTCAGCTCTCCCAGCCCAAAGGCCTGAGTCTGGGCCTGGCTGTCAAGAGCCTTTACTACCCACCTTGGTAGTGCCTTGGTCCAAACCAGACAATGGATCTTTCCCTTCCCTACATTAGAAACACCAGAGTAATTCACACTAAGGGATTAATGATTTAATAGGCCTCCCTTCTCAGAAGAATTTACATTTCAGAAGTCACCTCCATACCCTTCCTCTCCTGCTCCTCCCATTCCCTGTTTATTGCTCAATAAAACGAGAACTTAAAACTAACTGATTTGAAGTTTCTTCCAGGCCTGGAAGTTGTTAGACCTGCTGTTTCTAGGGAATGCTCATGCCTTGGCCTAAAGTAACGCTTGCTTCTGGGAGCAAGCACTACCTCCTAGCAATGAAAAGTGTTTTCTTTCCTCCATCCACATTTTTCATCAAACTGTACTCTTATTTATTCTCTCTTCCTCCACGTTTAGGTAGATTCCCAAGTCAGCAGAGGAAAAGTCCCCAAAATACTCTCATGATTTGGAGTGTTAAAACTAGGATCTTGAAAGCACCTGACAGGAGTCATAAAAGATGGAGAGCTCGTCCCTTTGGCCATCACCACACCCAAAGTAAACCATGGTTTTGAACAGTGCAATTCTTCAGAAACACCCAGCACAGAGCACTTTCAGAACAACATTGAAAACTTAAGTGTTTCCACAACATAATAACAATAGCTGCCATTTATTGACCAACTATTATCTTCCAGGCATGCCTTCTTGACTTTATAGAAGCTATCTTGTTCATTCTAGTATAATCTCCATTCCACGCTGTTAGATGAGTGTAAGACTTATCAGAATTGTATAATGTCTAATCACTGAGCTCTACATGTGAAACTGTGTTGTATGTCAACTGTAACTGAAAAATGAAAAACGTGACTTAAAAAAAGTTCAGAGAGTCCTGGTGATTTGTGCTGATTCACACAGCTAATAGTTTGGAGCCAGGATTAGATTAAGACTTCATCGATTGCTACAGTCCATCTGTTTTACACTCTGCCATTAATTTTCAAATTATATTCCAAGGAATCCTAAATGTCCTTTAAAGATGTTCAAAACTGTTGAGGGGTTCGGGGATAGGTGGGAGAGAAGAAAGAGAGGCCACAAGATCACCTCTATCACCTCCATCCAACCTCCCCCTCCCCATTTAACCCCAGTAGACATTCTTTTAACTGTTTTAAGTACTGGGATTGCACATACTCTTTGTCAGTTTTATTAAAAAGCTCAAAACACATTGTGTTTTCTTCAATTATACTTTCTTCTGACACCATTCCAGCATTCCAGCAATAGGTTTGTCCATTTATAACCAGTTAACATTTACATATTAATTTATCCCACAATTGAAGAAAGATTAATAAAAACAATCATTGTACATCTTTAACTACATTGTCTTAGTTACATATTTGAAAATGCTCTGGTAGAAATTGATTATTCATAGACATGTGAGGCTGATTCATCAGAAAGGAAAGATGTTTAGGCCACTGCTGCTTCCCTTCTCTCTTAAAGTGAATTCAGCTTTGACAAGATGATCATTTGTTGTGTGATGACCATTGGCCAAACAAAATATCTATATTCATTTTCACTTTCTTCCAAAAGGATCATTTTCTCAATCAAAGGTATTGGGATTGACTTTCAAAGAAAGGATTCTTCACACTTTCTACTCATTTTTTAAATCTGCTTTCAGAATTTATAGCTTCATTTTTTTTCCCTATTAGGTATAAGTGCTTGGAAGCCTGAATAGAGATAAGTTTCAATTCGTTTTTTAATTCCCGTGTTCCTTTAAAAAATAAAACCAAAAATGTTCCCCAAAAGATTTCTTGTTTTGCTTATGGTGCATTTGGAGGTTCGTCTTTGCATTTTCAAATGTGTGTGTATACTCACACACGGGCCAAGAGGTGCCTGTGTGTATTAGGCAGTCACAATGAGATAGTACTCTCCAGGTATCTTAGACAGTATTATTTTGGAACAAAGAACATTGCAAGTCACTTGGTACAAGAGGAAGCTGCCCTTTGCCAACTTATTTGTTTAGTCTACTCATGAAACAGCAATAAAAATAATGTTTCTTATGAGTAACCAGAAAAGGGAATCAGAGGTGTTCAGATACGGGTTGAATAACTGCTGTTATTGGTGAAGAGATTACAAATGGGTTCCATCACAGACTATGAAATCAGAATTTTAGAGATTTAGAGTCCCTTCCATCTTTGAATTCTGTGTTTGTGACTTATAGATTTGGATCCAAAGGGATGATGAGGCATTTAGCTCATGATGATGGTTGGATGTCTCTGTTTGCCTGGAATGACTGGTTCTTGCATTGAAGAACTAATCTTTATTTTGAGGGGAAATTTTCCAAAAAGGGTTGAAGGGGACTGTGAAATACTTGGTCATAAAATAAAACTGAGAAAATATACTCTGGGGGTGGGGTGGGGAGGACATATTATGTTCCTGGGAATAATGACATGTTTTTTCATAGTGACGTATGTATTTTTTTTCCTTGGTTATTTTCAGTGATCTTCAGGGGAAAGAGGAAAGGAAAATGGTAATGCCCTGGAAAGGAAAAGAAGGTTCACTGAGAAAGGATACACCCAATGCCTGGGAGAACCATAACAGAACCCTTCCAAGAGGCAGCCCGGTAGTACCTATGTCAATGAACAGAGAGCCTATCCAGGCTCAAAGAAACTGCCAGCACAGGGTGATACCAGAGAACTGAAAGAGGATGATGGCAGTGACGGGAGATATTCAACACCAAGTGAAGCATGAAACTCCCCCAAAATAACTAGGGAAATCCCTATCACTTGTCTCTTCAATAGAAGGCTTATCATGTAATCAAAATAATGTTAATTACCAGCATCAATGAATGAGGCACCTAGTGGGCATAGCACGCAGGTTCTCTCCTTTGACTGTGGACCGTCATATGAACTCGTTTGACCCTCAATACACTCTCATAATGAAAAGAAAATTAAAGTTCTTAGAGGTTTAGTAACTTGCCCAAAGTCACACAGCTAGGTGGTGGTACTACAATTGAACCCAATATATGTCTAGATCCAAACCCAGGACTCTTCAAACATTTTCTACAACCCATTCAAATAGAAAGTTAGGAAGACATAGGAAAGTTTAAGGAGATAGCTAAATTCATGGTGGAAACAAAACTATATTACATTGCAAGTCACTTGGTACAAGAGGAAGCTGCCCTTTGCCAACTTATTTGTTTAGTCTACTCATGAAACAGCAATAAAAATAATGTTTCTTATGAGTAACCAGAAAAGGGAATCAGAGGTGTTCAGTTTGGTGGAAACAAAACTATATTACTAATTGCAAATCCTTCTCTTTGCAATTACAAGGATTATTTTTTTTCTTTTTTCTTTTTTTTTTTTACAGAGACAGAGAGAGAGTCAGAGAGAGGAATAGACAGGGACAAACAGACAGGAACGGAGAGATGAGAAGCATCAATCATTAGTTTTTCGTTGCGCATTGCAACATCTTAGTTGTTCATTGATTGCTTTCTCATATGTGTCTTGACCGCGGGCCTTCAGCGGACTGAGTAACCCCTTGCTCGAGCCAGCGACCTTGGGTCCAAGCTGGTGAGCTTCTGCTCAAACCAGATGAGCCCGCTCTCAAGCTAGAGACCTTGGGGTATTGAACCTGAGTCCTCGGCATCCCAATCCGATGCTCTATCCACTGTGCCACCGCCTGGTCAGACGGATTATTTTCTAATGTTCTAAGAAAATATTTACACATTAGCCAGGAGAAAGGAAAATATGTCTTGTTCTTTGGTATTAACTTCTTTTAAAGTTTATTAAAAATAATATTAATAAGCACAAGTTATAATGAATATTTGACTTTCACATAATTTTTCTTTGTTTAACCTTCAATAGACAATCAATATTTTTCCTGAGAAAAGGTGAAAAAAGGCCAAATTAATCAACAACCAACAGCAACTTAATTTAATGTGGTTTCCATTAGAGTGTAAAACACTCATATTGCCCACTTTTAAATTTAAGTGCTGAGAACAGAACATTTTTTCGTAAGAACAAATAATATCAAGTACTTTACGTTCTTATGGAGGCTGGATAAGTATAAGATGTGGTAGGAAAAATATTTGAAGAAAGGCAGAGCTGTTTAAGAAGCCCTGTCTCTGACAAGCTTTCAGTGGGCTGTGCTCTAAGTTCTTGAGTACAGTGGTCCCCATTTACTCATGGTTTCACTTTTTAGAGTTTCCTGCAGTCAACCACAATCTGAAAATATTAAATGGAAAACTAAAGAAATAAACAATATATACATTTTAAGTCACATGCCATTCTGAGTAGTATGATGAAATCTAACACCACCTACCCTGTCTTGCCTGGGACTTTGTCCAGCGTCTCTATACTGTGTATGCTCCATGCCCATTAATCACTTAGTAGCTGTCTCAGTTAGCAGATTTACTGTCATGGTATTTCAGTGTTTGTGTTCAAGTAGCTTTTATTTTAAAAAATTATGGAAGACAATTCTCAGATGGAATGCAGCATTAAAATCACCTGTATGATCACTAAAGAACTACAACCTCTGCAGCAACCCTTTAATGAGTAAAAAAATAAAGAGAGACATCTCTGATTATAATGTCTTCATAAAGGTTTCAGCAAAAATCTTTTAACTATTAAGGATCTCAAACTATGGCCATCATCTGCTCCTGACATCCAACCATCAACTGTTTCATGGCTCAGTGATCCAGGACCACACGAAGAACATGATCCTCCTACTTATATATTGTCAGAAGGCCAACAGTAGCCTAACACTATGCCACAGTACCTATGTCATTCACCTCAGTTCATCTCATCATGTAGGCATTTTTATTATCTCATATCATCACAAGAAAAAGAAGGGTGAGTAGAGTACAATAACGTATTTTGAGAGAAAAATCACATTCACATAGCTTTTATTACAGTACATAGTTGTAAGTGTTCTACTTTATTAGTTATTATTGTTAATCTCTTACTATGCTTAAATTTATAAATTAAACTTTATCACAGGTATGTATGTATAGGAAAAACCTAGTACATATAGAATTTGGCATTATCTGCGGTTTCAGGCATCCACTGGGAGTCTTGGAATGTATCCCCACTCAATAAAGGGGAACTTATCCAGTGGGGAACTAGAGTATTTAGCTGCCAAAAATTGGGCAAACTACAGAGAGTTAGAAACTTTATAAAACTGAGGTTTTGCACTCTGAGAGATTCATATTATAGATGAGGAAATGAATTCTCATCCATATTAAAAGACTTGCTGACCATTAAACTAGTGGTGGAGGACTAGGACCCTCTAGTGCTTTACTCATTTAACTTCCAGGTGCCTCAGTGTCCTACTCTCTAAAATAAAGACATAAGAATAGGAAGCAACTCAATCTCACAGAAGGAACCCTTGGCCTAGAGATCAATATCCTGGGTTTGAGCTCTGTTCTCCAATACCCAGGCATTGACCTGGAGCAATCCACATCTCCTGTTCAGTTTTCACAAATGTGAAATCTGAAATGAAAATTTCTGTCCAAGTTTTATCACAGAGACATTGAGAGAAACTAGTAAGACAATGTACATGCAAGTATTTTGAAAACAGTGAAACACTGCAGAGGAGAAAAGGACTCACAATAATGGTGATAATGGGAGGATGATGATGAAGTCCTTCTGCTCTCAAATTCTAGCTGTGATGGAGAGCTTGCATTGGAAATATGTGGAAGAGATTATTTTGGTGGGATAGGGGGAAAATTTGTAGACTCATAATGACAAGATGTAAGTTTAAATGGCTTTTTAAAGATAGAGAGCTATTGGTAGGATTGCCAAATAAAATATAGTATATCCAGTTAAATTTTAATTTCTTTATATGTTGTTTATCTGAAATTAAAATTTGGGTATCTTCTATTTTGCTTACTAAAACAAGCAACCCTGACAACTGAGGGAGATCTGCAAAGGTTAGCCTGTGACATATGAGAGCAGTGGTTCGGGACTATGGTGGGTATATGGGGATCAGAAAGGAGTAAGAGCAGGGAGGCTATCTTGGTTTGGGTTCCCCTAAAAACAGAGCCTAAGAAAGAATTTAACGACAGTAATTTATATGGCAGGCACGGCCAGTAAACTCAGTGGGGAAGAGAGGAAAATGAGAGCCCTCTTAGGGTGCATTATGTAAGTCATTACTTCAGGAAGTGGGGCTGGATTCTACTGTTTTCAATGAAAAGGCTACATGGTGCTTCTTAAGGGAGAGGTTAGGACATTTGGTCACCAGCTCTTTGCCCTTTATTAATTAAAAATAGCCCCAGCAACTGAAGAGGATCAGAATATGCCACACCAAAATATTTCAATTTGGCATAAGTATTATTTTGAACTGAAGGTGACTGAAAAACAGCAGACAAAAACAACAGTAACAACAACAAAAAAGACTCCCTACCCTCCTGTATTTGCCTAAAAGTAGGAAATAAATTCCTCTTTGTGAAGGTTTTTCACCCTTCCTTTCCAGATAATGGAGGGGTCAGAACTACCCTTAATAACTGGAGACAACTCTAGATTCTTATCATCTCAGAGACAATACCAAGAGGAATCTCCAATAATAACCCTTATCTAAATAATACTGATCTTCCATTAGTTCCCCCCATATATTTACCTTCCCATAATTTACTACCCCTAGAAGCTCAAAACCCTTTTCTTTTGTCTTGTCTCTTTTCCACAAATTTACTGCCCTTAGTTACAATGGTATATAAGCCTCCAGGACTGAGTGCCTCTTTAATTCATTTTCTGTGAGAACCCCATACCATATAAAATATTAATATCAAATAAAATGTGTATGTCTTTTCTGCCATTAATATGTCTTGTGTCAATTTAATTTGCAAGGTCCTGTGCACCAAACTAAGAGGGTAGAAAAAAAATTTTCCACTTCTACAGGAATGATAACACCCTTACATATCTAAACTGCATATCCCCTTAGGAGGAACAGTTTCCAAAAGCTTTCAAAAAAAATCAGAGACAGTATGGCTTGGAACAGTTCAAGGTGGATTATGTTGGTAGTAGTCAGATCCTACAATAACTGTCCAGCACAGCTGCAGCTGAAATAAGAGGAGGATAAAGGAGATGTGATGCAGGATACCCAAAACCTCCACAGAGATTACAAAGAGGCTGTAGTGAAGAAGTGATGAAGTCTTGTCAAGAATAAGTCATTAATTTGTTCCAAGAACATTTATTGAGTAGCCAGTATGTGATAAGCACATTCTAAACACTGGGAATCCTAAAAAGAATGATACAGTTTGTTTCCAAGGAACTTTTGATCTTGTAGGAAATAGAGTAAAAAAATAAATACAGTAAATAGACTGTAATATGCTAATTATTATCACAGAGATATATTAGAATATTATCAAAATAAGAGCAAATGTCCAGAAAAAAGGGGAGCATAAAACAAGGGATTTTAAAGACTAACCAGTCAAATTAGGTAAATGAATAACTCTCTTCTATCTCTCACATCTAGCATTCAAATGTGAATCCAAGATTTTGGACCAGGGTGACTGAGAACTGATAGAATCACTAGAACTCGGAAGATGGGAAAACAAGCTTGCTTTATGGTGAATGACAACAAGTTATTTCTAGACTGAATTAAGTTAAAAGTAGTTGAGACCTGCAAAGATTCTAGGATGTCTTTGAAGATAAAGGGTTGATTGATTTAAAGACCAGGGCTTGAAATTATCTAAGAATTTGGTAAGCTTGGAAGAAAATGAGAGCCATGGGCAGGGCATGCACGATAAATGAAATATTGATGAGAGAATCAAATTGGTGCCATGGGTGGCACCTCATAAAGCATCTCTCTGAATAGAAATCAAGAGGAGAAAGAGATGAGTCTGAGATCCAAGATGGCAGTGCAGTAGGTGGAAGCTACACTTACCGCTTCCTAGGACCAAACTGGAATTACAGCTAAGATATAGAGCCATCAACCCAAATAACTAACTGAAGACTAGCTGAAAAGAAAGCTTGTAACCAAGGATTTACAGAAGAACCACATCAAGACTGGCAGGAAGGATGGAGACATGAATAGGTCTACCTTGCTTCCACAGGCAGCCGCTGAGAAGCTGGGATCTCAACCCCAAGCTAGACTCCCAAGCCCCGAGCACCAGAGCCAGAAAGAGACACCCACATAACATCTGGTTGTGAAAATCAGCAGGAATTCTGTCTGTCAGGGAGAGAGGAGTCAGCTAGAGAACAGGTGCTGGTTTAAAGGGCCCACAAAAATCTCATTTGTAGCTACTCACCCTGGGCTCCAGCAGAGGAAGGGTGGAGCAGATTAGAGTTGCATGAGGAAAGATTGGGTTTTGTGACTCTAGAGAGATACCTGAAGGCACAGCCATCAGTATCCCTGTACTGAGTCATTCTCCCACACTGCAGACGCCATATTCTTGGGTGGATCATGCTACTTCATATGGCAACAATCTAGATGAATGCAATAGCCCTACCCTCTGGACTCCCTCCTACCCCACCCTGCAAAGTTTGTACTCTCCAGAGGAGCTTGTACCTGGGCTAAGATGTAAAGGTCTAAGCAGACTCAGGTGGTGTCAGTGGCTGAGTGGGGTGTCTATGTGTCAAGAGCTATTCTTCCCACTTCCCCACAAACCTGGCTGGTGCTTCCCTGCCATGGGAGATCTACTAGACACATTCTCCTGGCTCCAGGCACCTCCACATCCTAGTTACTGCTCTGTTGAGGTCTGGGCAGAATCTGGGACAGACTGAGTTGTAAGGCACCCATTTTTCTCCAAGCCTGACCAGCACCTCCCCTCACAGGAGATCCACTAGCCCTATTCTTTAATGTCTGGCAGCCCTTCCCTGGTGAGATCAAGCTCAAGGCAGAATCTGAGTCAGAATAAGTTGTGTGGATCTAGGACAAGGGTCAGTTTTCCTTCTAACACCAAACCAGTGCAGAGCTCCCCCTTCACAAAACCAAATCTTGGTCTCCTTCAGCTGCATAAAATCTTCTGGCCTCGCCTTAATAATTCCCAGAGACCCAACCCCACCACAAAGATATGCAAGCATCTAGTGGGTGATAGTTAGACTTGGTATTCCCTGGAACATTTGCTGAGTTCCCTTAGACTCAGCACGGGCATCAGTTTGCACCTGAATCAATCTGGTGAATACCACTTGTCCCTAACTGGTGACTCAATGAGAACCTACCTCAATCAACTCAAGTACAACCAGAGGCTTTTTCAGTGACTGAGCCTAACAGGCAGTTGGCAGGCAGAGGCAGGTAGAAGCATATCTCAGGGTCCCTTGGACTGTAGCTGACTAGCCCCCAGGCCCAGTGCTAGTAAAGCCAGCCTTGGTGTGCAACTTGGTCCTTTCTGAACACACACAGGCCTAGCAGAGGCAGCCAAAAACTAGATCACTTTGTAGCTTTAAAAAGATTTCCTAGGTCTAGTCACAAGCAGCACCTGACATTAGCCTGCACCAGAATCACTCCCAAGAGACCCCAGAATAAAAACACTCAGTGCCCACGTTCAGACAATATCAGAGCAGAATACAATTACCTTTACAAGTGGCATATCCAAAGAAGATCTCGGCAGGCACCAGACACTGCTGAAGCAAATTTGGCTTTGTGTGATCAGCACCTGCACAGGACCTCATACACTGCTGTCAGGATCGATACAGTCAGTCAGCTTGAGGGTCGAACCCAAATATGAACAGGCCAACTGCAATCAAGACCCAACTACAACAGAGGGGCCCACATAACCTGTATAAGGGACATTCCGGGAACACCCAGCTCAGGTGATCAAGGAGACTGCACCAATGTGTTACACAAGACACCTACTATGTAAGGCCATACTATCAAGACTGGGAGACATAAGAGATTTACCTACTACATAAAAATAAAGATAAAGAAGCTGTCAAAATAGGGAGACAAAGAAACATGCCCAAATAAAATAACAGGAGACTCACTGATGGTTAGAAAACAGTCATGTCAATGATCCCACACTCAAGCTGGCAACCCAGTGCTTAAGCTAGCAATCTTGTGCTCAATCTGGTGACCTCATAGTCAAGCTTATCAGCCCGTGCTCAAGCTGGCAACCTTGAGGTTTTAAACCAGGAACCTCAGCATTCCAGGTTGATGTAGTATCCAATGTGCCACCACCGGTCAGGCCATATGCGTGTTTATACAACAATAATAAACTGTTAGAGAGGGGAACTAAGAAAACAAACACATTTACATAAAAAATAAAATACCTAGCAGCAAATTTAACCATGGATGTAAAAGGCCTGTACTCAGAAAATTATAAGACCCTGAAAAGAAAATTGAAGAAGACACAAATAAGTGGATGCATATACAACATTGACAGATAGAAAGAATTAACCTCATTAAAATGTTTATACTACCCAAAGCAATCGATTGATTCAATGCAATTCCTATCAAGATACCAGTGGTGTATTTTGTAAAACTAAAACAAATATTCCAAAATTTTATATAAAAACCACACACACACACACACACACACACACACACACACACACACACACACAACAAATAGCCATAGTAATTTTGAGGAAGAAGAACAAAGTTGGAGGTATCAAATTACCTGATATCAAACTATACTACAAGGCCATAATAATTATAACAGTATGGTTCTGGTATAAGAACAGATATACAGATCAATAAAATAGAATAGAGAGCCCAGAAATAAACCCACACCTTTATGGTCAATTAATATTTGACAAAGGAGGCAAGAACATACAATGGGGTAAAGAAAGTTTACTATTCAATAAGTGGTGTTGAGAAAACTGGACAGAAACATGCAACAAACAATTAGATCATCCCCCTACACCATACATAAGAATAAGCTCAAAATGAATAAAAGACTTAAGTGTTAGACTCAAAACCATAAAACTCCAACAAGAAAACATAGGCAGTAAAATCCTGAACATTTCTCAAAGCAATATGTTTTCTGATATATCTCCACAGGCAAAGAAAACAAAAGAAAATAAACAAATGGGACTACATCAAACTAAAAAGTTTTTGCATAGCAAAAAAACAACAACAAACAAACAAACAAAAAAAACCCATCAACAAAATGAAGAGACAACCCACCGAATGGGAGAACATATTCACCAATGATACCTCTGATAAGGGGTTAATATCCAAAATGTGTAAAGAACTTATACAACTCAACATTAAAAAAACAAACAATCCAATTAAAAAATGGGCAAATGATCTAAAAAACACTTCTCCAAAGAGGACGTACAGGTAGCCAATCGGCATATGAAAAGATGCTCAATGTCACTATTCATCAGAGAAATGCAAATTAAAACCACAATGAGATATTACCTTACACCTGTCAGAATGGCTATCATTAATAAATCAATAAACAACAAGTGTTGGCAAGGATAAGGAGAAAAGGGAACCCTCGTGCACTCTTACTGGGAATGCAAACTATTGTAGCCACTGTGGAAAGCAGTATAGAGGGTACTTAAAAAATTAAAAATTAAAATGCTTTATGACTCAGTGATTCCATTTGTAGAATATATCTGAATAATCCCAAAACACTAATTTGAAAGAAGATATGTAGCCCCATGTTCATTGCAGTGTTATTTACAATAGCTAAGATCTGGAAGCAGCTCAACTGCCCATCAGTAGATAAGTGGATATAAAAGCTGTGATATATTTACATAGTGGGATACTATGAGGCCATTAAAGGAAATCTTACCTTTTGCAACAGAATGGACCTGGAGAGCATGACGCTAAGTGAAATAAGCCAGGCAGAGAAAGACAAATACCATATGATCTCAATTATATGTGGAATCTAATGAACAAAATTAACTAACAAACAAAATCAAAATACAGTATATAATAATTTTATCTTATTTACAGAAATTTCTGTCAGCTAAGAGGTAGAAATCATGATTAGAGATGGTATAGGAATGAAGGAAGTACGGCATACAGAAGTTGAAATATCTATCAAGAATGGTAAAACATGAGTACTCAGCTTGTTTGATTATTCTTTTTGCTTACTCTCTCCCTCTTATTCATTTCCTCCACATGAAGTTTTTAAATCTCTGCCTTTGCTTAATCGGTGGTGGTGCAATGCATAGAGCCTTCACCTGGAACGCTGAGGTCCCAGGTTGCAAACCTTGAGGTTGCAAGCTCATCTGGCTTGATCATGAGGTCACCGGCTTGAGCCCAACAGTCACTGGCTTGAAGCCCAAGGTTGCTGGCTTGAGCAAGGGGTCACTGGCTCAGCTGCAGCATGGTCAAGGCACATATGAGAAAACAATCAATGAACAACTAAGGTGCCTCAACTACAAGTTGATTCTTCTAATCTCTCTCCCTTCCTCTCTTTCTCTCTTCTTTCTCAATAAAAAATAAAAATCTCTCCCTTTATTGTTAGTATTACTCCCCCTACAATTTTGTTCCCAAAGATTGCACTAATTATTTTGGCCTATGTACTTTATTAAGTAACTTACCTTTAAACTCCTCTGTATTTGGTTGCCCAAAATCCCTGGGACCCATTGGCTCCAATTGCAGATGAACAATTAGACCGGGAGAGAACAAAAATACCCAACTTTTTGTACTATGTAGATTCATTGACATAGAACAGACCAACAACTGTCAGAGGGGAAGGATGTAGGGGGGCTGGGTAAAAAAGGTGAAGGATTTAAGCAAGAAAAACAAAAGATTAAAGAAACTCATGGCCACAGGCAATAAGCAATATGGTGATTAGCAGAGGGAAAGGGGATGGAGAAGGTAGAAAGGGGTAAAAGGGGGATAAATGGTGACAGAAGGAAGACCTGACTTTGGGTGGTGAACACACAATACAATATACAGGGGATGTATTATAGAATTATACACCTGAAACTTATATAATTTTATTAACCAATGTCACCCCAATAAGGTCAATAAATTTTTTTTGTAAAAAAGGAGAAAAATGTGATGTTGGGGCAAAGTCAGAGGTGGATGGCAAGCCAAGGGAAGACTTTGAAGAGGGAGACGGGCTGGTAAAGAAGTCAGTCAAGCTAAGTTTGTCATTCAGTAAATGCAAACCAATTTGATCTCATTAAGCCCTAATGGACAATAGCTTAGTTGTAATGTGTGGATGTTTATGGGCAATTTAATTATTAGCCTTTGGCAATGAAGCAAAAAGGAAATTAAGTGAAGGCAAAAAGAACAAAAATACATGACTGCTATCACCAGCATAATCCACAGTTTACCAGAAGTTAGACAAGTCTGATGTGTCTAAGGATCATTTTTTCCGGACCTGGGACAACTTCTGTTCTATAAATGGTCCCAGTAATCCTGTGTGGTGAGCACTCTCATGCACCACCCAGACCCCTTTCAATGAAGAACTTCTGGCCCCAGATGCTGTTGGAAAGCAGCTTTCAATTGTCCCCTCAGGGATGCCTTAGCTGCTGAGAGCAGCTAGGCCCCAGGTCGTGGCCTTCTGAAGGGTGACTATTCCAGTGACTAATGGAGATACAGCTATAAAAGCCTGGCAATCTAACCCCAAAGAGGGCCTCTCCATGGGGTCACCCCTGGCTGTTATTGCCTACCTCACAGCTTCACTTGTCTGCCCAGTTATGCTTCTTTTCACTCTCTTCTACAAAACACTGCTTAAGAAACCTCCCTGAAGTCAAATGTCTCAGAATCTGCTTCCAAGGGAAACCCCTGTGGTATCATGCAATCTGCCTTTATCTGTTAAGCATCTGAAAGTAATAGACAACTTCATTTCAACTGGCTTAATCAATAAGTAAATACTGTTATCTCCTATTACCGAAGCCCTAGGGTAGGGTTGCTCCACAGTTAGTTAATTCAGTGAGTCACTAAAACTATCAAGTCCCCAAGGTTTCTCTCTTTCTGCTCTGCCATCCTCAGTATGATGGCTTTGTACCTCAGCCTAGCATTCCTCACAGTCACAAGACGGCATCACATGCAGGAATGAAAATATCTTGCAAAAGGAAAAGGACTGATACTTCCCAGGTTAATCTTTTTTTTCTTTTATTTTATTTTTACAGTGACAGAGAGAGAGTCAGAGAGAGGGATAGATGAGGACAGACAGACAGGAACGGAGAAAGATGAGAAGCATCAATCATCAGTTTTTCGTTGTGACACTTTAGTTGTTCATTGATTGCATTCTCATATGTGCCTTGACCGTGGGCCTTCAGCAGACCGAATAACCCCTTACTCAAGCTGGCGACCTTGGGGTCTCGAACCTAGGTCCTCCACATCCCAGTCCAACACTCTATCCACTGTGCCACTGCCTGGTCAGGCCCAGGTTAATGTTTTTATGAACAAGACATTATTCTTAGAAGCCTCCTCTGGCTGACCTCACTTTAATCACCCACCTGAGCTTGGGTCTCACCCGGCTCACTGGCGGGGGAGGGGATGTTTTCTGTTGTTGTTTTGTGTGTTTGTTTTTGCATAAACCAAACAAAATTTGCTTTGGGATCTTTTCAGGCATGAACACACCCCTGGGGGGGAGGTCACAGGGTATCTACATTGCCACACCCTTAATGTGTTTATTCAGCACTTTCCTTCCAAGTACTAATTTTACATAACTTAAAAATCTAGGTTAGGTAGCTGGAGGGAACTGTTATTTTTGTATAAGGCACCTGGATGGGCCTTCTGTGAATCTTCCTGCAAGGACAATGAAATGACTTTTTTTTTTTTTTTTGGCCAGGGGCTGAGATATGTGGTATTGTTCTCTAACCATCAGTGAGTCTACTATGTATTAGATATATATGTATTTTCACCAGGGCTTGAGTTCAGTGAATTCAGAAGAAAGAGCGTAAGAAGTACACTTTTAAATGTGCCAGTCACAAAAAGACAAATACTGTATGACTCCACTTATATGAGGTACCTAGAGCAGTCACATTTATAGAGAAGAGAGCAGAATGGTGGTTGCCAGGGGCTGGAGTTAATGGGGACAGGGAGTTACTGTTTAATGGGTACAGATTCAGTTTTGGAAGAAGAAAAAGTTCTGGAGTTTGTTGGTGCTGATGATTGTACAAGAATGTGAATGCACTTAATGTCACGGTATACTTTAAAATAGTTAAAATAGTAAATTTTATTTTATG
Organism: Saccopteryx leptura; assembly: GCF_036850995.1. Taxonomy (NCBI): domain Eukaryota; kingdom Metazoa; phylum Chordata; class Mammalia; order Chiroptera; family Emballonuridae; genus Saccopteryx; species Saccopteryx leptura. Next base: position 13,752,551 of record NC_089516.1, read on the forward strand.
TATATGTAAAGCCAGTATCCAGGGCCAGAGCCACCATCAGAGCAGCCCAGCCCATGCAGGTTCGCACTGGATTCGGACAGTCGGTAAAGAAACAACGGAGCCAAAATCTGATGGGCCATAGTCTTTAATTCTAGCTTGCACCCGGCAGGCAAGTAAAAATACACACTGGGCTCCAAAACCCAGTCACATTCAGTGCTCACAAAGCTACTGACTTATCCGAGTTTCCTAGAATCAAAGGTTTCTAGCTCACCAGACTTATTCACCTCTGTTCCCCATCTCCTTCCTTATCCCAGATACAAACTCTACACAAACTGGCATCTCACTCAGCACTCCGCCATCTTGGCTGCTTCTTCTGGCCTCCTCCATGTGGCCTTTCTCTGCTCTCCTCTGCTCTCTCTTCTAATGATAATCTCAGGAACCAAGAGCCCCAGCTCCTGTTCTGCGCCCATTTTATAGTATAGCTTCATAACCTTTAATCCAATATACAAAATAGGGAAGTCTCTACTACAAAGTCACTTCTCTGAGGCATGATTGGATTGTACCGCCCCACATCAAAAAGGATGGGAAAGGCTTAATCCCAAAACCAAGCCCCAGGCTACAAGGATTCTCAACACACATTAATATCACCTGGGTGACGGCCTCCTCGTGGGCAACGTAATCTTTAACAAAGTGAGCATAATACATTTTATCTGCCCAACAATCCACCCCTATGCTCACTTTACTACCCACAATTTACATCACCAGCATTCCTGTGCAAGGAAATTAGAACATTACACAGATTACAACAGCAAAAATCATACAGTTTCAACAATTACAAAGGTACATTTCACCAGTCTCTCAGCACTTAGCCCAAAGCACAAAATGTCCTCGGCCATGGGAAAAGCTTCCCGGGGCAGGGGAGTGCTTCCAGCAAAGCAACCCCCTATCCCCATCAGGGTATTTCACATTGTCCAAAATCCATAATCCGTAAATCCATCCAACAAACAAGCCAATGCCCACTCCAGTCGTAGTCCAGGAAAATCAGTCCACGCACGTGGGTCATCAGCCACCCCCCTCATTCCTGCCGTCCTGGCAGGTCTTACACTGTCCCAAAGAGGGGCACGTGGCAATGACAGTCAGCATTTCCATCTTGGCTCTGGAGAGCATGATAGCGTCCATCCTATGTCCCCAAAATCGCAGACCTACCAGGGCTGTAGTAGGTGCTCCTTCCAGCTGGGCTCCCATCTTATGGAGACGGCGGATTGCAACTCCAGCTTGATTCTCCTCATCTTCCAAAGAGGAACTGAAAACATCAGCTCCCACTGCCGGGCTTGAGCCCCGGGCTGCCGCAGCCTTCTGCTCTGCAGACCTTGCTGTTCCGGTCTCGGCTTTAGCCTCAGCCTCAGCCCTGGCCATCCGCCGCTGCTGGCTCTCCACAACATTCAGGGCAAGCTGCAACTCACGAACCTGTGATTCCTCCTCCAGCAGCTGCTCCAGCTCCAGGGTCAGCATCGGTTTCTCCTGCATTTGCTTCAGCTCCTTCCACTGCTCGGTTTGCAGGTCCTGGGCAGCCTCTTCCACAGAGCTCTCAGTTTCCTCACGCATGGCTGTAAAAGTCAGCCAGCCTACGATCCCCAAAAGGACAGCCATGGGGAACCCTAACACTAGCCAGTCCTCTACTACACCACTCAAAGGCTCCTTGCCGATCTGTATCGAATCCTGCCACAGACTACGCCAAATGTAAAGCTAGTATCCAGGGCCAGAGCCACCATCAGAGCAGCCCAGCCCATGCAGGTTCGCACTGGATTCGGACAGTCGGTAAAGAAACAGCGGAGCCAAAATCTGATGGGCCATAGTCTTTAATTCTAGCTTGCACCCGGCAGGCAAGTAAAAATACACACTGGGCTCCAAAACCCAGTCACATTCAGTGCTCACAAAGCCACTGATTTATCCGAGTTTCCTAGAATCAAAGGTTTCTAGCTCACCAGACTTATTCACCTCTGTTCCCCATCTCCTTCCTTATCCCAGATACAAACTCTACACAAACTGGCATCTCACTCAGCACTCCGCCATCTTGGCTGCTTCTTCTGGCCTCCTCCATGTGGCCTTTCTCTGCTCTCCTCTGCTCTCTCTTCTAATGATAATCTCAGGAACCAAGAGCCCCAGCTCCTGTTCTGCGCCCATTTTATAGTATAGCTTCATAACCTTTAATCCAATATACAAAATAGGGAAGTCTCTACTACAAAGTCACTTCTCTGAGGCATGATTGGATTGTACCGCCCCACATCAAAAAGGGTGGGAAAGGCTTAATCCCAAAACCAAGCCCCAGGCTACAAGGATTCTCAACACACATTAATATCACCTGGGTGATGGCCTCCTTGTGGGCAACGTAATCTTTAACAAAGTGAGCATAATACATTTTATCTGCCCAACAGTATATTTTACCACAATTTTTTAAAGGCATATTTCCAGACAACACCTGTGGGGGAAAAAACCAGACAGCTGGGGTTTGGCAATGTTGGGCAGATAAAATGTATTATGCTCACTTTGTTAAAGATAACACGAGGAGGCCGTCGCCCAGGTGATATTAATGTGTGTTGGGGTGGGCTAAAGGCAGGCAGAATCCTTGTAGCCTGGGGCTTGGTTTTGGGATTAAGCCTTTCCTATCCTTTTTGATGTGGGGTGATACAATCCAATCATGCCTAAGAAGTGACTTTGTGTTAGAGACTTCCCTGTTTTGTATATTGGATTAAAGGTTGTGAAGATACACTATAAAATAGGGGCGGAACGGGAGCTTGTGCTCTTGGTTCCTGAGATTAGCATGAGAGAGCAGAGAAAGTAGATCCAGCAGCAGAAGGAGGCCACGTGGAGTAGGCCAGGAGAAGCAGCCAAGATGGCGGAGTGCTGAGTGAGATGCCAGTTTGTACAGAGTTTGTATCTGGGATAAGGAAGGAGATGGGGAACTGAGGAGAATAAGGCTGGTGAGCTAGAAACCTTTGATTCTAGGAAACTCAGATAAGTCAGTGGCTTTGTGAGCACTGAATGTGAGTGGGTTTTGGAGCCCAGTGTATGTTTTTACTTGCCCGCCGGGTGCAAGCTAGGATTAAAGACTATGGCCCACCAGTTTGTGGCTCCATTGTTTCTCTACCGATTGTCCGAATCCAATGCGAACCTGCATGTCAATAGCCACGATGGCGGCTCCTGGCTTTACAGGCAAAAAACATTTTTTTTTTTACTAGAAAAACCTAATCACTCACTGTAACTGCTTTAGCTTATGAACACCTACTGTAAGCATATTTTATTTTGTTATCTTCGTAAAATAGCTTTCAGTGTTTTAAATTATTGTATCTGTTAGCATATCATGTAGCAAAACTGATTCTAAAGAGAGGATTGATTTTAAAAAGTTAATTATTCCTAAATAAGGTTTCATTATTTTAATAAGACTGCAACCATCCTATTCAAAAGACCAAATGAGTGGCTACTTACCCCATTTAAATCTTATTTAGGTCCATTTGGTATTATTTTCTGAATTAGGTGAAAATAATAAGCTGTGTTGGGGCAAAAAAGGATCAAAATTGGATGAATATATTAAAGTTTTATAATAGGTTGACTGGGAGTTTTATAAATCTCATCCCTAACCAAAGCATATCACTATAAATAAATTCCAATATACCTCCTGCTCAGAACAAATACTCCACTGAAATATTTTTTTAGCTATTGAAAGCCAAAAAAGGTATATCTATTGATGTAGAGCAAATAATTTTACACTAGGAAGAGGCTGCCTTAGGTAATTTCTAATGGCTTTTTCAACTATTTGATTCTTGTTAGGTTCAGGTCCAGGACCCCTTACCAATAGTCTTAACTAGCCAGGATGAACTTTAGGTGACCTGGGCCCAGGGCAGTTCCCATGACTCTCCACCTAAGCAATCCTGATTGATATCTTACCTCCTCCAACCCTGGGGCATCCTGACAGCTAGTCATCCTACATCACTTACCCGAACATTCTTTACTTAGCACCGCCCTCCCTCCCCCAATGTTTAAACCACACAGGTAAGAAAAGTCCCCCCCCCCTTTAGTGAGAAATATACCATAACTCAGTCCTCTATAGGATGAGGCTTTTCATCCTTTCTCTGTTGATGCTACTAGGGACTTGGCCCATCTGTTCCCGGATACATAAACTTATAAAATTCACCAGGCCTGTGTGTCCCTCCTTTGGTGACTTAACAATTCTATGATATGCTGAATCTTTGAAAATGACTCTCAGAGACAGAGGGAATACACCAGTAAAATGTCAGCATAGGAATTCCTAGGCCCGTCCCTTCCCAGAAATATCAATTTGAACAAGTATCTGTACATAAAAATACCTTCACAAGACCTAAAGATTCCAGGTGAGGGGTTAAAACACCAGAGGGAAGCACTGAAATAAAAAAAAAGGATGCATTGAGGATAAAAGAAAAGATAAATTCACATTACCCTATCGCCCCTCCCCCAAGCCCAGGCAGCCCAGCCTAGGGAAAGGCAACCTCCCCATGAAGAAGAAAACTGAAGTGAGCACCCAATTTCATCTCACTACAGACGCCAGGACTAGCCTGCACAACAAACCAATTCTGATGGTGTTCGGTAGTTCCCAGTGAAGTTCCACAAACTTAGGCCCTTGCCCCACTCAGGTGCCTGCTGGCTCCAGGTTCCCAGATGGCTCCCTCCCACAAACCCAGGCTTTGGACCAGAGGTAGTCAACCGTTTTATACCTACTGCCCACTTTTGTATCTCTGTTAGTAGTACATTTTTCTAACTGCCCACCGGTTCCACAGTAATGGTGATTTATAAAATAGGGAAGTAACTACTTTATAAAATTTATAAAGCAGAGTTACAGCAAGTTAAAGCATATAATAATAATTACTTACCAAGTACTTTATGTTGGATTTTTGCTAAGTTTGGCAGAATAAATCTTTATAAAACAACTTACTATATAGTTAAATCTATCTTTTTGTTTATAGTTTGGTTGCTCCACTACTGCCCACCATGAAAGCTGGAACGCCCACTAGTGGGCGGTAGGGAGTTTGGACACATCCCAGAACTAGCCAGCTCCCAAGGTCCTGAGTTTCTTCTGTGGCCTCAGTCTCCCAAACAGCCTTGACAAACTCAGAATCCAGGTGGGAACCCACAAATCCAGCCTGCCAAACAGGCTCAGTGTTGGGCAGATAAAATGTATTATGCTCACTTTGTTAAAAATAGGCGCTGCCCACGTGAGGCCATCGCCCAGGTGATATTAATGTGTGTTGAGAATCCTTGTAGTCTGGGGCTTGGTTTTGGGATTAAGCCTTTCCCACCCTTTTTGATGTGGGGTGGTACAATCCAATCATGCCTCAGAGAAGTGACTTTGTATTAGAGACTTCCTTATTTTGTATATTGGATTAGAGGTTGTGAAGCTACAATATAAAATGGGGATGGAGCGGGAGCTTGCGCTCTTGGTTCCTGGGATGATTTAGAGGAGAGAGCAGAGCAGAGAGCAGAAGGAGGCCATGTGGAGGAGGCCAGGAGAAGCAGCCAAGATGGCGGAGTGCTGAGTGAGATGCCAGTTTGTGTAGAGTTTGTATCTGGGATAAGGAAGGAGATGGGGAACTGAGGAGAATAAGGCTGGTGAGCTAGAAACCTTTGATTCTAGGAAACTCGGATAAGTCAGTGGCTTTGTGAGCACTGAATGTGACTGGGTTTTGGAGCCCAGTGTGTATTTTTACTTGCACACCGGGTGCAAGCTAGAATTAAAGATGACAGCCCATCAGTTTTTGGCTCCGTTGTTTCTTTACCGACTGTCCGAATCCAATGCGAACCTGCAAGAGCTGGGCTGCTGTGATCCTGGCCGTGGCTTCTGGCTTTACACTCAGCATCAGGCCAATGAGAATGGAGCCAGGCTTTCATCCCATCCCAGAATCAGATGGCTTCCTCAGACTTAGAGTCCAGACCAGCTCCTGTGGACTCAGGTTTCCAAGTGGTCCCTGTGGGCCCAGCCTCCAGGCCAATGTTGGTCAAATAAGTTTGTAAATATGATGTATATGTTTGCTTGCTTATAGTTTGCATTGGATGTGTGAGACAGGCTGTAACCTAGCAAGATCCTCATAGCCTAAGGCTTAGTTTTAAGACTAAGCCTTTCCCACCCTTTTAATGCTAAGATCTTTTCAACATCCTTCTAGTACTAAGATCTCAAAACTAAGCTTATCCCCACACCCTTGACTGTTGCATGATGTGGGGTGGTGCACTCTTATGAGGAATCCCATTTATGCCTCAGATAAGTGGCTTTGTATTAGAGACTTTCTTATTTGTATTCTGGCTTAAAGGCTTTAATTTCTACACTATAAAATAAGGCAGACCGGGGGCTCTCTCTCTCAGATCCTGCCATCAGCATTGTAGAAGAGAGGCAGAGAAGCCAGTTTGTGCAGATTTGTGCAGAGAGGAGGAGGTGGGGAACAGAGGTGAATAAGGCTGGTGGGGCCTTTGATTCTAGGAATACTCAGATGAGTCAGTGGCTTTGGGAGCCCTGAATGGAAAGGGAAGTGTTTTCCCACTGCATGTATTTTTTTGCCTGCTGGGTGTGAACTAGGATTAAAGGTAATGGACCTAGTTCTTGGCTCCATTGTTTCATTACCATCTGTCTGAATCAAATGCAAACTTGCATGGGCCAGGTCACTGTGATGGTGGCCGCAGCTACTGGATTTACAGACTAGAGCAGGGGTTGGGAACCTATGGCTCGCAAGCCAGATGTGGCTCTTTTTATGGCTGCATCTGGCTCATAGACAAATCTTTAATAAAAAAATAATAATGTTAAAAATATAAAACATTCTCATGTATTACAATCAATTCATTTCTTATGGCTCATGTTCATGGTTGCAGGTGACTGGAGCCAATCACAGCTGTCCTCCGTCTGGGACAACACCAAATTTTTATTGGATAATGCGTAACGTACATGGGTCATTGTATGGCTCTCATGGAATTAAATTTTAAAATATGTGGTGTTCATGGCTCTCTCAGCCAAAAAGGTTTCTGATCCCTGGCCTAGAGCTACTGTGAAACCAGGCTCCGAGACCATCTCAATATCAGACTTGTTTCCAGGCACTAAGTCACTGGGCTTGCTCAGTGGTCCCTGTGGACTCAAGATCCTGGTCTGTCCACACAGACCCAGGTCCCAGGATCATCATTGCAGATTCAAGTGTCAGGCTTAATCCAGTGAACCCAGCTCTAAGCTCCTCTTATCCATGCCTCAGAGTGGCTGCCTGTTGACCCAGTCACCAGACCTGCCAACCCAAGGACTACAGCAACAAGTCCATCCATAGACACCACCAGATAGCCCACACTGGTAAGGGGCTTTGCCTGCTAAAGCCAGTCAATAAAGATTAGAAGAGGTGCCTACTTCTTCAAATGTGAAGACAGCAATGCAAGGTCACAATAATAATCAAGCAAACATGATACCACCAAAGGAAATGAATAAACTCCAAAGACTGGCCCTAAAGAAATAAAGATTTATGAACTGACAAAGAACTCAGAATACTCTTCTTAGAGAAATTCAGCAAACTATAAGAATACACAGGTAGACAATTAAATGAATTTAAGATAACAATGCATGAACAAAATGAGAAGTGCAACAAAGAAATCAAAACCGAGACAAGATGGCGCTGGAGTAGGCGGACGTACCAACATCTACCTCCCAGAACCAAAGTGGATTACAAACTAATTTTAAGAACTATCATCTGGAAAAACCAACTTTGGACTAAACTAAGAGGACTCTTCAACCAAGGAACACTGAAGAAGCCACACCGAGACTGGTAGGAAAAGCGGAAACGTGGAGAAGGCTGCCCAGGTCCCCAGAGCGAACGGCAGCCGGGAGAGACTCGCGTGGCGGGAAGTGAGTTTAGCAGAGGGGGTAGGGTCCTGAGCCCCAGGAACAAAGCCCCAGCCTGCAGCCCCAGAGCCCGGAAGAGACGTAAGGACAGTATTTAGCTGGAAACAAGTCAGGATACTGTTTGTAAGAAAGAGTCTGATTTCTCAGACCCAGGATCCTTCTTAAAGGGACCGCGCAGAACATCTCTCTCACAACCACTCACCCAGGGCTCCTGGGGATGGGGAGAGAGGAGAGGACCAGAGTAACAGGAAGAGAGTGTAATCTAGGAGGCACAGGGAGAAACATTTTGGGAGATAGCCACCCTAAACCCTGGGACGAGTCACTCCCCAAAGCTGAAGTGAATATTTCCCCCGGAAACAGCAATACCAGCAAAGGGAAGCAGGAGAGCAGCCAAACAAGCTCCCCCATGGCATTCAGAGCAGAGTTGCATAGAAGGAGGGAGCTTTCGGGTCTACAGTAGTGAGTCTTAGGGTCCGAGCTGCAATGCCCCCACCCACGCGGCTGAGGGCTCGCCGGAGGGCAGGCGGCAGCAGGAGACAAAAACGCAGTTCTGCTGGCAGGGGCGGAAGCCAGCTGGCCACCACTGGGCTCAGGTATGAGCTCAGTCTTGCCCGGCTGTGGAGAAGGGGGCCTGCAAAAGCAGTCAAGCTCAGCTGCCGACAGCCTGTAATCCAGCCTGCGGGAGAAGGGTGGGAACCCTGGAAAGGGTGGAGACCAGCCCCTGAGCAAGGCACAGGAGCACAGCCTTGCCCTGCCTGTGCAACCCAGCCTTGTGGTCTGACTTGGTAGCTGGCTCCTCCCGTGGGGGTGGAGCCAAAAGCCCAGAAGAGGTGGAGTTCCACCACTGAGCTGAGCTTGGGCATGCAGTCCTGCCCAGCGGTAGAGCCAAGGCTAGCAGCCGTTCCTCAAGTGGGCTCCTCCTGCAAGGGCAGGGCGAAAGCCCGGAAACAGGTAGAGACCCACAGCTGAGCAAAGGTGCTCGCCAGTGCCCTCAGGACCGAGCATAACGTCACACATGGGAGTGGGGCAAAGACCAAGGCCACCAACGCTTGTGTATACCCGAGGACGTGATCACAGCCACTCCCGTGAAGAGAAAATGCAGAGACAGAGAAATACAACACAAATAAACCAAGAGAAATCCCCAAAAAAGGACCTAAGTGAATCAGATATAACCAAATTACCAGATGCAGAGTTTAAAATAACGATTGTTAGGATGCTCAAAGATATAAGAACAACCATAGATGGCCATTACGAAAACCTAAATAAAGAGATAACAAATATAAAAAAGAACATTGAAATAATAAAAAAGAATCAGTCAGAAATGACAAATGCAATATCTGAAATAAAGAATACAATGGAAGGAATTAAAAGCAGGATGGATGAAGCAGAGAATCGAATCAGCGAGTTAGAGGACACGATAAATAAAGGCACGGAAGCAGAGCAGAAAAAAGAAAAGAGACTCAAAAAGTCTGAGGAAACTCTAAGAGAGCTCTGTGACAACATGAAGAGAAATAACATCCGCATCATAGGGGTTCCTGAAGAAGAAGAGAAAGAACAAGGGATAGAGACTTTGTTCAAACATATCATAGCGGAAAACTTCCCCCAATTAAGGCAGGAAAACATTTCACATGTTCAGGAAGCACAGAGAACTCCATTAAGGAGAAACCCAAAGAAACCAACACCAAGACACATCATAATTAAAATACCAAAGCTAAATGATAAAGAGAAAATATTAAAAGCTGCTAGAGAAAAAAAAGACTATCACCTACAAAGGAGCCCCCATAAGAATGACTTCTGACTTCTCAACAGAAACACTTGAGGCCAGAAGGGAATGGCAAGAAATATTCAAAGTAATGCAGAACAAGAACCTACAACCAAGACTACTTTATCCAGCAAGGCTATCATTTAAAATTGAAGGAGAAATAAAAAGCTTTACAGACAAAAAACAAAAACAAAAAAAAAAAAACAAACAACAAAAAAAAAAACTCAACGAATACACTGCAACCAAACCAAGGCTGCAAGAAATGCTAAGGGACGTGTTGTAAACAGATCAAGGGAAAAAAAGAATATAGCAAAAGAGGAATACAGTTTTAAAGAAAAAAAAAGGCAATAAACAATTACATATCAGTAATAACTTTAAATGTTAATGGATAAAATGAGCCGATCAAGAGACATAGGGAACAGGACCCATACATATGCTGTCTACAAGAGACACACCTTAAATCAAAAGATGCACACAGACTGAAGATAAAAGGATGGAAAAAAATATTTCAAGCAAATGGAAATGAAAAAAAAAGCTGGGGTAGCAATACTTATATCAGACAAAATGGACTTTAAAACAAAGACCATAGTTAGAGATAAAGAAGGTCATTACATAATGATAAAGGAAGAAATCCAAAAGGAAGATATAACCATTATAAATATCTATGCACCTACTATAGGAGCACCTAAATATATAAAGCAGACTTTGATGGATATAAAGGGCAAGATCAACAGCAATACTATAATAGTAGGGGATTTCAATACCCCATTAACATCATTAGATAGATCCTCAAGAAAGAAAATTAACAAAGAAACAGCAGACTTAAAGGACATATTAGATCAACTCGATTTAATAGATATCTTCAGAACCTTTCACCCTAAAACAGCAGAATATACATTCTTTTCAAGCGCTCATGGTACATTCTCTAGAATAGACCACATGTTAGGGCACAAAAGCAGTCTCAACAAATTTAAGAAGATTGAAATCATATCGAGCTCTTTCGCTGATCACAATGGCATTAAACTAGAAATCAACCACAATAGAAAAATTGAAAAATATTCAAACACTTGGAAACTAAATAGCATGTTATTAAATAATGAATGGGTTAACATTGAGATCAAAGAAGAAATTAAAAAATTCCTAGAAACAAACGATAATGAGCATACATCAACTCAAAATTTATGGGACACAGCAAAAGCAGTCCTGAGAGGGAAGTTTATAGCATTACAGGCATACCTCAAGAAGTTAGAAAAAGCTCAAATAAACATCTTAACCCTGCATCTAAAAGAACTAGAAAAAGAACAGCAAGTAAAGCCCAGAGCTAGTAGAAGGAAGGAAATAATAAAGATCAGAGCAGAAATAAATGACACAGAGGCTAAAGAAACAATACAGAGAATCAATGAAACCAGGAGCTGGTTCTTTGTAAAGGTAAACAAGATCGATGAACCTTTAATGAGACTCACCAAGAAAAACAGAGAGAGGACTCAAATAAATAAAATTAGAAATGAGAGGGGTGAAATAACAACTGACACAACAGAAATACAAAATATTGTAAGAAAATACTATGAAGAACTGTACGCCAAAAAAATAGGCAACCTAGATGAAATGGACAAATTCCTTGAATCATATAATCTTCCAAAAATCAATCTGGAAGAATCAGAAAACCTAAACAGACCAATTACAACAAATGAGATTGAAACAGCTATCAAAAAACTCCCAAAAAAGAAAAGTCCTGGGCCTGATGGCTTCACAAGTGAATTCTACCAAATATTCAAAGAACTAACTCCTATCCTTCTCAAGCTATTTCAAAAAATTCAAGAGGAAGGAAGACTTCCAAACTCCTTTTATGAGGCGAGCATAATTCTGATTCCAAAACCAGGGAAAGACAACACAAAAAAAGAAAATTATAGGCCAATATCCCTGATGAACTTAGATGCAAAAATCCTCAACAAAATATTAGCAAACCGGATCCAGCAATATATGAAAAAAATCATACACCATGATCAAATGGGATTTATTCTTGGGAGGCAAGGCTGGTACAATATTCGCAAATCAATCAATGTGATTCATCACATAAACAAAAGAAAGGAGAAAAACCACATGATAATTTCAATCGATGCAGAAAAAGCATTTGATAAAATCCAGCACCCATTCATGATCAAAACTCTCAGCAAAGTGGGAATACAGGGAACATATCTCAACATGATAAAGGCCATCTATGACAAACCCACAGCCAACATCATACTCAATGGGGAAAAATTAAAAGCAATCCCCTTAAGATCAGGAACAAGGCAGGGGTGCCCCCTTTCACCACTCTTATTCAACATAGTTCTGGAAGTCCTAGACACAGCAATCAGACAAGAAAAAGAAATAAAAGGCATCCGAATTGGAAAAGAAGAAATAAAACAATCATTATTTGCAGATGATATGATATTGTATATAGAAAACCCTAAAGTCTCAGTCAAAAAACTACTAGACCTGATAAATGAATTCGGCAAGGTGGCAGGATATAAAATCAATACTCAGAAATCAGAGGCATTTTTATACACTAATAATGAACTGTCAGAAAGAGAAATCAAGGAATCAATCCCCTTTACCATTGCAACCAAAAAAATAAAGTACCTAGGAATAAATCTAAACAAGGAGATTAAAGACTTGTACTCGGAAAATTATAAAACATTGATAAAAGAAATCAGGGAAGATACGAATAAGTGGAGGCATATACTGTGCTCATGGTTAGGAAGAATAAACATCATTAAAATGTCTATATAACCCAAAGCAATTTATAAATTCAATGCAATACCGATTAAAATACCAATGACTTACTTCAAAGATATAGAACACATATTCCAAAAATTTATATGGAACCAAAAGAGAACACGAATAGGCTCAGCAATCTTGAAAAGGAAGAATAAAGTGGGAGGTATCACACTTCTGGATATCAAGTTATATTATAAGGCCATTGTACTCAAAACAGCATGGTGCTGGCATAAGAACAGGCACATAGATCAATGGAACAGAACAGAGAACCCAGAAATAAACCCACAGCTCTATGGACAACTGATATTTGACAAAGGAGGTAAGGAAATACAATGGAGTAAAGACAGCCTCTTCAACAAATGGTGTTGGGAAAATTGGACAGCTACCTGCAAAAAAATGAAACTAGACCACCAACTTACACCACTCACAAAAATAAACTCAAAATGGATAAAAGACTTAAATGTAAGCCTTGAAACCATAAGCATCTTAGAAAAAAACATAGGCAGTAAGCTCTCTGACATCTCTCACAGCAATATATTTGCTGATTTGTCTCCACAGGCAAGTGAAATAAGAGACAGGATAAACAAATGGGACTTTATCAAACTAAAAAGCTTCTGCACAGCTAAAGACAATAAGAACAGAATAAAAAGACAAACTACACAATGGGAGAATATATTTGACATTGCGTCTGATAAGGGGTTAATAACCAAAATTTATTAAGAACTTGTAAAGCTTAATACCAGGAAGACAAACAATCCAATCCAAAAATGGGCAAAAGAAATGAATAGACACTTCTCCAAAGAGGACACACAGATGGCCAATAGGCATATGAAAAAATGTTCAACATCATTAATGATTAGAGAAATGCAAATTAAAACCACAATGAGATATCACCTCACACCAGTCAGAATGGCACTCATCAATAAAACAACACAGAATAAGTGCTGGCGAGGATGTGGAGAAAAGGGAACCCTCCTGCACTGCTGGTGGGAATGCAGACTGGTGCAGCCACTGTGGAAAACAGAATGGAGATTCCTCAAGAAATTAAAAATCGAACTGCCTTTTGACCCAGCTATACCACTGTTAGGAATATACCCCAAGAACACCATAGCACTGTTTGAAAAGAAGAAATGCACCCCCATGTTTATGGCAGCATTGTTCACAATAGCAAAGATCTGGAAACAGCCCAAGTGTCCATCAGAGGACGAGTGGATTAAAAAGCTTTGGTATATAAATATATACTATGGAATACTACTCAGCCATAAGAAATGATGACTTAGGATCTTTTACAACAACATGATGGGCCTTGATAACATTATACTGAGCGAAAGAAGTAATTCAGAAAAAACTAAGAACTATATGATTCCATACATAGGTGGGACATAAAGATGAGACTCAGAGACATAGATAACAGTGTTGGGGTTACACGGTGGGGGGAGGAGAGGGAGGGGATTGGGGGAGGGGAGGGCCACAAAGATCATGGCTTTTCAGCATTTGCCATATTCCCCCTTTAATCTATAGACAGCAAATATTTACTTATGCTGTTTCCACTATAAAGACTGCTGCCTTAGGGACAAATGCTGATGAAATATTTCAGCAGTTCCTCCTTCTTCAAAAACTTATATGTCAACATAGAGCTCCATGTTTCATAGTGCATACTCAAGCTCACTCCATGCTCCCTGGAGCTTTAGCACAAGGGAATGCCCTTTTTCTTTTTTTCTTTCCTTTTTTTTTTTTTTTTGGTTGTATTTTTTCTTTTATTTACTTATTTTTTGTATTTTTCTGAAGATGGAAATAGGGAGGCAGTCAGACAGACTCCTGCATGAGCCTGACCGGGGTCCACCTGGCATGCCTACCAGGGGGGAATTCTCTGCCCATCTGGGGTGTTGCTCTGTTGCAACCAGAGCCATTCTAGCACCTGAGGCAGAGGCCATGGGGCCATCCTTATTGCCTGGGGTGGCTTTGCTCTGGTGGAGCCTTGGCTGCGGGAGGGGAAGAGAGAGACAGAGAGGAAGGAGAGGGGGAGTGGAGGAGAAGTAGATGGGCACTTCTTCTGTGTGCTCTGACTGGGAATCAAACCTGGGAATCCTGCACACCAGGCCAATGCTCTACCACTGAGCCAAATGGCCAGGGCCTAGGAATGCCCTTGTTGATCAAGCTACCCAAAAGAAAATTATATGGAGCAACCATGACAGACCGAGCAAGTCAGTCTCATACTATTCATCACCAGAACGCTGCAGCCCGGTGTAAACAGTTTCAACTTTCTCGGGAAGCAGCACGGCAGATTGGGAAATCCTGTCCAAGGGGTCCTATACTGCCCCTTCATTTGGAGTTAACCCTCAAGGACCCCTACCAGGACAACTTTGGCAGATGGATGTTAATCATATACCTTCATTTGGCAAACAGTCGTATGTCCACATTACAGTGGATACATATTCCGGATCTATAGTAACCTCTGTCAGAACAGGAGAGGCTGCTAAGCATGCTATAGCTCATTGTCTGTATGCATTGTTCTATTATTGGATTTCCTAAACTGGCTAAACTGAAAATGCTCCTGCATATGGAGCAAAAGCATTTACTGTATTTTGTCATGCTTACAATCTTTAAAGTTAAGCTATTATTAAAGTGTACTCAGCAAACATTTTAAGGTCAATTTAAAAAATAATAATTTAAGAGGGGGTAGTCATATCCTGGAACTCCTACGGGTCTACCATATCATGCTTTTTACTTAAAAAAAAATTTACATTTCTTTGGAATGCTGATGAACAGAAGACACCAAATCTTTTTCGCCTGCAAACTACTGCCTTCTTTATTAGATCCAGCTAATAACACTGTTTTGTCTTTTTCCAAATAGCTCCAGATATATGGAAAAGATTTATATAGGAGGATGGGGATCCTCAAACCCCTCAGCGAAATCTTCTGAGCATGGCTTCTAAGATACCTAGAGGCAGAAAAAGCCCAATAGAGATCAGGGGAACTACCAGCTTTTAGGATACACCCTTAAAGGCTCCAATGCCCCAAAGGGGTCTCATAGGATGCCATCTGGGTCCTGCTTCAATAGTGGAAAGGAAGGTCATTGACCTAAAGCCTGCCAGGCTTACATGCCTCTGCTGTGAGGAAACAGGGACACTGGAAGGTAGGCTTCCCCCTTGCTCCTCTAAGGGAGGGTTCAGTCTCTTCCAGCCCTGCTCCAGCCACCTATGACCTAACCTTGCCCAGAAAGCTGGGGTTTGCCACTGAAGGCTGAAGGTGCCCAGGGCCGTCGGCCCCATCTACGACACTGTGGACGAGCCTAGGGTATTTCTTCCAAGAAGCAGGTAAACTGATCTCATTTGCACAAGGGCCACTTAAGTATGTTTTGCCTGAATAGTCAGGTTTTTTATTCTTCCCTCAAAGATCTCTGTTGTGGGTGTTGATAGTCCTATTTTCTGCTGCTTTGCTTAATATATAGTGTTTCCTTTATCCCTCCTACCTCAATGCCCCACTCATATTTCAGGCTGGGACCTACTCCTAATTTAGAGCTCTCTTTCCCCCTTTTACCAACTTCTATTATGAATCTACCCTTGCCACCCAGCTTAGTGTATCCCAAGGTTCTCTTTACCATGCCACAGTCGCAGAGCTCCAGGGAAAAGCAACCTGGTCTCATCTCTCCAGGCAGAGGAAAACAGAAGCTCCATATCCATGCATGCTTCAAATGGCTTTTCCAGTCTACCTGAATCATTACCAGCTAGAAGCAGCAGTCATTGGGACTTGGACATGAGCTGCAAAGTATAGAATGGTAACAACAATTCCAGTGCCATGCGGACTTTTCCTGGATGTGGACTTTTCTGGACTCCTGCTCCCTGTGACAGCTCCTAACAGACTGAACTGTGGTTGGGTTGCATTTTTCAGGGATTTGGCATGGTGATGGGGCCAACTTGGACTTGGTGAACATGTTAAGGACACTACTCTTTTATGAATTCTTGCTGTATTGGCCAAGAGTTTGCTTAAAGGCTTTTAATCACTGTAAAAAAAAAGAAGACTGGATAAAGAAGATGGGGCACATATACACCATGGTATACTATTCAGCTAGAAGAAATGATGACATCAGATCACTTACAGCAGAATGGTGGAATCTTGATAACATTATGTGGAGTGAAATAAGTGAGAGAGAAAAATCAAGAACTGCAGGATTCCATACATTGGTGGGACATAAAAGCTAGACTAAGAGACATGGACAGGAGTGTGGTGGTTACGGGGGGTGGGGGGAGGGAAGGATGGAGAGGGGGAGGGGGAGAGGTACAAAGAAAACTGGATAGAGGGTGACGGAGGACGATCTCTCTTTGGGTGATGGGTATGAAACAGAACTAAATGACAAGATAACCTGACAATATTTTCTTTGAATATATGTACCCTGATTTATTGATGTCACCCCATTAAAATAAAAATTTATTTATTAAAAAAAATCAAAGCCATTAAAACAAACTGAACAGAAATCCTAGAGCTGAAGAATACAATGACCCTCTCACAAAAATTAATTTGAATTAAAGTGTTAAATGTAAGACCTGAAACTATAAAAGTACTAGAAGAAAACATAGAGAAGAATCTTTAACATTGGTCTTTTTTTGACATTGGTCTTTTTTTTTTTTTTTACATTCATTGATTTTTCCTATATGACACCAAAAGCACAAACAATAAAAGCAAAAATCAACAAGAGGGGCTACATAAAAGTAAAAGACTGCTTCACAGCAAAAGAAACAACTAACAAATTATAAGATAACCTGTGAAATGGGAGAACATATTTGCAAACCATATATCTCATAAGGGGTTAATATTAATAAAATATATATCTTCACAACTCAATAGCAAAGAACAAGTTGATTAAAAAATGGGCAGGAAATTTGAATATACATTTTTACAAAGAAGAAATATAGGTACATAAAAAGATGCTCCATGTCACTAATCATCAGGGGAATACAAACTGAAACAACAATAAGATCCTACCTCACCCTTGTTAGAATGGTTATCAAAAAGTCAAGAGATGGCTTGACCTGTGGTGTCATGGTGGATAAAGCATCAACCTAGAATGCTGAGGTTGCTGGTTTAAAACATTAAACTTGCCTAGTCAAGGCACATATGGGAGTTGATGCTTCCTGCTCCTCCCCTCGCACTTTTCTCTCTCATTCTCTCTTTCTCTTTCTCTACCCCCAACTCCAGCTCTCTAAGATGAATAAATGAAATTAAAAAGTCAAAAAATAACAAGTGCTGTCAAGGAAGTGACGTAAAGAGAACTTTATCTGGAGGGCATTGTGCTGAGTGAATTAAGTCAGAGAAAGAAAAATACTACATGATTTTACTCATATGTGGGGTATAAATAATAAAAAAAAAACTTACCAAAAAAGAGATCAGATTTGTGATTGCTAGAGGTTGGAAATGAAGGGAGGAGAAATTAAATGAAAGTGGTCAAAAGGTACAAACTTCTAGTTGTAAGATAAATCAGTACTAGAATATGTAATGTAAAACATGATGACTATAGTTAACACTGCTGTATGGTATATTTGAAAGCTGTTAAACCCTGGCCAGTTGGCTCAGTGGTAGAACATTGGCCTGGCATGTGGATGTCCTGGGTTCTATTTCTGGTCAGGGCACATAGGAGAAGCAATCATCTGCTTCCTCACCCCTCTCCCTTCTCTCTCTCTCTCTCTCTCTCTCTCTCTTTGCCTCTTCTAGCCGTGGCTCGATTGTTTCAAGTGAGTTGGCCCCAGGCACTGAGGATGGCTCAGTGGCCTCTGCCTCAGCAGGTAAAAATAGCTTGGTTACTGAGCAACAGAGCAATGGCTCCAGATGGGCAGAGCATTGCCCCATAGGGTGCTTATCAGGTGGATCTCTTCAGGGTGCATGCGGGAGTCTGTCTCTCTGCCTCCCCTCCCCCCAATAAAAAAAAAGAAAGAAAGCTGTTAAAGAGAGTAAATCCCAATAGTTTTTCATCACAAGGAAAGTTTATTTGTTCATTTTTGCTTTTTTGTATCTATAGGAGATGATGGATGTTAACTAAATTTATTGCAGTAACCACAATATATACAGGGGTGGGCAAAAGTAGGTTTACAGTTATAAATAAATAATACAATAATTAATAAATAATAATGCAAGAATAAATTGTTTCTCATATTCCCAACTGTAAACCTACTTTTGCTTACTCGTATATATAAGTCAAATCATTGTGCTGTATACCTTAAACTTATATACAGTAGTGCTATATGTCAATTGTATATCAGAAAAGCTGGAAAAATAGAAATACCATATGATCTAACAATTCCACTTCTGGGTGAATAATTAATGAAAATGAAATCACTACCTTCAAGAAATATCTGCACCCTTTTGTTAAGTGCAGCATTATTCACAATAGTCAAGGCATGAAAACAACCTAAGTTTCCACTTATGAATGGATAAAGAAAATGGGGTTTTACACACATACACACACACACACACAGAGAGAGAGAGAGAGAGAGAGAGAGAGAGAGAGAGAGAAATATATTCATCCATAAAAGAGAAGAAATCTTGCCTTTTGCGTCAATGTGGATGGACCTTGAAGGCATTGTGCTAAGTAAAATAAGTCAGACAGGGAAATACTGTATGTTCTCACTTATATATGTGGAATCTGGAAAAGCCCAACTCTTATAAACAGAGAGTAGGATGGTGGTTGTCAGGAGCTGTGCGGGGGCTGCGGGGAAGGTGTGGGAAATATGGGGAATGTTAGTCAAATGGTACAAATTTCCAGCTATGGGATGAGTAAGTTCTTGGGGATCTAATGTATAGTAACTATCACTAAGAATTCTATATTATCTACTTGAATGTTGTTGAGATAGTATATTTTAAATGTTATCACTACAAAAAAGTGGTAATTATGTGAAGTGATAGAGTTGTTAACTAACCTTATTTTGGTGACCATTTTACAGTACATATGTATCAAATCATTGCATTGTACACCTTACATTTCCCTATGATATATGTCAGCATTTCAATAAAGCTGGAGAAAAACAAAAACAAAAAGAAAGAAAAAAAAAAACCAGTGGTAGGCTGGTAAATTTTTAACTGGCCATCATAAGAAAAGAAGTCTGACTCATAGTGTTGGCCAATTCCCATGGTCAATTCCCACTATGGTCAATTTTGTGCTACTAACACGATGTCACTGAACAGAGTAGGGAAAAGATGAGCAAAGTTGGCTCTCAAAGCACTGGATTCAGCACATGACCAATAAACCATCCTAGTTGCTCATGGATTGAGCTAACTATCTCTCATTAATGGCTAAGAATTCTTCTAAGCCAGATTGGCAAGGAGCATAGATAGGAGGAACATTTCTACATAATAACATGTGCTATAGTTCAATTGGTTCCATAACAGTGAATGTTGTGGAGTATAGTAATCTTATTATATTAATGAAGAAATATTTTTATGCTGTGCTAAAAAAATAAAAATAAAAGGCTCAGTGATGGAAAATTTTTCTCATCTGACTAAAAGAGTGGAATTTAGCAGTTCAATGTTAAGTTTGCCGCTAAATTGATCAAGATCAGTTAATGTTGTGGAGCTGAAGCCCATTTTATGTCATATTTTTTTAGTTACAAACAATGTAAGGTAATCCATTTTTCTACTACTCTATGTAGACAGATTTCAATGAGTGTTTGAAAAACAAAACATTCTATTCTACTTTTTTATTTGAGAGAAAGGGAGAAAGAGAGAGAGACAGGGAGACAGAGAGGGACAGATAGGGACAGATAAGAAAGGAGAGAGATGAGAAGCATCAGTTCTTCATTGCAGCACCTCAGTTGTCCATGGATTGCCTTCTCATATATGCCTTGACTGGGGGCTACAGCAGAGTGAGTGACCCCTTGCTCAAGCCAGTGATCTTGGGCTCAAGCCAGCAGCCTTGGGCTTCAAGCTAGCAACCTCTGGGCTCAAGCCAGAGACCATGGGGTCATGTCTCTGATCCTATACTCGAGCCAATGAGCCCATGCTCAAGCCGGTGACCTCAGGGTTTCAAACCTGGGCCCTCTGCATCCCAGGCCGACACTAAATCCACTGTGCCACTGCCTGGTCAGACATCTATTCTACTTTTAAAAAATGGAAAGGAAATTACTGTCATTAGTACTGACTAGAGAAATACATTTGAAGGAAATTTAAACATTTTATAATTTATACTAATAAATCAGGAATTCTTACACATTCCATAAATTAAGAAGCTATTATTGTGGAGTCAGATACCACTCCTAAAATGATGTGTACTATTAATTTTCATTATACCCAATTAAACTCATAAAATCTAATAGTATGACAGATACTACTCAGTTAATACTTTGAGAATTCAAAAATGGAATAAATAAATGACTGAGGACAAAAACTATCTTAGACAAGTTTTTTAGCAATAATGAGAAACACGTTTTCTTGAATGTGTTGACTAACGGAAACAGGAGAAGTGTAGCAAGTTCTGTTGGTGTCCATGTATATGTTTTTTATACTTGTCTTATTTCAGCATGTGGTTATTATCTGCCTGAGAACTTCCTCTGACCACATGAGTGTGCCCCGCCTATGAAAGGGCAGGCCAGAAATGCCAAGGAATTAACAGTCCTGGGAGCAGTTATCTACCAATGATGATTGGGAGATGTAAACAAATACCTCAGCTTTCTTTTTCATTTGGTGGGTGACTGAGTGTTCCTTTATGCTGTCTTCCAGGGGTCCCCAGCCATGATTTAGTCTGTTGTACTGCCTACAGCAATAATAGTCTCATAAACATAACTGTATTGGCTTCGTTTCCTTCTCTGTCCCAAGTCCCCACTCCCCTCCCAATGCTTCCTTGGATTGCTTCCCAAATAAACTACCTGCACTGAAATTCTTGTTCTAATTCTTGTTATAGGGAAACTTAAACTAGGATAATCAGTAAGTGAGAAGTAATCTCATAAGAAACCAAGAACTGGCACGGGAATGAGTCTCATGGTAAATGGGTTTGGCATTAAGATCTCATGAGTATTCACTAATGAGGTTTCATCACTATATAAAACATTTCTTTGTGAATCTCTTCTCTCCCCTCCAAACTAATTTCTCTGTCTTCATTCTGCAGATATTTTCTCAACTTTGGAGCTCCTACTTATTCATAAATTTGAATTACTCATAATGTTGACTCACTCATGGCCTATCATGACCCTCCCACTTCTCTCTACTTCATGAATTTTCAATTTCAGTCTTCACTGTTAATCATAGGAGTCTAATTTCATTTTTCAACTCAAATGGTGGAGAGTGAAAATCTAATATACTCAATCTTTGAGCAGAGCTAATTACAATAGATTAGTGATGCACAGTTAGGCATCATCCCAGCCAGGACACATACTAGAGCAAAAGAGACACTGTTAATATTTAAGCTAGAAGAATAGGTAGAAATCAGGACTTTCTGGGGAAAATGGGATGTATAGTCACCTGGACATATAACACTAATCAATTTATACTGGCTTCTCTAAGATCAGTTGTTCAGTAATTGTCAAATTAGCCATGACCTTTATGTTTGTACAAAGGGTGTGTATGTTGGGAGGGGTAGCTAGCATATGATCATCCATTAAAGAAACCAATGATTTTCTAAGGAAATAAAAATATGATAACTATTAAGTTATAGAGCATTCATACTATAGGACTATAAGGACCTTTATAGAACACCAGTGATCTTCATATCAACTGTGGGAACCACCAGAACAATATACTCTTTGATGCATCATCAGAACACATTCTAAAGCTGGAGACAACTTGGTCATGAATTCAACTAAGATTTATTTTGTAAAGATGCAAAACAATTTGGTAAAACATCGTTCTTCAACAGAATGTTTCAAATTAGTGTTGAAGTTGAAGCATGGAACCTATTGTACCCAGTCAGTACTAGGATTATCTAAAATAAATAATATTGGGGGCCATAATATCCTAGATTGACATTATTTTTTTAGGATTTAATTGAAATTAAACATTCAGAAGTAAATTCATGGTTGTCTCAGATACAGGAAATGGGAAGGGAAGTCCTTGATATTACCCAGGAAGCAAATGGCTTCTTTTAGTGTCTCACATCTCTGAAAATTAAAGAGAAGTTTGTCTGACCATTGTTCTATATCAGTGTTTTATAAAACATTTATCTTTCCAGATTGATCTTATTAATATAATTTCTACAATTATACTAGTAAGATTATAGCTAAGGTCCACCTTTTTTTATTGTTTGTTTCAGATAGACAGGGTAACCAAGCCTTTTCTCTACTACTAAATAACGAAACATAAAAGCTTTCAGTAATTCTGTGGGCATGTAGAGCAGTGACCAGATGATATAGCAGTCAGGAGTCCTAGGCTCAAGTTTTGTCTCAGCTACCTCTATCTCTGAATTTGTTCATATGTGAAATGAGCAGACTGTGCAAGATCAGAATTTCCAACTTGGCTTTGCTGGCCTACAGAGTTCCATATATCTGAATGGGTCACTTGAGGTAAGAGAGGAAAGATTCCCTTTCATGTCAAAAGTTTCAGGTTTCTAACACATATTTTAACCAGATGATAGGTTTGATGTCTTCCATGTCCATGACTTCAGTAACCCTCTCTAAGAAGATAGTTTCTAAACTTATATCTACAAATCAGAAGCCTCCTCTTGCATCCAGTTGCCTGCTCAGTACCTCCAACTGGATGTTCAAAATCCTATTTTTTTTATAACAGACAGAGAGAGAGTCAGAGAGAGGGATAGATAGGAACAGACAGACAGGAATGGAGAGAGATGAGAAGCATCAATCATCAGTTTTTTGTTGCAACTCCTTAGTTATTCATTGATTGCTTTCTCATATGTGCCTTGACTGTGGAACTATAGCAGATCGAGTAACCCCTTGCTCGAGCCAGCTACCTTGGGTCCAAGCTGGTGAGCTTTGCTCAAACCAGATGAGCCCGCACTTAAGCTGGCGACCTTGGGGTCTCGAACCGGGGTCCACCACACCCCAGTCTGATGCTCTATCCACTGCGCCACTGCCTGGTCAGGCTCAAAATCCTCTTATATCAACATGCTTGAGATCATATTTTTTATTTCCCACGATGAAATGGCTTCTTGCTATGTTCCTTATCTCAGCAAGTAGCATAAGTATCTTTCAATTTATGCTATCCTTAAATCTAGGTGTTATCCTACTTTCCTTACTTCAATTCATCCTCACTTTAATATTTTAAAATTTTAATTTTTTAATATTCCTTGAATAGTCTCACCTCTTTCCATTTACCCTGCAACCAATCTAGTCCAAACTGCTGTTGTCTCTTGCTTGGATCATGGCAATAGTTTTCTAACTGGTCTCTTTGCTTCTTTTCTAAACACCACCCTATTTCAATCCATTACCCATATTAAAATCAGATTATCTTTTAAAAAGCCAAATATGAACTTGTCACTGCCTTTATTAAACCTTTCAGTAGGTCACCACTCTTTTTAGGATAAAATACAAACTCCTTTACATGGTCTATATATTTGTTTGTTTGATTGTTTGTTTATCTCCTTCTCTAGCTCCATCTCATCTCACATTCTCTCCTTTGTGCTTCAGCTACCTAGTCTTCCTTTCATGTCCTTATACAAGCTATGGTCTCTTCTGCCACAGGATCTTTGCATGTCTTATCTTCATTTGAAATGCTCTTTCTGCTCTATCCAATCTCCAAATACCTTGCCTAGTTAATTCCTGCTTATCATTTAGATAGTCATTCAAAGGTTGGTTCCCCAGGGAAACTGCACTATCCTCACTTTTTTTGTTATCTGTACTTTTATAACCACATTCCTTTTCTTATTCATACTCAGTCCACTCATTTATGTTATTATTTTATCTATAAGTGAATTTTCCAATAGTTCTAACTCTGCGAATGTGCCTATGGTAGATTGGGTTTTTCAAATATGGTTGCAATAATATGTCCTATCCCACATGGTTTTCTACAATGAGTCCTTGTGACGTCTCCATTAAGAGGTGGGGTTTAATTCCACCCCCCCCCTTTCAATGGGAGCAGGCCTATACCTGATTTGGCCAGTAGAGTATAGCAGAAGTAACCCTGCATAACATCTGAGGTCAAGTCAGAAAAGGCAATGCAATTTCCTCCTTGTTCACTGGAATACTTCACTTTGAACCCTGAGGTACCATGGAAAAAAGTCCAACTACCCTGAGGCTCCTGTGCTGCGAAAAAGTCAAGTCACACAGAAAGGTCATATATAGGTGATCCAGTTGGCACTTGTAATCTTCATATCATTCCAGCCAGATACCAGACATATGAGCAAAAAGGCTTTGATAATTCCAACCAACCTTAGCTATTGATTTGCCTCCAGCCATTGAGACTTCCCAGGTAAGGTCCCAGACATCCTGAATCAAAGACAAGCTACCCCTACAGTTCTCCTATCAAAATCCCTGATCCACTGAATTAATGAGCATAATAAAATGGTTGCTTTAAGATGCTAAATTTTCAGTGATTTGTTACTCAGCTAGAGTAAATGGAATAGAGGGCTGTGTCAGTCTTTCTTATAGAAGTGTCTTAATTACACAACACAATGTCAGAGATACCCAGTAGGTGTTCAATATATACATTTATGAAAAGAATAAATCAATGCTTAAGTTATTCTCCCACCACTTTCAGAAAGTACTTTTCCTTCCTTTCTTGTGAAATTGTACAGAACTCTTAATGACCAACCATGAAACATTTAGCTAACATTTTTAGTGAGTTCTGTATAAATCTATGTATAATATAAAATCTCATGAAAAGCAATGAGCCATCAAACTGCAGCATTTTCACAAATTCTGTATTTAACTGAGCTCTCCTTAAATTTCTTACAGTTATTGTTGCATCTTTGTTTACCAACCATCTCTTTATCCCCATCAAGGACTTAATGATTTTAAGTGATGGTGGCAAGATCACTAGCCTTATATGCTGAGAGCACTGAGAATTTGACTTCAAGAGTTGACTATATAGAAGGAAATTAAGTTGCAGAACCTGCAAAATCATTACTGCCAATCTACTAAAGACAAGGCCCAGTGAAGATGCAGAAGGATACATCTAAGAAAGAAATAGAAAGATTTTTTCCCTATGAACAGATACCCTTTTAAGCTACTAGATGGTGACACATTTAAGTAATTACTGCTAGCCCTCTTGTATATTATTACATTTTTAAAAAAGTCAAATTCATCAGTTCTATCTATTCTGATGAGATAGTGATACTGTGTGGGAAGGAAGTAAAGCGAAAGGAAGCTTTGGGGCAGGCCAAAAAGAGGTAGCTCAACAGTGGTTCATCCCAGAAAAGCCCACTTTGTGGAAATAAGGGAGGGAAATAATGAGCTATAACAGCCCTCTGAAAAGGTATCTGGAAAGAGATTGGCCTGACACTGCACAAAAGTCTGAGTGAAACTCATCAGCTGAGTGGAGAGCTCTCACCTGTAAGAAAGGTGAGAAATATGCCTTTGTGTTTCTGGGTGCCGCATAATATAACTGGAGATACCACACCTGGAAAAACTATTTAAGAAGGCTAATCAATTACCCACAAAGTTAAGGGAAGTTCTAGAAATTAAAGTCCAGTTTCTGCTCTTTACTCTTAGCTTTTCCTTCTAGATTGTGCCTACTTTTCTTAGTGAGACTCAAGAGTGGTACACTAGTCTTGTTACTTGGCAGCCACAGTCAGCATTTATGACCTAACTGTGTTTTAGTTTATATATGTATATTCAAAACATATATATATACACACAAATATATATTGTATAATGTCAGTGATACCTAGTAGTTGTTCAATATATATTTATGTAATGAATAAATACACATGCATTTGCTTAAGTTACTCTCCTCAATGCATTATAGAAATTTACATATATATACACACATATAAATACCACATATTTCACCCCTCTTCCTTTCGGCAAAATATTCTCAAATATATAAATTTACAAATTTACATAAACCACTAAGGAAACAAACAGTAGGATTTGCAAAATACATAAAGAAGATAAATAGCAAGTTCATTTCCAAAGGTGTGTGTATGGAGGTTGCCATGACAGTTATTTGCCTGTGCACTCAGATCCATTCTTTGTCCTTTTCTGCCTTTTTCTGTAGGTCAAGGAATCACATTTTCCAGACTTCCTTGTCAACTGGCTTCCAAGTATGATAAACCAATTGGAGGCATTGATGGAGGAATAGGGAGGAGGAGAAGAGTAAGATAATGTCTCCCCCTCTTTCTCTGTTTTGGTCAGTGTCTCTGGGAGCAGCTGTATCTCTTTCATGGCTCTTGGCCCTGACAGCTTCTTCTTGCCTGTCCCCAGCTTTCCCTGGACGGGTATGCGTGCTTAATTTCCACCGGATTTCTCTGACTCCTGGGCTCTGGTAATCCTACCTTCCCTTCTCCCTCCAGTCTCTGGGTTGGTAGTGTTATTAAGCTGTTTACCTATCTTCTATTTGGTTCCTTAGATCTCTGATCACCTCTGTGACAAATTTTCCATAATAAGTTCCTCCTGTTTGAAACATCTAACAGGGTTTCCATTTTCTGATCATTCTCTGTTTGATACAATTCTTGGTAGAGGAGTAGTCTCACAACACAGATCCTCAAAATGATATTTTGTTTGGGGTTAAACACAATTAGGACTTTGCTGTGGGTGAAAAATGAGACATCAGTAAGACATGATCCTAGTATACTATGACATCATCGATAACTTGAATGAAGGAGAATCTGTTGCCAGTTGAAGTGCAAGTTCAAGATTGTTTATGATGATACGAATTAATATAGATATTTTATTTTAAATGAGCCTTTGGCCTGTGTTATATTAAAACAATTCAGAGCTGCTTTGCTTTTTTTTTTTTTTTTAACTTTGCAGACAAATGCATTAAGCAACAGATAATGGTATAGGGGAGGAAAATTGTTATTTTCTTAAGAACATTTAAGGGCTTGTTTTTAAGGGCTTATCTCTGTTTCCACTCTAACAGTAGACCAGGTATCTACATCACAAGAATTAGCTGCAGAAGTGCACAGGAGTAGAAAAATCATATGTATTACCATATCATGAAAGCCCTTCTTTGAAACCCCACATTTTAGAATCATATAGTATTGAAGAAATACTTTTAAACTATATAATTTTTAGGGCAGCAATGTAGAGTGAAATAAAGATTCTCAATCTAAATGCTGTGGAACATCTACTTTTTAATTTTGTTTTTCAATTACAGTGTACATTCAATATTATTTTGTATTAGTTTCAGGTGTACAGCATAGTGGTTAGATAATCAAATACTTTACAAAATGTTTCCCCCTTCCCCAATATTTCCAGTGCCAACTTGGCACCATACATGGTTATTACAATATTACTGACTATATTTTCTATGCTATACATTACATCCCCATGGCTATTTTGTAACTACCAACCTGTACTTCTCAATCCCTTCACCTATTTCACCTTGTCCCCCAATCCTCCTCCCCTTCGCAACCATCACTCTGTTCTCTATAGCTATGAGTCTGCTTCTGTTTTGTTTGTTCATTATACTGTTCTTTAGGTTCCACATATAAGTGAAGACAAATACCAAATGGAACATCTACTTTTAACCCTTTGAGTAGTGAGTTTCTTTTCATGCTCGCTGATCCCTGGGAGTTTGTTTTTTTTTCCAAAAAATAAAATTAGTTCCAGTTACAGTTTTATTAACTTAAAATCATGTTTGTTTGATAACCAATTTATGGGGAAAAAAAGAAGAACATACATTTGCCTTTTTTTACTGTTGCCTTTCACATTTTTAAAATAAATTGATCATACTCTGGATGGTCAGGAGGTACGAGGATGTACATGAACATTCGTACTACTCAGAGGGTTAAGAATTATATCCTATATGTGGTCCTGGAAAGAGAAGATAAAAAATATAAAAATGTCCCGCAGATAACAAAACACATTGATCCATTGGATATAATTATTCAAGATGAAAGAGTTAAATATTTGGACATCCTCAAAGTCAGCTTTCTTGAGCATATGGAAAAATTACATCTTTTATATCAAGAATGGTACATTTCTATTCATCATTGAGCCTTAGAAACCTTAACTTCTGAGTCATGGTAAATAACTTCACTCTTCCTGCAAAATGACTCACAATTTAGAGTCCAATAAATTGTTTCGCAAGTGATATTAAATTTATTTGGCTAACTTCCTTATTTAAAAATCAATATCCACGTTGACCTTTAGATAAATTCCCTTCCAGAACAGGTAATATCAGCAAGCAGTCCATGAAATTGGAATGTTTTTAAGCTACTTTGGCATTACACAGCAGATTTTCTTGTTACTGTGGCCTCAATTTTTATTAAACTATAACTGCTTCTAGTTTTCTTATTCCCCTCTTTGACAGTCAGACATTGACAGGTGTGCTGGGTTGGAAGAATCACATAAAAATTCCCACAAGACCATTTTTAGATTATTCACTAATTTAATTTAATAGAGACTGAGGGTGCAGTATAGAATTTTATTTTGTGTGTGGTAGTATTAAGTATTTATGTGTGCATGACCCTTCCATGCCTTGCATGAGAACAGCAGTGGGAATTTCTTATTGATCCACAATTTTTAAGGTTAATGAGAAAGGAAAAAATAAAAGGAAAACTGTGTCTAGCTTTGCCAAAGGTAAAGAAACACTTAGAGTCAAAACTTACCTTATGAAGTTTACAAATATGAAAAATACTAACAAGACCCTGTGCTGTCACAGGTGGGGGGAATGGACAATAGTCCTTCCAGAGGGTATTTGATACAGAAAACCAAATTTTGGTATTTCATCTTAAGGAAATGATCACATAGGTACAATGACAGTCATCAAAGCATTCAACAATGAAAGGGGAATAGAAACAAAGTCAATATTTATCAATAGGATAACAGTCAAGCAACATATAGTTTATAGTTTAGTTTGGTTAATTCAGACATGTGTGGTAGTTACTATCCACATGTAACTAATAAACACTTGAAATGTGGCTAGATACATACCTGATTTTAAAGATGTAATATGAATAAAAAATGCAAAGTATCTCATTAATAATTTTTATTTTCAATTTCTGCTGAAATGATAATTTTCATATATTAAGTTAAATAAACATTGGTAAAATTAATCTCACCATTTTCTTTTTCTTTTTTAAATGTGGCTTCTAGAAAATTTTAAATCACATTTTTGGCTCATAGTTGTGGACTGCATTATATTCTGGAATAGCACTGCTCTAGAAGCAAAACTTGAGACAAAGATTTATATGCAAGTAGTTTATTAAGAAAGTGGTTCTAGGAGAAACTGGTAAGAGATCAGGAAAAGTAGGACAGGGAATCAGAAGAAGCTGAGGAAGTGTGTGATTCAGAAGTCTCAGCCTCAGTCTGATCCTGCAGGGAGTTCTGGAGCATAAATTACACCTCAGAGTTTGTCCCATCTTGAGGCATGAGAGTTGGGCTTCCAAACGCTATACCTGTCAGTCTTTGGCGGTGAGGCCAGCCTGCAGGCATTTAAACATTCAGGTTTTTCTGGCTCTCCACTGTGTTAAAGCAGTTCCAGTATACCAAGGGGCACCCTCTAAAGATGATAGGTACAAGGTATTGGAAGTAAAGCATTTGGGAACCGGGGGATGGGTGCACAGAATAAGTTACAGGGATCTGAGGATCGGATAAGGGCAGTCCACTGACAGTATCAGCTATACTTTATACAGTGAAATTCTATGCAATAACTTTGTAGATTTAGATTTTCACACATATAATACACCAGTTAACATAGAGTGTGTATATTAAAAGCATGTTACCAAACATCTTACATAGTATGACCCCATGTATAAAAATATGTATTCATATTTATAGCTGCATAGAAAGATGTGTGGAACAGTCTTCCACCAAAACATTAATATATTTTAAGTCTAAGTTGTGACATTTCACTGACTATTTTTATGTTCTGTTATTTGATTAACTTAAAATAATATGTTTCATGTATTACAAAAAAACAATAAAGCTATTGAGTACATTAATAAAGTGAAATGCTAAGGAAAACCTGACTGTCATACATGATAACCTATAAAATTTTACTGAATTCATGCCTGGATTACCTATTACATTTTTATGACACTTGGTGTCACAGCACTGGGCAATGTGACTGTGGCTGACATTCACCTGGTATATACTTGTGTGGTCAAATGGCCAACATCTATCTGGTTAGCTAATGTGTGTTGTGCTGATTAATAACTTGATTAAAAAAAAAACATTAAGACATAAGTGTATATGGTTAAACTGGGGCTGGATTAACTAGAGGATAAAAAAGGATTCTGGATCAGAAAACTAAAGATCAATGCAACCTAAATCATAAAAACAAGCATCTTGAGTAGTTGCAGAACAAATACCAACATTTTAAATAAAGATAAAAAAAAAATGGGAAGAGGACATGAACAGACACTTCTCCCAGGAAGAGATACAAATGGCCAACAGATATATGAAAAGATGCTCCGATTCATTAGTTATTAGAGAAATGCAAATCAAAACTACAATGAGATACCACCTCACTCCTGTTAGATTAGCTATTATCAACAAGACGGGTAATAGCAAATGTTGGAGAGGCTGTGGAGAAAAAGGAACCCTCATTCACTTTTGGTGGGACTGTAAAGTAGTACAACCATTATGGAGGAAAGTATGGTGGTTCCTCAAAAAACTGCAAATAGAACTACCTTATGACCCAGCAATCCCTCTACTGGGTATATACCCCAAAACCTCAGAAACATTGATACGTGAAGACACATGTAGCCCCATGTTCATTGCAGCACTGTTCACAGTGGCCAAGACATGGAAACAACCAAAAAGCCCTTCAACAGAAGACTGGATAAAGAAGATGTGGCACATATACACTATGGAATACTACTCAGCCATAAGAAATGATGACATCAGATCATTTACAGCAAAATGGTGGGATCTTGATAACATTATACGGAGTGAAATAAGTAAATCAGAAAAAAACAAGAACTATATGATTCCATACATTGGTGGAACATAAAAACGAGACTAAGAGACATGGACAAGAGTGTGGTGGTTACCAGGGGTGGGGGGAGGGAGGACATGGGAGGGAGGGAGGGAGAGAGTTAGGGGGAGGGGGAGGGGCACAGAGAACTAGATAGAGGGTGGCGGAGGACAATCTGACTTTGGGTGAGGGGTATGCAACATAATTTAATGACAAAATAACCTAGACATGTTTTCTTTGAATATATGTACCCTGATTTATTAATGTCATCCCATTACCATTAATAAAAATTTATTTAAAAAAAAAGATAGGATGAGTAACACTGCCTAGCAGAGCCATACAGATGTCAGTAATATTGGTGCCATCCTTGCTAAATGTGTTTATATTTTTTCATGATAAATTTCTGTACTAATTTTGATTTTTATGGTATCACATGAAAATATTTATTTTGATTACTTAGATTTTTGCTGTCCCATAAGTTTTGTACCCTAGGTAAGTGCCTTACCTTGCCTCAGGCACCTGACTCCCTCGAGTCCACCCCTAACTTGGAGATGTCTCATGATACAACCTTAGTCTAACTAATCATTAGCACATAAAACCATCATCTCTCTATTACTTTTGAGGGTTGGCTTCCTGGGTGACATCTAAAAAACCTTGCTGTAAACCCTTCCATTCATTAGTGGCAATCCAGCACTGTCTTTACCTAAATTGCAACAATAAGAAAGACAAATATGTTTTGTTTTATTTTTATTTTATTTATATATTTTAATTTAATTTACTGGGGTGACACTGGTTAACATAATCATATAGGTTTCAGGTGCATGATTCTATAACACATCTCTGTACACTATATTATGTGTTCAAACCCCCAATTTAAGTCTATCACCATTTATCCTCCCTAAACCCTACTTTACCTCCCACCCAGCAATCACCACACTGTTGCCCATGTCCATGAGTTTATTTTTGTCCTTTTTTTGCTCTAGACCCCTACTTCCCTCACCCAAACCACACCTCCACAGTTATCAGCCTGCTCTCTATGTATGAGTCTATTACTATTTTGTTATTTTATTTTGTTCATTATATTCTATATATAAGTGCCCTGGCCAGTTGGCTCAGTGGTAGAATATCGGCCCAGTGTATGGAAGCCCCAGGTTTTATTCCTGGTCAGGGCACACAAAAGAAATGACCATCTGCCTCTCTATCCTCCCCCCTTCTCTCTCTCTCTCTCTTCTCCCACAGCCATGGCTCAAACGGTTCAAGCAAGTTGGCCCAGGTGCTGAGGACTGCTCTGTGGCCTTGCTTCAGGTGCTAAAATAGCTCAGTTGCCAAACAACCAAGCAGTGGCCCCAGATGGGCAGAACATTGCCCAGTAGGGGGCTTGCCAGGTGGATCCCGGTTGGGGCACATGTGGGAGTCTGTCTATGCCTCCTTGCCTCTCACTTAATTAAAAAAAAATATTCTACATATAAGTGAAATAATATGGTACTTTTCTTTCTCTGACTAACATATTTTACTTAGCTTAGTATTCTCCGGATCCATCCATGCTGTTGCAAAAGGTAAGATTTCCTTTTTTTTCCTCAGCAGTGTAGTATTCCATTGTGTAAATGTACTACAGACTTTTTTATCCACTTATCTAATGATGGGCACTTGGGTTGTTTCCAGATCTCAGCTATTGCAAATAATGATGCAATGAACATAGGCATGCATATATTTTTTCAAATTACTTCTAGCAATATTTTTTCAGTTATATATCCTCAGGCAAGGGAAACAAGAGAAAAGATAAACAAATGGGACTACATCAAACTAAAAAGTTTTTTTCACAGCAAAAAAACCATCAACAAAATGAAAATACAACTCACTGAATGGAAGAACATATTCAATGATACATCTGATAAGGGACTAATATCCAACATTTATAAAAAAAACTTAACAAAACTCAACACCAAAAAAACAAACAATCCAATTAAAAAATGGGCAAAGAACCTGAATAGACACTTTTCTAAAAAGGACATACAGATGGCCAATAGACATATGAAAAAATGCTCAACATCACTAATCATCAGAGAAATGCAAATTAAAACCACAATGAGATGTCACCTCACACCTGTCAGAATGGTTATCATCAGCACATCAACAAACAAGTGCTGGCAAGGATGTGGAGAAAAGGGAACCTTTGTGCACTGTTGGTGGGAATGCAGATTGGTGCAGCCACTGTGGAAAGC
Organism: Saccopteryx leptura; assembly: GCF_036850995.1. NCBI lineage: Eukaryota > Metazoa > Chordata > Mammalia > Chiroptera > Emballonuridae > Saccopteryx > Saccopteryx leptura. Next base: position 13,786,128 of record NC_089516.1, read on the forward strand.
AGTATGGAAAGATCTCAAAACATTAAAAATGAAACTACCTTTTGATCCAGCAATCCCACTTCTAGTTCTATAGCCTACGGCAAAAATATTTTAAATATGGAAGTCTCCACAGGCATTTGAGCAATGCCATGTATGTTCTATTAAGATGCAGAAACAAAAGAATTTCCAGATCTATTTGGGAACCATCAACAGAGCAGTAAATAATTTGCGTTAAAGATGTGTTAACATTTATATGTATTAATACAAAGAAACAGAAGTAAAAACACTGAGGGGCAAATGGTCCATACAGACACAAAAGTGAGTAATAAGAAGATCAGGTTTACAGAGAAAACCTGCAGCAAAGGACCTTGGGCATAAATTTCAACATTCATTTTTAGTTTTATGGGGTCTTGCATTAAGGTTGATGGAAACATACATGCAGCATCATATTGCAGTGCATTTGGATATTATTTCCCGTTTTGTTTGCTTCCAGATATTTAGGTTCCCTGAGCATGATGTGTGTTGAGAGCATGAATATGTTGCAAATTGCTGACCTCATCTCTTTCTCATTCACTCTCATAAATACCTCTTCCAGAAAACTCTGTCCTTACACAGTTGGCACGATGAGTGGTGAAAATAGAAAGGTTGAAACTTAAAGTTTTTCTTGGTAATGGTTCCTCCTAAAAGATTTGTGTAAAACTGGGTATGCAGTTACACATTTATGATTATACCAATGTATTTATGTCATTGTGGTGTTTAATTTTTCCTCCTCACTTTACAGAACTGCATATTTTCTAAGTGTGTTTCCAATGTAGATTTTAGACCTTACAAAGAATCCTTGTGCTAAAAAAGATAATGATTTATACTCTGGTTTTGAAATAAAATTTCAAAGAGACCTGATTAGTCATCAATGAATCAGTTTAGAATTAATGCTTGAATAATTTTCTTAAACAATACAAAGTAGTTACTCCACAGGGGAGAATATGATAGATAAAATGCTTGGTTTCTTTTGGTAGACTTGTTACATATTGTGAAAATCAGATCTTAAAAGGAATTTCTTTAGAATTCAGTAGCACTCTATACCCAAAATTATTATATGCCTATTTGGCAAGATGAATACAACATGAGTGGTACACAATGCTTGCGAACAAATATGAGTGATAAATGTACAGGGTGACTGGCTCTTACATAATCACTTTGAAAATGCATTGAAATAAAAAAGAATTTGTACAGCAGAAAATGAGGTCTGGAGAAGATGTCATTGGTCTTCAGACCACGTCTCCTTGGCATGCACTGTTTCAGAGTGTGTTTAGGGTCTTGGTGGAAATAAATACTCCAGTGCCCTTGCCCTTTCAGGGTAGGGTAAGGACTAGACAACTCCACAACTTGTTCTACATTGTCTCCCAGAGTTCCTCAGTGGAATTAAGCCCTGGTTGCTCACAGTGGCAACATATTTGATAAAGTAGTCTGCATTGACTTCCTTCTCTTCCTTGTTTCAATTCCCATTTTCCTACCAGGGTTTCTTGGGATCACCTTCCAGACAAACCACCTGCACTTGAACCCTTGATGCAGGTTCTGCTTTAATGGAACCCAGCGTTAGATAATTACTGTGGAGTAAGTCAACAAAGAAATGAAGCTAGTAATTAACTCAGATTGATCACTGCATCAACCCCCAAATCCTTGAGTTTGATGCAGCTTTCCTAGGACTGTTGGATGTTTTATGTTCTCTTTTACAAACAAAGTTCAAAATAAGAAGAAAAAATATCTCATTTTATAGATCTCTTCCCAAGGTGCAAAATGCTTGAAAGCAAACCCTACTGGCTGAAAGTGTACAATCTTGATGTAAAAAAATTAGGCGGACAATAAAAAGTGAATAATTTTGAATAACATTCTCACAGCCTCTCCATAATGACAGCTTTTACCACTTAGGGTTGACAAATGAAAAGAATATCCCGCAAGCCAACTGTGTACACTCACAAAAGAAACTATCTAACAGCTTTGGGAGGAGACATTTTTTTACAAATGAAATAAGCCCACTTTGACAGGGTTTATTCAAAAGTCATTAATAACCTTTGGCATTTCATTTGGGTTTCTATGTGCTTGCCACTGGGGTTACATTAATATTTGAACATCACACTAGCAAAATTGAGATGCAACAAGGCAATGAAAAAACAAGGTATGAGAACTGTCTTTTACTCTATTCAAAAAAAATCAGCAGGCTGAGGAGTCTAGATAGATCTGTGTCCTTTTAAAATATATAATGTGGAGACAAATGAAATGTGTTACCAGAAAGAGCAGTGATCTTTGTATGTCCCAAATTTAAGACTTTATTCCCAAGTTCGAATCTAACTTTCCTGGCCTTTTATCATTATGTTGTATCATTTACTACTGAAAAGGTTGTATTAATTGGATATCAGTCCAAGTACATTTTAAGTAACACTTGAAAGTTCTAGACATTCTGTATGTGAATGTTCACAGCTGTATTCATGATAGCCAAAAAAACTGTACACAACCTAAATGTCCATCAGTACACTGAAGTCCATCAGTACAAGTGAAGGTGAATGGAAAAACATATCGTGGTATATACATGCAATGAAATACTACACAACAGAAAGGAACGACATGGATGAATCTCAAAAACATACATTAAGTAAAAGGAGCCAGGCACAAAAGGTTATATATATACTATATGTTCCATTTACCTTAAATTCTAGAGAAGGGAAATCTAATCTATAATAGAAAGCAGATCAGTGGTTACCTGGAGCCAGCAGAGGGCTGACTGTAAAGGGACATGAGGGAACTTTTTGAGGTAATGAAAATGTTCCAAATATTGTGTGGTGGTTATATGAGTGTAAAAATATGTCAGAACTCATCAAACTGTACACTTAAATTGGCATATCTTATTGTATACAAATTAATCCTCAATAAAGTTAATTTGAAATAAAACTTATCTGAATCTTCCTCTACCAAAACTTTATTCAACTAATAAAGCAATTATTATCATTTTGTATGTAGGGCATTGAGAAAAAGAGACTGAGAATAGTTATAGTTTGTCAGTGGTTCAGATAGAATTAAGTATCAATCACTTTGCATTGTAGGAGTTTAGGGGAGCTTGGGACAGAAAAAGACAACAACAAGCAAACAAAACAAAACCTGATGCCTGAAGGAATTCATCTAGAAGAGATAGAAGAAGTATGGGTAGAGAGGGAGGAGAAGGAAGGAGAAGAGGAGGAAAACAAGCACTTTTGACCCACTTTACCTGCAGACAAACAATGGTATTGTATATCACTCTGCTTGATTTTGGTGGGGAAAGGGGTGTTGAAGTGGGGCAAAGGTGAAAACATGGACATGAATCTCTTGGTGGTGCTGTGAGGTCCAAAATATAGAAATATATTTGGTGTGAAAGTGACCTAGATCAATGTTTCTTAAACTTGAGTGAACATCAGAGTAATGTGCAGAGCTAGTAAACATGCAGATGACTGGACCCCATCACAGAGATCCTGATGCACTAGGTCTGGATTCAGCAAAGATTTTGTGTTTCTAGTAAGCTTAGGGTGATAGTAACGCTATTGGTCAAAGGAACCGCACTTTTAAAAAATTGTATTTTTCAATACCAGTTTACATTCAATATTATTTTGTATTAGTTTCAGGTGTACAGTGCAGTGGTTAATGGTATACTTTCCAAAGTGTTTCCCCTGATATTTTCAGTAGCCACTTCGCACCATATATAGTTATTACAATTTTATTTATTATATTTTGTATGCTGTACTTTACATCTCCATGGTTATTACTTCTCCATCCCTTCATCTTTTTCACCCAGTCCCCTAAACCCCCAAATTTGCATTGCTCTGATGATTAGTGACACTGAGTATCTTCTCATATGTCTATTGGCCATCTGTATGTCCTCTTTGGAGAAGTGTCTATTCAGGCCCTCTGCCCATTTTTAAATTAGATTGTTTGTTTTATTGGTGTTGAGTTGTATGAGTTTTTTTTTTTTTGTAAATATTGGTAATTTACCGCTTATCAAATGCATCATAAGGCGAATATCTTCTTCCGTTCAATAGGTTGAAAGGGATCACACATTGAGTAGATCTGATCTAAAGACCAGAGGGATTCCAAAGCAAGGAGAGACTGTGATATTTAATGATTGCTGAAAATTGTTCTGTTTTCATGGCTAGGGCATGTAAGTCCATAAGTTTTGTGGTATAGAAGACTTATTAAAGAGGGGTCTGAATTTTCTTCTTGGATTTATTGATGAGAGGGGGTAACTGAAATATTGAAAACTAATACTGGTTTCTTTCTTACCATTTCTTTCTCTCTTTTTAAAAATTTATCAGGATGACACTGGTCAATAAGATCATATAGGTTTCAAATGTACATTTCTATAATACTTGATCTGTATTTTGCATTGTGTTCTCACCATCCAAAGTCAAATCATCTTCTGTCACTATGTATTTGATCCCCTTTATCCTTTATTACCCCCCTTACTTCTGGTGACCACCATACTGCTGTCTATGAGTTTCAGTTTTATGTTCCACATGTGAGTGAAATCATATGGTTCTTAGCTTTTTTTCTGATTGACTTACTTCGCTTAACATAATATTCTCAGGGTCCATCCATGTTGTTGCAATTGGTGGTATTTCATCTTTTCTTATAGTTCAATAGTATTCCATAGTATATATGTACCACATCTTCTTTATCCAATTCTCTATTGAAGGAAAATTTGGTTGTCTACATGTCTTGGCCACAGTGAATAATGCTGCAATGAACAGAGGAGTGTATATGTCTTTGTGAATAAACATTTTCAAGTTTTTTGGGTAGATACCCAGAAAAGGAATTACTGGGTCATATGCTAACTCTATTCTTAATTTTTTGAAGAACTGTAATGCTCTTTTTCATAGTGGCTGTACTAGTTTACATTCTCACCAGCAGTGAATGAGCGTTCTTTTTCTCTATAGCCTCTCCAATACTTGTTATTTGTTATTACCTCTCTTGTTGATAACAGCCATTCTAGCAGCTGTGCGGTGGTATCTCACTATAATTCTGATTTGCACTTACCTGATAGCTAGTGAAGTTGAGCATCTTTTCATATATCTATTGGCCACTTGTATATCTTCTTGGGAGAACTGTCTGTTCAAGCCCTCTGCCTATTTTTAATTGGATTGTATATTTCATGTTGAGCTGTATGACTTCTTTATATATTTTGGACATTAACCCCTTTTAGGACCTGTTGTGTGCAAATATCATCATCCATTTGGTTATTTGCGTTTTAGTTTTGTTGTTGGTTCCTTTTGCTGTGCAGAAGCTTTTTAGTTTGATATAATCCCATTCATTTATTTTTGCTTTTACTTCCTTTGCCTTTGGGGTCAAATTCATAAAATGTTCTCTATAGCCAAGGTCCATCAGTTTAGTACCTATGATTTCTTCTATGCAATTTATTGTTTCAGATCTTATATTTAGGCCTTTGATCCATTTTGAATTTTTTTTTTTTTGTAGAAAGAGACAAACTGTAATCTACTTTCATTCTTTTACTATTTCTTAGGAAATTTTATGTGTCATCTGCAGGAACGTGCGTGGTCCTCTTGTCCTGCAGTCAGAATGTTAGAGATGATTGCCTAAACCTTTTCATATGGAAGTTAATGGTTTCGTGGTCCCCACAATATGCAATTAGTGAGTTTCACTGTACTGACATTTTTAATGTCAACATTACCAACGGCAGATGGGAGATGTCTGTATTGGGTTTCTGTTTCCAATTAAGATCTTTAATTTATGATAAATGAATACATTTCAATCATGTCTGCCTTGCAGTGTATGCTTGGTTGATCAAAAATAAAAGCTGCTATGGTTGTTTTGGTATGCAATGAGAGACTGAGTCAGCCCACAGGAAGAAAGTTCACTATTTCAGTTGTTCCTTAAATACTTACATTATACAATAAAAATTCATAAAAAGGTAACAAATGAGCCTTACAATTCTTTTTTCCATGTATGTATGTGAAAATTTGACAAACAGAAATGGGAAAAAGTATCTGTAGGCATCAGTACCCTAACATGAATCCTGTTATCATTTAGGTATTTGGACTATGCATAGAATAATTTAGGTAAGTATGATTATATATTGATTCCTGAGATTTTCTCCTAATATAATCCAAGCTTCATTACCCTGTTTTTGTATAGTCTGTTTCAGTTATCTATTGCTGCATAAGAAATCATCCCAAAATTTAGTGGCTGAAAAAAAGAAGAAGTATTTGAATCAAGAATCTGCAATTTGCGCAGTGCTTGGCCAGAATAGCTCAACTCTGGTCTTCTCAGCACTAATTGAAGCATTTTAAATTCTGAGGGCTGGAATAATCTGACTTGCTCACTTGCATGTCTCTTGGCTGATGCTGACTGTTGGCTGGGACCTAAGCTGGGGCTGTCAACAGAAACACCACACGTGACTTCTCCATGTTGCTGGGACTTCCTAAAAACATGGTGGCTAGATTCCAAATGAGCTTCCCATGAGAGTGAGACAGATGAAAGATATATTGTCTTTTATGATCTGACTTCAGAAGTCATACAACATGATTTCCATCACTTTCTATTCATTAGAAATGGGTCACTAAGGCCAATTTAACCATTTCACCTACAGTTACACATATAGGTAATTTTCATTCTTTGACTGTGATTAACAGGCTTGTTTAGCAAGTTTTCTAAAATTAATTATATATTTCATTATGCTAACTAGTTTCCAAGACAGAATTATATTACATATATGAGAGTAAAGGTACTTTGATTTCAAAAGGTCTAACCAGACATTAATTGAAATAAGATCCTTTCAAGAGCAAGGCCTGCTTTCATAGGTAATAACCATAGAAGAGATGAGGAAGCAGGTGGATGTTCTTATCTTAGAACCCTCAAAAAATGCATCCAAAACTGTCAATTTACACTGTGAGTCATAACATTTTCCAATTTAAGATGAACTTTCAAGGCAAATGTTCCAAGCTTATTTGGGAAAGGAAAGCCAATATGCCCCATGAGAATGGGAGAGGCAAATGCTGATGAGAAACACAGTTTGGGTCTCCTTTTGGTGTGTGGGGCCCCAAGAAAATATTTTTACAGGGTCTCTATATAAACTATTTGGTTTAAAAATGTATGAAAGAATTCCTAAGCCTGTTTGATTTAATGAGGAATATTTAGAATTACTGATAGAGAAGCATATAAATATATATATTTTATTGCCCAATCAAAGTACATAAAGATTCTATGTAGTATCTAAGCACTATCTCTTCTTGTTCAAATCCAGGAATCATATCTTTATGTTCTTCATAGTCAAATGTGCCATTCCTTAATAATTTCATATTTCCCGCCATGAGAAAAAGCTAACATCACTGTTATTATTCATAACACCATGACTCTTCAGAACCTCTTTGTATTGAAATAAGATAGATCTTCTTGCCTCTGTAGTTCCCTAACACCTTCTATTTAATGGTAGTTACATAATTTTTTATGATTCTCTATCTCCGTCATGTTCCTATAAATACTGGCCTCCGGTGCCTCTTCATTGATGGTGACTATACATGCAAATCTTACCTAGAATATGCAGAAAAATGTGAATGATAATTCATCTTCTGGTCATAATAAACTGTCAAGTTCAGACTTTTATAGAGTAAATGCAGAACAATTCGAATTCCAACCATATCTTTTCTTGAACCCTTTATCCACAATCACAGCATTTCTAGAATATGACCTCCCTCAATCTTGACTGCACCTCTTCCTACCACACACTACCAACAACAGGAAGGACTGGCAAGGGACCCTTGAGCAGAGTGAAGAACAGAAAGAATATTCTCCCTTTGTCTGGTCTAGCAGTGCCCCTTTCCCCCAGAAGAGAATGCTGGCCCCATCCAGTCCTAGAGGACCTTGTGGAAATTTTCAAGGAAGGTAGTCTAAAGAATTGGGCTGCTTGTGTGGCCTGGGCCTGGGGGCCTAGCACAGGAGCTCACTTTGCCTCAATTTAAGGGTGGTATTGAATAAAACCAGAGATAATAAATGAAAGTTAATTGTTGCAGATAAATGACTTAGGTGAGAGTATGGTAGCAGGGAATATATCATAGGATAGCCGTGATCAGGGTGGTTAGCACAGGTGATAGGCAATGAGCTGGCAGCAAAAAATACTCATGATGGGTCACATACAAGAAAACTCTGTGAAGAGATTTAGACTGGAAAAGATTCACTTGGTTTTAGTTCCATCATTCTAAAACTGTTCCAAGTTCCAGGCTTTGTACAGTATTCTTGACAGTCAATTCTCAATCCTCATCTTTCTTGACTTAACAGTAGCATTTAGCACAGTTTATTATTATTTCATTTTTTAAAATGTTTATTGTATTGACTTTAGAGAAAGGAAGGGAGAGAAAGGGTCATAGATCTGCTTCTGTATATGTCCTGACTAGGTATTGAACCAGAAACCTCTGTGCCACGGAACAATGCTCCAACCAACCAAGCTATCTGGTCAGGGCTTTAATCTGTTTATAATTCAGTTTTTAAAAAGTTTTCCATTGATTTGAGAGAGAGAGAGAGTAAGGGAGAAAGAGAGAAAGAAATAGGGTTAGAGAGAAAGAAGCATCAACTTGTTGTTTCACTTAGTTGTTTCATTTAGTTGTGTACTCATTGATTGCTTTCCGTATGTGCCCTGACCAGGGATCAAACCTAAGACCTTTCGCACACAGAGTGGACACTTTATCCACTGAGATACCCAGAAAGATCTTCCCTTGAGTTTTTATCTAACAGAGTTTCTGCCTTTGCCATTGAGCTTTACTTCATTTAAGGATAGATAATAATAGAAAAGGTGGCTCTTAGTAGAAAGCCTAGAACTTTCCTTTCTTGTCACTGGAGCTAATGAGTCATAAACTCTTGTGTTCGCTGTGATGAGCTCATTTATTTTAACATCAGCCACATGGAAGGAACTGGGGACGCATAGCAACAGCAGTAGCTCTTGCTGCTCTTGCTAATAGGCTAAGAAAGCAGAGTTTTTCTTTGGCCCTTCCCATCTCTCTTTCCAGTTTTTTTAAGGCCCTAGACTCAGCTTTACTTGAGGCAAAATTCTCAGCTCAGCAAATCAAGGCTAAAGTGCTAAGATGTTATCAGTCCCAGAGGTATTTGCCTCTTAACATTCCCTTCTTTGTTTATTTATAATTTATAGCTGGCTGACTCGAGAAAGAGGACTTAAGATACAGTATTTAAATAAGAAACTCTTGAATACCAGAAACTCCAGAGACTAAAAGGAATGCATTTCCATTGAACAAATTTCTGGTATGATGGCCTTTGCATGAGGGAGGTATTTTAGGGTAGTCACACTACATAGGTAGTTGTTGGTCTTCCCATTCAGCAAAACTGACGCTAGGGATATGTTACACAAACATGAAAGGTATTTGGAAAGTTACTGCAGAAAATGCCAAGTCCACAAAACAATTATATACAGGGCTTGCTCTCCAACATGCCCACATAGAGCCCTACACCAACCTTCATCAGCCACTTTTTTGCTTTCATGGTTGCTTTTGGCATAAAACACTTTAGGAATAAATCTCTCTTTTTGCTCTTCTTCAAATCTCAATCCTTTGCACTTATCTTTAAAGATCATGCAGGTCCTGGCCCCTATGGTTATTAATAAAAATTCACCCGAGGTGTTAGATACTGACAGACAGAGGCAAGCACATAGATGTACAAGCCTATAGGCCAATAGGAACCAAAATTTCTCAGTCCCTTGGAAAAGATGTTTGCCTTGCAAAGAGGTTTTATTTACCATTTGGAGCGTGCAGGACATCAAAGTCCTCATTACTGTTATTTTGTTGTTCTTTTCCCCATGAATGGATTAGCCTTGAGGAAAAAACTGATCTATGTCTCTTTCTAAACTTTAACTTGAAATTAGCTTGGATCTCTCAACTGAGACTGACAAAATGTTAGTTCATGGGAGAAGAGAAGAAGCCAGAATAAATTAGCAGGGCCCAATGGTCAAGGAGAAAACCTAGGCCTGACTATGTAGCATAGGAATCCAAACCCCAAGTAAAGATTTATTAGCTGATCTAGCCGTAAAAAAGGCCTAAACCTGTTCCATACAAATTTTCATAAACACAGAGATGATGAGATATTAACTTATAAAAATATTTTACTGTAGTTTAATCAAATAAATATTTAAATAATGAATCTTTATATGTATAACAACTTGAATACTTATTTCAATATTTTAGAAGTCTTCCAATACTTAATCTTATATTTAATGTTCATAAAGGATTTACTATTTCTAGTTAGTATAATTTTCTATGAATTACTAAACAAAGTAAAGTGTTTTCTTTGATTCAGATTTCGCTAGACAAAAAAACATTTATATAAGTTTGTAATTGATTTGACAATAAATTCTTTTATGAAGATGGTCCTGAGAAACTGCATGATTCTGAATCTAAAAGTTAAATTGTGTTGAGTGCAATGTTAGTTAGCATTATTGCTGTTGGATATTTCTAATTGTTGAATATTTTTATTGTAATTTGATTCTAACTCATGCACTGTTTATATTTGAGATATATGGTAACCCAAAATCAACCAAACATTCCCAAATTCTGAAAGTTTGGCATTCCAGCAATGCTATATAAATGGTATCATACAGTGCTAACATTTTGAAATTAGCTTTTCCACTCAGCTTAATTCCCTGGAAATTCATCCAAGTTGTTAGTTCTTTTTTACTGCTACGTAGTAGTCCATGGTATAGATGTACCACATTGGGTTTAACCATTTACCTGTTGAAGGACATGTGCATTGTTTCCAGTTTGGGCTATTATGAATGAAGCTGTTAGGAGTATTTACATACAGGTTTTTGTATGAACAACATTTTTTATTTACTGGAATAAATGTGTAAGAGTATAATATCTGGGTCATATGTTAAATGCATGTTTAGCTTTGTAACAAATCATCATATTTGTTTCCTAAGAGGCTTTATCTCTTTTATATTCTCACCAACAGTATGTGACTGTTTCAGTTTCTCAACATCATTGCAGCATTCAATTTTATCTCTAAATTTTTATTTTAGCAATTCTAACAGGAATGTAATGAATCTCATTATGAGTTTTTTTTAATTTTCATTGATTTGAGAGAGAGAAGAAGGGGGGGAGAGAGAGAGAGAGAGAGAGAGAGAGTAGGAGGAAGGGGAAGGGGAAAGGAAAGGAAAAATGAGGAGGAGGAGGAGAAGAGAAGAGGAAGGAGAAGGAGAAGAAGATGAAAAGAGAAACATATAGTTAAGAGAATAAAATGGGGAAAATCTGTATCTACCAATAATCACTTTAAATGCAAAAGTCATAAATGCTCCAATCAGAAGACAAAGGGTAACTGAATGGATAAGAAAGCAAGACTCATATATATGCGCTGTCTACAAGAGATACACATCAGAACGAAAGATACACACAGACTAAAAGTAAAGGGACAGTAAAAGTTATTTCATGCAAATGAGGAAAAGAAAGTTAGGATAGCAGTACTTATATCTGACAAAATAGACTTTACAACAAAGCCTATAGCAAGGGACAAAGAAGGATACTATATAATGATAAAGGGAGCAATCAAACAGGAGAATATAACCCTTGTAAACATGTTCTGTCTTAAATTTACATGTGTTATATACATTAATAATATCTCAAGAAAGCACATATGCAGGTGAGCTCTGTACCATTTCTAGGAACCGGCTGATGGGGGTGGCAATGAAGGGCAATCCCTCCAGGTTCAGGAAGGCTCCAAGATGTTTAAAGCATCAAATATAGAAACTAGACCATGTGGTTGTTACAAGAATTTTTAGTATCATATTAAGTAAGAGTGGTGAGAGTGAACATACTTGTCTTTTTCCTGATCTAGAGAGAAAGCATTAGGTTTTTTATAGATTTTTTTAAATCAAGTTAAGCTTTGCTGAGAGTTTTTACCATGATTGAGCATTTCTAGTTTGTCAAACACTTTTTCTGCAATAATTAATATTTTTAAATTATTTTTATTTATTTATTCATTTTAGAGAAAGATATATATATATATATATATATATATATATATATATATATATAGAGAGAGAGAGAGAGAGAGAGAGAGAGAGAGAGAGAAGGGGGGAGGAGCAGGAAGCATCAACTCACATATGTGCCTTGACCAGGCAAGCCCAGGGTTTTGAACTGGCGACCTCAGCATTCCAGGTCGACGCTTGATCCACTGCGCCACCACAGGTCAGGCAATAATTAATATTATTGTATGATTTTACTTCTTCAGCCTGCTGATATGGATTGCACTGATTTTTTAAAAAACGTTGACAGAGCCCCAAACGTCTGGAATAAATTATTTTTTATACATTTCTGGATTTAATTTGCTGATGTTTTGTTGAGGATTTTTGCATCTAAATTTATGAGAGATATTTGTCTATAGTTTTCCTTTTCTTTTTCTTTATATATGTTTTTTTCTGGTTTCAATGTGAGGGTAAATATTAGCCTGAAAATGAGCGTAAAAATAGTCTCTTCTCTTCGGTTCTTTAGAACAGATGGAATAAATTGGTTCTAATTCTCTGTAAGTGTTGGGTAGAATTCTCCAGTGAAACCAGCTGGGCCTGGAGATTTCTTTTTTAGAAGATTTTAAATTATGAGTCTATCTCTTTAATAATTATAAAACTATTATTATTATCTTTTTTATACTGGTTTACTTGATTATTTGTAGTTCTTGACTAATTAGTCTATTTTTTTCTAAGTTTTAGAATTTATGAGCATGATCCTCTTTGTAGTATTATCAGCTGCATCTGTAGTGATATCTTCTGTTTCATTTCTAATATTGTGATTTTCATCTTTTCTCCTTAGTCATTGTCAATTTTATGAATTATTTTTAAAAACCAGCTTTCTGTTTCATTGTTTTTCTGTTTTCAATTTCATTGATTTGTGCGTTTATTATTTACTTCCTTTTGCTTACTTTGGGTTTATTTTGCTTTTTTTGTAGTTTCTTTTTCGTTTTAATTTTTATTAATTGATTTTTTTTTTTGCGAGAGAGAGAAAATAGGAAAGAGAAAGGAAGAGAAACATTGATTTGTTGTTATACTAATTTTTGCAGTCATTGGTTGACTCCTGTATATGCCCTAACTGGGATCGAAGCCTCAACCTTGGTGTATCCGGACGATGCTCTAACCAACTGAGCTACCGGCCATGGCTTTTTTGCATATTTTGAGGCACGAAGTTACATTATAGATTTGAGATTTCTTCTTTTCTAATGTAACCATACAGTGCTATAAATTTCTCTCTCAGCACTGCTTTAGCTATGTCACACATATTTTGATATTTTGTATTTTCATTTACATTGAGTTCTAGTATTTTTAAAACTTACTTTGAGACTTCTTTTTACATTATAAATTATTTAGAAGTATGAAATTACTCACACTGCCTCACTGCAAATGGGTGGAGTGGAAGTTGAGCTGCCCACTTTGCCCTGCTGACACTTTCCTGATAATTATGGGGCACCAATTCTCACTGCCCTGCTATCTTTGGGTGTGCAATTGCAACTGACCCTCCTTGGGTGCCTCTGACATCAGGGAGAGGGCAAGCAAAGGACTGACTTATACTGACTCATTGTTGTAGGGTAAGGACAAAAGGTCAGATCCCAGCTGGGCCCCACTTACACTGTCAGAGGAGTGCGATTCCTCCGCTGGTGTTTAGCTGCAGCAGGGCAGGTATTGCTAAAGAGGTTTTCTGTTGTTAGGTCACCCTTTTCCCAATCATTGGAAAAGGGAAAAAGACTTTCCTGGGAGCTTTTGTTGTCTGTGCCTGTTGACAATTCAGGGTTGGAGGCTTCTGTAAAATCTGAGATAAAGGGAAACACTTAAAACACAAGAAACTCCACAACTGTGTCTTTGCATCAGTTCCAAGGTCTCTGGGCCATCTGCCTCCTTTCTACCATTCAAACTCTTCTTATGCTTGTTCTGTTATGACCACGAATTTTAAGGTATAAGAGGAGGGAGTTAGGATGAGTGAGATTGTTCATCCTGTCTGGACTGGAAGTCTAGGATGAGTTTTTAATAATAACAACGGTTGTCATATATGAGAAGTTGGAGCCAGTACTATACGTATATACTTCTTTTTCTTTTTAATTTATTATTAATTTTAATGGGGTGACATTGATAAATCAGGGTACATATGTTCAGAAAAAACATCTCCAGGTCATTTTGACGTTTGATTATGTTGCATACCCATAACCCAAAGTCAAATTGTCTTCCATCACCTTCTATCTGGTTTTCTTTGTGCCCCTCCCCTCCCCCCTCCCCCCTCGCCTCCCCCCCCATAACCACCACCCTCTTGTCCATGTCTCTGAATCTCACTTTTATATTCCACCTACGTATGGATTACGTAGTTCTTAGTTCCCACCAGCAGTGCAGGAGGGTTCCCTTTTCTCCACATCCTCACCAGCACTTATTCTGTGTTGTTTTTTTGACGAGTTATTCTGACTGGTGTGAGGTGATATCTCATTGTGGTTTTAATTTGCATTTCTCTAATGATTAGTGATTTTGAGCATTTTTCATCTGCCTATTGGCCATCTGTATGTCCTCTTTGGAGAAGTGTCTATTCATTTCTTTTGCCCATTTTTTGATTGGATTGTTTATCTTCCTGGTGTTGAGTTTTACAAGTTCTTTATAAATTTTGGTTATTAACCCCTTATCAGACGTATTGTCGAATATGTTCTCCCATTGTGTAGTTTGTCTTTTTATTCTGTTCTTATTGTCTTTAGCTGTGCAAAAGCTTTTTAGTTTGATATAGTCCCATTTGTTTATCCTGTCTTTTATTTCACTTCCCCATAGAGATAAATCAGCAAATATATCCCTGCGAGAGATGTCAGAGAGCTTACTGTCTATGTTTTCTTCTAAGATGCTTATGGTTTCACGGCTTACATTTAAGTCTTTTATCCATTTTCAGTTTATTTTTATAACTGGTGTAAGCTGGAGGTCTAGTTTTATTTTTTTGCAGGTAGACGTACTATTTTCCCAACACCATTTGTTAAAGAGGCTGTCTTTACTCCATTGTATGCTCTTAACTCCTTTGTCAAATATCGGTTGTCCATAAAGGTGTGGGTTTATTTCTGGGTTCTCTGTTCTGTTCCATTGATCTATATGCCTGTTCTTATGCCAGTTCCAGGCTGTTTTGAGTACAATGGCCTTGTAGTATAACTTGATATCAGGAAGTGTGATATCTCCACTTTATTCTTCCTTTTCAAGATTGCTGAGGCTATTAATGTTCTTTTTTGGTTCCATATAAATTTTTGGGGTATGAGTTCTATATCTTTGAAGTATGTTATTGGTATTTTAATTGGTATTGCATTGAATTTATAAATTGCTTTGGGTAATATAGACATTTTAATGATGTTTATTCTTCCTAACCATGAGCACAGTATATGCTTCCACTTGTTTGTATCTTCCTTGATTTCTTTTATCAAGTTTTATAATTTTCCAAGTACAAGTCTTTAATCTCCTTGGTTAAATTTATTCCTAGGTACTTTATTTTTTTGGTTGCAATAGTGAAGGGGAGTCTTTCCTTAATTTCTCTTTTTCACAGTTCATTGTTGGTGTATAAAAATGTCTCTGATTTCTGAGTATTAATTTTATATCCTGCTACCTTGCTGAATTCATTTATCAGGTCCAGTAGTTTTTTGACTGAGACTTTGAGACTTTAGGTTTTTCTATATACAATATCATATCATCTGCAAATAATGAGAGTTTTACTTCTTCTTTTCCAATTTGGATGTCTTTTATTTCTTCTTCTTCTCTGATTGCTGTGGCTAGGACTTTCAGAACTATGTTGAATAAGAGTGGTGAAAGGGGGCACCCCTGGCATTGTTCCTGATCTTAAGGGGATTACTTTTAATTTTCGCCCATTGAGTATGATGTTGGCTGTGGGTTTGTCATAGATGGCCTTTATCATGTTGAGGTATGTTCCCTGTATTCCTACTTCGCTGAGAGTTTTGATCATGAATGGGTGTTGGATTTTATCAAATGCTTTTTCTGCATCTATTGAAATTATCATGTGGTTTTTCTCCTTTCTTTTGTTTATGTGTTGAATCACATTGACTGATTTCCAAATATTGTACCAGCCTTGCCTCCCCAGAATAAATCCCACTTGATCATGGTGTATGATTTTTTTCATATATTGCTGGATCTGGTTGACTAATATTTTGCTGAGAATTTTAGCATCTAAATTCATCAGGGATATTGGCTTATAATTTTCTTTCTTTGTGTTGTCTTTCCCTGGTTTTGAAATCAGAATTATGCTCGCCTCATAAATGGAGCCTGGAAGTCTTCCTTCCTCTTGAATTTTCTGAAATAGCTTGAGAAGAATAGGAGTTATTTCTTCTTTGAATATTTGGTAGAATTCACTTGTGAAGCCATCAGGTCCAGGACATTACTTTGTTGGTAGTTTTTTGATAACTGTTTCAATCTCATTTTTTGTAATTGGTCTGTTTAGGTTTTCTAATTCTTCCATATTAATTTTTGGAAGATAACATGTTTCAAGGAATTTGTCCTCTTCATCCAGGTTGTCTAGTTTTTTTACAGTTCTTCACAGTATTTTCTTACAATATTTTGAATTTCTGTTGTGTCAGTTGTTATTACTCCACTCTCATTTCTAGTTTCATTTATTTGGTTCTCTCTCTTTCTTTCTTGGTGAGTCTGGTTAAAGGTTCTTTTTTCTTTCTTTTTTTTTTTCTGAAGCTGGAAATGGGGAGAGACAGTCAGACAGACTCCCGCATGCGCTCTACCGGGATCCACCCAGCACGCCCACCAGGGGGCAATGCTCTGCCCACCAGGGGGCGATGCTCTGCCCCTCTGGGGCGTCGCTCTGTTGTGACCAGAGCCACTCCAGGGCCTGGGGCAGAGGACAAGGAGCCATTCCCAGCGCCCAGGCCATCTTTGCTCCAATGGAGCCTCGGCTGCGGGAGGGGAAGAGAGAGACAGAGAGGAAGGAGAGGGGGAGGGGTGGAGAAGCAGATGGGCACTTCTCCTGTGTTCCCTGGCCGGGAATCGAACCCAGGACTTCTGCACGCCAGGCCGACGCTCTACCACTGAGCCAACCGGCCAGGGCCTGGTTAAAGGTTCTTCAATCTTGTTTACCTTTTCAAAGAACCAGTTCCTGGTTTCATTGATCCTCTCTGTATTGTTTCTTTAGCCTCTATGTCATTTATTTCCACTCTGATCTTTATTATTTCCTTCCTTCTACTACCTCTGGGCTTTACTTGCTGTTCTTTTTCTAGTTCTTTTAGATGCAGGGTCAAGTTGTCTATCTGAGTTTTTTCTAGCTTCTTAAGGTATGCCTGTAACACTATGAACTTTCCTCTCAGGACTGCTTTTGCTGTGTCCCATAAATTTTGAGTTGATGTATGCTCATTATCATTTGTTTCTAGGAATTTTTTATTTTTTCTTTGATCTCATTGTTAACCCATTTCTTATTTAATAACATGCTTTTTAGTTTTCAAGTGTTTGAGTATTTTTCAGTTTTTCTGTTGTGGTTGATTTCTAGTTTCATGCCATTGTGATCAGCGAAAGAGCTCGATATGATTTCAATCTTCTTAAATTTGTTGAGACCGCTTTTGTGCCCTAACATGTGGTCTATCCTAGAGAATGTACCATGAGCACTTGAAAAGAATGTATATTCTGCAGCTTTAGGGTGAAAGGTTCTGAAGATATCTATTAAATTTAGTTGATCTAGTGTGTCCTTTAAGTCTGCTGTTTCTTTGTTAATTTTCTTTCTTGAGGATCTATGTAGTGATGTTAGTGAGGTACTGAAATTCCCTGCTATTATAGTATTGCTGTTGATCTTGCCCTTTATATCCATCAAACTCTGCTTTATATATTTAGGTGCTCCTATATTAGGTGCGTAGATATTTATAATGGTTATATCTTCCTGTTGGATTGCCCCCTTATCATTATGTCATGACTTTATTTATCTCTTACTATAGCCTTTGTTTTAAAGTCCATTTTGTCTGATATAAGTATTGCTACCCCAGCTTTTTTTTTTCATTTCCATTTGCCTGAAACATTTTTTTCCATCCTTTTACCTTCAGTCTATGTGCATCTTTTGTTTTAAGGTGTGTCTCTTGTAGACAGCATATGTATGGGTCCTGTTTTTTTATCCACACAGCTACCCTATGTCTTTTGATTGGATCATTTAATCCATTTACATTTAAGGTTATTATTGATATGTAGTTGTTTATTGCCATTTTATTCTTTAAAGCTGTATTCTTCTTTTGCTATATTCTTTTTCCCCTTTGATCTGTTTACAACAGGCCCCTTAGCATTTATTACAGCATTGGTTTGGTTGTAGTAAATTCTTTGATTTTTTTTTTTTTTTTTTTGGTCTGGGAAGCTTTTTATTTCTCCTTCAATTTTTAATGATAGCATTGCTGGATAAAGTAGTCTTGGTTGTAGGCTCTTGTTCTGCATTACTTTGAATATTTCTTGCCATTCCCTTCTGGCCTCAAGTGTTTCTGTTGAGAAGTTGGAAGTCATTCTTATGGGGGCTCCTTTGTAGGTGACAGTTTTTTTTTTTTCTCTAGCAGCTTTTAATATTTTCTCTTTATCACTTAGATTTGGTATTTTAATTATGTATCTTGGTGTAGGTTTCTTTGGGTTTCTCTTTAATGGAGTTCTCTGTGCTTCTTGAACTTGTGAGATGTTTTCTTGCATTAATTTAGGGAAGTTTTCAGCTATGATATCATTGAACAAAGCCTCTATCCCTTGTTCTTTCTCTTCTTCTTCAGGAACCCCTATGATGTGGATGTTATTTCTCTTCATGTTGTCAGAGAGCTCTCTTAGAGTTTGTTCAGACTTTTTAAGTCTCTTTTCTTTTTTCTACTTTGCTTCCATGCCTTCATTTATCTTATTCTCTAATTCACTAATATGATCCTTATCTTCATCCATCCTGCTTTTAATTCCTTCCATTGTGGTCTTTGGATATTGTATTTGTCATTTCTGACTGATTCTTTTTTATTATTTCAATGTCCTCTTTTATATTTGCTATGTCTTTATTTAGGTGTTCGTAATGACCATCTATTGTTGTTCTAAGATCTTTGAGCATCCTAACAATCATTATTTTAAACTCTGCATCCAGTAATTTGGTTATATCTGACTCATTCAGGTACTTTTCTGGGGATTTCTCTTGATTCATTTGTGTTGCATTTCTCTGCCTTCCCATTTTGTTTGTGTATAAGAAGGGTACAGCCACTGGAGTCCAATGGGTGTGGCCTCTGTGCTCCCTAGGTGTGGTCTGTGTGCAGGCCTGCCACCCCCTCTGCTGCTGCTGCCTAGGGTGGTCGAGTATATGTGTTGCCAGTACCAGCCCATTGGGGCTGTCACTACAGTTTCCACCTCTCCTCCACGAGAGAAACTGTGATCACGTGCCCAGGTCTACAAGCCTCGGTGGTCTGGGCCTTTGCCCTGCCCATGTGGGTGGGGTTATATGCTGCAGGCAGGGGTGAGCACCTTTGCTCAGCTGTGGGTCTCTGCCTGTTTCTGGGTTTTTGCTCTGCCCCTGCTGGAGGAGCCCACTCTAGGTCGGCCTCAAGTCTTGGCTCCTCGGGCTAGGTGGGGCTGAGTGCCCATGCTCAGTTGCAGGACTCCACCTGTTCTGGGCTTTCTCTCTACCCCCGCAGAAGGAGCCAGCTCATGCATTGGGCTGCAAGCCTCGGTTCCACAGGCTGGGTGAGGCTCTCCACCCTCGCGCTCTTGCTCAGTGGCAGGTCTCTGCCCCTTCGGGGCCTTCGCCCATCCCCCATAGGCGGGGTTGCAGGTAGCCCGCAGCTGGTCCTGACCACTTTTGTGTGTTCCCTCCATCCCCGCTGGGCAAGAGTGAGCTCTCATCTGGGCCTCAGTTGTGGCCAGCCAGCTTCTGCCCTTGCCGACAGAACCGTGCTTCCATGTCCTGCCGCCGCCCACCCTCGGGTGAGCCCTCAGGCATGTGGGTGAAGGTGCTGTAGCTCAGACCCTAAGACTCACTACTGTAGTTCTGAAAGCTCCCACCTTCTAAGCAAGTCTGCTCTGAGTGCCATGGGAGAGCTTGTTTGTCTGGTGTCCTGCTTCCCTTTGCTGGTATTGCTGGTTCTAGGGGAAATATTCACTTCAGATTTGGGGAGTTACTCAGCCCAGGGGTTAGGGTGGCTGTCCCTCAAAGTGTTTCTCCCTGTGCCTCCTAGATTACACTCTCTTCCCACTGCTCTAGTCCTCTCCTCTCTCTGGTCCTCTCCTCTCTCCCTGTTCCCTGGAGTCCCGGATGGGTGGTTGTGAGAGAGGTTTTCTGTGCATTCCCTTTAAGAAGAATCCTGGGTCTGAGAAATCTGTCTCTTTCTCACAAACAGTATCCTGACTTGTTTCGTAGTTAAATACTGTCCATATGCCTCTTCTAGGCTCTGGGGCTGCAGGCTGGGGCTTTGTTCCTGGGGCTCAGGACCCTCCCCTCTCTGCTAAACTCACTTCCCACCACGCGAGTCTCTCGGGTTGCCGTTTGCTCCGGGGAGCTGGGAAGCCCTCTCCGCATTTCCGCTTTTCCTACAAGTCTTAGTGTGGCTTATTCAGTGTTCCTTGGTTAAAGAGTCCTCTTAGTTTAGTCCAAAGTTGGTTTTTCCAGATGATGGTTCTTAAAGTTAAGTTGTAATCCACTTTTGTTCTGGGAGGTGGAAGTTGGTACATCCACCTACTCCATTACCATCTTGCTGCCTCCATGTATATACTTCTCATCAGACATTTTCCTATGTACAGACTTTTGTGTATTTTTCTTGAAATTTTTTAATTAGACTACATATCCCACTTTTAAATATCTTTTTTCTCTTAATGTTATAAGAAGTACTTTTCAATATTATCATCATCTCCTTATGAGAATAATTTTAATGGTTAATTGACCCATCCTTCTAGTATTAGTGTACAGGTTGTTTCTATTATTTTTTATCCTTTAAATACTGTTATAATAAATGCATATGAACATATAGATTTCCTCTAGTTCAGGCCATTTTCTTAGTTTATATTCCTATAAGTTAAATTATTATGTCAAGAAATAAACCTTTTAAAGTCAATTGGGCATAACATATTGTTCTAATTTTTATGGTATTTGACAAGGGAGGGTACCTTTCTCACATAAAACCCAGGTTTATTAAATCCCAGTTTAAATGGGCCTTCTGAACTGAGAATAAAAGTATTTTATATCAACTACACTGGAAAAGCTGATGTGAAATGTAGAAAATAGCCCTAATCCAAGGGAATCATTATGTAGTACAAAAAAAGTAGTGTGTGGCTACTTTAGAACCCTCAGGAAATATGCCTTAGAATTTTAGTTCTTTGAAGTAATCCAGAGCCTGCAGCTTGTAAAAATAGGTAGCTGGCTGTGTTATTCACAGTGGCTGTTACAGAGGAAACAATGGCAATGGCTTGTGAAATCTAATTTTGCTAAGACAGATAGGTTGCCTAATGCCAATTCTAGTTCCTAGTCCTCAGGACAACCAACTACCATCACCAGTCACTACAGGCTTAACCCTTCCCATTCTTTTGGGTTCTGTCCTTTGTCTTAGAAGGCCAAACTACAGCTAATTCCCTGGCATTGTAGCAGCTTTACTCTGCTTAGCTGGTTTCCTCCAATATCCCAGGGGCCTGAAAAAGCAGACAAGAAAGACTAACTAAAAATGGAAACAGGGGCCCTATACAGGTAGCTCAGCTGGTTAGAGTGTTGCCCCAATATGCCAAGGTTGTAGATTTGATCCCTCATCAGAGCACATGCAAGAGTCAACCAATGAGTGCATAAACAGGAGGAAAAACAAACTGATATCTCTTTCTCTCTCCTTTCCTCTCTTTATCTAAAATCAATAAGTTAATTAACTAATTGAAAAATAAAAATAAAGAAAAAAGAGAACATGGGGGCAAAAACAGACCAGACTAGCAGACATTTGGCAGATTTGCAGAGAAGCAAGTATTCTGCATTACAAAATACTTATCATTCTTAGATTGAAGACAGTCTCTTCAAAAGTGGTGTTGAGAAAATTGGACAGGTACATGCAAAAAAAAAAAAATGAAACTCAACCACCATCTTATACCACACATAAGAATAAACTCAAAATGTATAAAAGACTTAAATGTAAGTCATGAAACCATAAAAATCATAGAAGAAAATATAGGCAGTAAAATCTCAGACATCACTCACAGCAATATTTTTGCCCAATATATCTCCTTGCACAAGTGAAACAATGGAAAAAGAAATAAGTGGGACCACATCAAACTAAAAAGTTTTTGCACAGCAAAAGAAATCATCAACAAAATAAAGAAGAAACACACTGAATGGGAGAACATATTTGCCGATGATACATTTGATACAAGGTTAATTTCCAAAATATATAAGGAACTTATACAACTCAACACCAGGAAAACATACAATCCAATTTAAAATTGGGCAAAGAACATGAATAGACACTTCCCTGAAGAGGATCAGATGGCCAATAGAGCTATTTTCATATTTATTAATACTCAAGGTCACTAATTATCAGAGAGAAGTAAATTAAAATTACAATGAGATACCTTCTCACATCTGTCAGAATGGCTATCATTAATAAATCAACAAAAAACAAGTATTGGAGAGGATGTGGAGAAAAGGGAAGCCTCATGTACTTTTGATGAGAATTCAGATTGGTGCAGCCACTGTGAAAAACAGTACAGAGTTGCCTCAAAAAATTAAAAATGGAACTGCCTTTTGACTCAGTAATCCCACTCCTGGAAATACAGCCTAAGAATCTCAAAACACTGATTTGAAAGAATATATGTGTCCCTAGATTCATTTCAGCATTATTTACAATAGCCAAGATCTAGAAACAGCTTAAGTACCCATCAGTAGATGAGTGGATAAAAAAGCTGTAGTATATTTACACAATGGAATATTACACACCCATAAAGAAGGAAATCTTATCTTTTGCAACAGCATGAATAGACTTGGAGATTAATATATTAAGTAAAATAAGCCAGTCAGAGAAAGAGAAATATCATATGATTTTACTTATATGTGGAATCTGATGAACAAATTAAACTGATGAACAAAGTAGAAACAGAGACATGGATATATGGAACAAACTGACAGCTGTCACAGGGAAGGGTGATTGGGGGACGATAATAGAAGATAAAGGGATTAAACAAACAAATATACATATATATATATATATATATATATATATATATCATTTGTACAAAGATAACAGTGTGGTGATAGGCAGAGGGAAAGGGTATGGGTAGGTGGAGGTGGGCAAAAGGTTGGAAAATGGGGAGGAAAGAGACTTTGCTTGGGGCAATCGGCACATGATGCAGTATGCAGATGGCATTTATTGGGTTTCACACCTGAACCTGTACCCCAATAAATTCAATTAAGAAAATCACAATGAGATATCACTGCATACATGTTAAGATGGTCATTATAAAAAGAAAGAAAGAAAGAAAGAAAGAAAGAAAGAAAGAAAGAAAGAAAGAAAGAAAGAAAGAAAGAAAGAAAGAAAGATGAAAAGAATAAGAAGTATTGTGAGGATGTAGAGAAATTGGAACCCTTGGGTACTGCTAGTGAGAAAGTTTAAAGGGTACAACTGGTATGAAAACAGTATGGAGGGTCCTCAAACAATGAAAAATACAACTACTGTACTAGTTCACCCAGCAATCTCACTTCTGGGTATTTATCCTAACAAATTCAAAACATCCTAACGAATTCAAAACAAATTCAAAACCATGCTCATTGCGGAATTATTCACAATAAAAAAAGATGTGGAAACAACCTAAATGCTCATTGACAAATGAATGGATAAATGAACTGTGGTAAATACATACAATGAAATTTAGCCTCAAAAGCAAGAAAATCGTGTCATGTGGACAAACCATGAGGACACTATGCTTAGTAAAATTAGCCAGTCACAAAAGGACAAATGCTGCATGATTCCACTTATATAAGGTATCTAAACTACAATCAACACTCCATATTCACAGATTCAACCAACTGCAGATGGAAAGTATTCAGAAAAAAAAAATGTGTTGTTGCTGACATGTGCTATGTAGTTAGGCCTATGATGGCTGTCAGTACTGAACATGTACAGACTTGGTTTGGTTTCCTCATTATTCCCTAAACAGTACAGGATAGCAACTATTACTTATATAACATTTACATTGTATTAGCTATTATAAGTATTCTAGAGATGATCTGAAGTATACAGGAGGATGTGTGCATGTTATATGCAGATTTTGGTATTCTGCAATGGTCCTAGAATCAATCCCCTGCAGTTACCAAGGGATGGCTACAGTTAAACTCATAAAAGCAGAAAGCAATGGTGGCAGTGGGGGGGGAATGGGGAGTTGTTGTTCAATGAGTATAAAGTTTCAGTTGTGCAAGATGTTCTAGAGATCTTCTGTACAACAATGTACATGTAATTAGCAACACTGTCCAATATACTTAATTTAAGAAAATAGATTTCATGCAGTGTGTTTTTCACCACAATTAAAAAAAAAAACAAAAAAACCTACCTCTCAGTATTGTGGTGCTAAGTTAAAAACACTTGTTTTTGGAAGCATTTTATAGAGATACATTGGCTTACCATGTTTCTTTATGTAAACATAAAGGGGATTAGACATTATTGCATTCCCACCACTGAATAAAGTCTACTCACATTGATTGAACGTCTACTACTGTGTTATTTATAAACTGTCTTATTACATTCTCTAAAGGAATCCTGCAATATCAATATTATTCATGCTTTCAGGGACTCATTTAACAAATATTTTTGTGCATCTGCTATTTGCCCTCATCGTTTAAGGCACTGGAGACACAGCAGAGTACAAGGCAAGCAAATTACCCGACCTCATGAACCTTAGACTCCAGTGAAGGAAACAGAAAAGAAATAGTTTTATAACTCTTATAAGTAGGTATAAAAGTCTGATGTAATACAATATTAATTAATATAATACAATATGGAATATTATTAATATTATATTGAATATTACAATTCAATATAATATTAATAATATCAAGTAGTTAAGTGTATGACAAATTATAGAGCAGGATGAGAAAACAGTCAGACGCTACTTTAGAAAGGTCATGGAAGGCCACTTTGAGGACACAGCATTTGAACAAGCCTGAGTGAACTGAGAGAGAAGCCATGAACTACCTGAGGAAAGAGCATTTCTGGCAGAGAGAACAGCACACCAAAGGCCAAGAGAGGAGGAGAATGTTTGGTGTGTTTAAACAATAGCAGGAGGCCAGTGTGGCTGGAATCCAGAGGAAAGAGGGAACCTCATAGAACTGGAGGTTTCAGCTTTCACTTAACCAGTGACTAAGCTGGCACTTCAGCAGTTTGGCTAACTCCAAAACCCATGCCTATTCCATTATACTCAGCCATTTATTACAGTAGCCTGATACATGCTCATTGAGGGTGGAACAAAGGCATTGAAAAACATTTGTTTCTGAAAGCATGTCACACAACTATAGTGGCTCCCATTCCCATTTCTACACCCTCCCTGAGGGGAAAAAGACAAAGACTTGAGGCATAGACATGACTTCAGCTTTAATAATTGTCATTTTTGGTAAGAGAACTTAATGGCTCGTAATAATACTGCCATAATGTTTCTTGGGTGGACAATTATTTTTCTACTTTTGTTGTTAGCATGAATCACCATGACACAAAATATATTCTTTATTCGTTTTACTCTATTTATTATCTTATACCCTGAACTTCTGCTGAACTACTCGTAATAATGCAGTCTTAATTTACAAATATAATAATGAAGTACCAAAACCTGTTTTGACTTTAAGTTTGCTTCTTAAGAAAACTGAAGTCTATTTTCTATTCTTATTTCAAGTATTCTGATACCAAATGAAAGACACCCTTAGCCAAGTCATGCCTAATCCATTAGCTTCAATTAACATTGAAAGCAAATACTTTCTCCAAATTTTGAAAGGTTTTGAAAGGGTTAGGAAAAGCTGACATCTAATATTTACTCCTTTTCTGCTACTACAATATTGATGAGAAAGAAAAATTTTCCTTGAATGTTTTGGCAGTCTTTATTGAGACTCATATTTTTCACAAAATTTCCATCTGGGGGGCAGAGCAAGGTTTTTATGGTACCTCACCCACCAGTAGATGTATATTACTAGGAGAGCATATTTATGTTTATTTTGAAAGGTTCCATGTACATCGTTGCATCTACATAGTAAGCATGCTAATCTCTTGATGCAAACTCCCTGATATCTCCTGAGAGTACTATTGAAAACCTTTAGCAATTTAATAGTCCTTTGAGGAAGTAAATTTTTTAAGGGACAGGTTAGAAATTAAATTTTTCCTGACCAACAGTAGATTTCATTTTCTAAAGAAATATTTGAATGAAGTTCAGGATATAAGATAATAAATAGAGTAAAATGAATAAAGAATATATTTTGTGTCATGGTGATTCATGCTAACAACAAAAGTAGAAAAATGATTGTCCACCCAAGAAACATTATGGCAGCGAAAGACTAGTATAGATATGTAGATTTCCTTAATGACAGCTGGAAATATTTTCATGTGATTTCTTTTTGCAGAAAAAATGAATGAGCTACTCTTATAGTTTGGCATCTTCTATACAAACTCTAGTCCATCAGTGTCAGTCAACTATTTAACGTTCTTTTAAAGAAAGCTATCATTAAAACAATTGTGCAGCAAGCTACAAGGGGAGCAATAAAAAGACAGTTTATAATTTTCTGATTGCAAACAATGAAACAAAAGAAAATTACCTTATAAAAAGGTGCCTATGTGGCTAGAAGAGAAAAACAATCCCCCTGGTAGGTAAACTAGCAAAATTCCATCTCATGCCTTTTGACAAGAAAATTTTACTCTTTACAAATACATCATTAACACTAATATAAGAAGCTACTTTTGGGAGTGACGTCACAGAAATGGCGCCGTGAGCAGCGCGTCCGACAGATCTCCCCAAAATCACAACAAATTTATCAACTAGAAACAGGAAAATTTATCTTCGGAGCAAACTGAAAGCAATAGGACTGTTATCACTCGAATCTGAGAGACGAGGGTGTGAAGGAAGCTACCCCAGGGACGTTCACTCAAGCCGCGAGAAAGTGCGCCTGTGGTAAGTCATCCCGCACTCGGAAGCCGCCGCCCGCCGCCGCCGCCGCCGCTGCCGCCACCAGCCCGGGTCGGTTGCAGAACGAGCGGCGAGCAGCTGCTGGCGCTCCCGGTCTGGTTGCAGACCGAGCATTGCAGACCGAGCACCGCTAACGTTCCCAGCGGCCCGCGCACGGGGAGCGGGAGAGGCCCCAGGGCGGTATTCCCTACTTGGGAGATTCTCTCCGCGGGCGGGGCACCTCACCCAGCCATTCAAGCTAACAATCAAGCGTTGGGGGAGGGGCGCGCGCAGGCAGCCTGAAATACCTTCGGGAGCACAGCTGCGACCCAATTACTAAAATTAACTTAACCCGTGAAATCTGCGCACCCTCGGTTCTAATTGATAAGATTTCTCTCAGTTCACCGACCCAAGACAAGAGGCTTGATATTTTTTGGTGCCTCTCGCTAAAGGGGCGGGGGCAACTTCTGATTGATAGAGCCTCCATATTCAGGGATAAACGCTAACAAGAAGGACTTGGCAGATAATAAGATCTATAGCACACTAGTCGCAAGCAGAGACTAGTCCCTCTTCTTACCGGCCAAAACAGGCTACAAAGTGTGGAAAGCCTGGGTTGAGAGGTCCAACGGAATGCTAGGCGCTGAACAATCACCTTGACAACAATTGACTCCCACCCCCGCCTGATTACACTGGAGGCCCTGACTGTCAGAGCCCTTCCCAGAGCCTTGCACTGAGTGGGGATAGAGTGGGGATTTCCCAGCTCTTTGAGCCTCTTACTCCCCAGACAGAAGCAGTGGCAGCCTTGTGGCTGGATCGCCAGGCTGCTGGTTCGGGAAGGGGGGACTGGGAGAGAGGATCCACGAAGGCGAACTCTCTCGTCGGTAGACCCTGCAGACGCCGGCAGGCCTTGACTACCAGCAAGACTAAAGCCAATTGTGTGA
This sequence comes from Saccopteryx leptura, assembly GCF_036850995.1. NCBI lineage: Eukaryota > Metazoa > Chordata > Mammalia > Chiroptera > Emballonuridae > Saccopteryx > Saccopteryx leptura. The sequence continues at coordinate 13,814,169 of NC_089516.1, forward strand.
CATTGCCGTAGAACCCCATCAATTGCAAGTCCCTGCCTGGGTGTGGCGCAGGGGCAGGGCCTGGGGTGCAGAGTCGCCGACCGGGAAGAGGGAGAGAGGAGAAGGAGGAAGAGGTTGACATCTCAAAATCAGGAAAAATCCACAGACTTTGCAGCTTGTTCCACTGTTTGTTTTTTTTTGTTTTTTTTTTTTGTTGTTCTTGTTGTTTGTTCCTTCTATCTTATTGCCTTTATTTCCTCCACCTCAGTCCTTCTATTCTCTGCCCATCTTATGCTTCCCTTTTCTTGAACTACACTACTCATAAGTGTTACATTTTATTTCTCTTCTTCATCCTCACCCTCCTTTGGGGTTATACTCCAGGACACTTAATTCTCACTCTCTCCTCTTTTGTTTTTTTTTGCCTTATTTTGTTTTTTTCTCTTCCTTTCTTATTTCTTCCTTCGTTTTTCTCTTTTTCTTATTTTTTCCTTTCTATTCGTTTTTTCTTTTCTCATTTTGCTTTCCTCCCATTTAATCCTCAATCACGAACAAATTAGTTAATTTGGGACTCAAGGTTTTTTTTGGCTTTGTTTTTCTTTTTCGGTTTTGTTTTTGTTTTTTTCTGGTTGGTTTGTTTTTGTGGCATTTTGGGTCCTCCCAACCCAAGGTCTCCATTGTATTTGGTCTTTGCTCCACTTAATACAACATATTTTTACTTATTATTTTTATTTTTTCTTCTTGATTATTCCTTTTTTTGTCCTTTTTTCTGGTTCCCTCTTGTCCCTCTCATTATATCTCTTGGTTGACCGTCACCCGCAGGCAGATCAACTTATGCTTGTCTAAGATTTTCTTCCTTTTTTTTTTTTTTTTATTTATTTTTTTATTTTTTGCCCCCTTGAACTCTACACCGCAAACCAGGCCCTCCATTATAGGCACGATATTTCCCTGAGGAGGGGAGAGGAGGGAAGGAGAACAAATAAAAAAAAAGGGGGAAATAATAAATTATTACTGCTTTTTTTTTGTGGGGTGTTTTACCCTTTGTTTTTTGGTTTTTTTTTTTGTTTTTTGTTTTTTTGTTTTTGTTTTTGTTTTTTTTGTTTTTTTGTTTTTTACTTTTTACTCTTTATTAATTCTAATTAGTGCTATCAACAAGACCACCCTCAGATGCCAATAAGAAAGAGGAAATCGAATATTATGGATACAAAAGAAAGAGAGGTAACACAAATAGATGTGGAAAAATCTATGGAGAAAAGACTTAACATATTGGAAGCCTTGGAGCTAAATGACAGAGAATTTAAAATAGAAATCTTAAAAATACTCATAGATATACAAGAAAACACGGAAAGGCAATATAGGGAGATCAGAAAACAACTCAATGAACACAAAGAATATATTACCAAGGAAATTGAAACTATAAAAACAAATCAAACAGAAATGAAAAACTCAATTCAAGAGCTGAAAAACGAGGTAACAAGCTTAGCTAGCAGAACAACCCAGATTGAAGATAGGATTAGTGAAATAGAAGACAAACAACTTGAGGCACAACAGAGAGAAGAAGAAAGAGACTCAAAAATAATAAAAAACGAGAAAGCCCTACAGGAATTATCTGACTCCATCAGAAAGAATAACATAAGAATAATAGGTATATCAGAGGGAGAAGAGAAAGAAAATGGAATGGAGAATATACTCAAACAAATAATAGACGAGAACTTCCCAAGCCTGTGGAAAGAACTAAAGCCTCAAATTCAAGAAGCAAACAGAACACCAAGTTTTCTTAACCCCAACAAACCCACTCCAAGGCACATCATAATAAAGATGACACAAACCAATGACAAAGAAAAAATTCTCAAGGCAGCCAGGGAAAAGAAGAGTACAACATATAAAGGAAGGCCTATTAGATTATCATCAGATTTCTCAGCAGAAACTCTACAAGCTAGAAGAGAGTGGACCCCAATATTTAAAGCCCTGAAAGAGAGGAACTTTCAGCCAAGAATACTATACCCATCAAAGCTATCCTTCAAGTATGAAGGAGATATAAAAACATTCACAAATACAGAAAAGATGAGAGAATTTATCACCAGAAAGCCCCCACTCCAGGAAATACTAAAGGGGGTTTTCCAACCAGATTCAAAGAACAAAAGAAAACAACACCACAAGTAACAGCTCCACCAAGAACACAATAAAACCAAACTTAAACTGTGACAACAAAGGAAAAAAAAGGGGGGAGAGAATGGAGATTAACAGTAGCAAAGGACGATGAAGTGCAGAAATACTTATAAGATAGGGTACTACAATGAATATGGTAGGTACCCTTTTCATTACTTAATGGTAACCACCCTAGAAAAAACCACCACAAAAACACATGACTTAAAAAAGGTAGCAACAGAGGAAAGAAGTATGGAACACAAACAAACAGAAACAAATGATAGAAAAACAAAAGAGAAGAATCAAACTAGATACAAAACTAACAGAAAGCAATTTATAAAATGGCAGTAGGGAACCCACAAGTGTCAATAATTACACTAAATGTAAATGGATTAAACTTACCAATAAAAAGACACAGAGTAGCAGAATGGATTAAAAAAGAAAATCCAACTATATGCTGCCTACAAGAAACACATCTAAGCAACAAGGATAAAAACAAATTCAAAGTGAAAGGCTGGAAAACAATACTCCAAGCAAACAACACCCAAAAAAAAGCAGGTGTAGCAATACTCATATCTGATAATGCTGACTACAAGACAGAAAAAGTACTCAAAGACAAAAATGGTCACTTCATAATGATTAAGGGGACACTGAATCAAGAAGACATAACAATCCTTAATATATATGCACCAAACCAAGGAGCACCAAAATATATAAGACAGCTACTTATTGACCTTAAAACAAAAACTAACAAAAATACAATCATACTTGGAGACCTCAATACTCCGCTGACGGCTCTAGATCGGTCATCCAAACAGAGAATCAATAAAGATATAGTGGCCTTGAACGAAATACTAGAACACCTGGATATGATAGACATCTACAGGACACTTCATCCCAAAGCGACAGAGTATACATTTTTCTCTAGTGTACATGGAACATTCTCAAGAATTGACCATATGTTGGGCCACAAAGACAATATCAGCAAATTTAGAAAAATTGAAATTGTACCAAGCATATTTTCTGATCATAAAGCCTTGAAACTAGAATTCAACTGTAAAAAAGAGGGGGAAAAACCCACAAAAATGTGGAAACTAAACAACATACTTCTAAAAAATGAATGGGTCAAAGAAGAAATAAGCGCAGAGATCAAAAGATACATACAGACAAATGAAAATGAAAATACGACATATCAGAATCTCTGGGATGCAGCAAAAGCAGTAATAAGAGGAAAGTTCATATCACTTCAGGCCTATATGAACAAACAAGAGAGAGCCGAAATAAACCACTTAACTTCACACCTTAAGGAACTAGAAAAAGAAGAACAAAGACAACCCAAAACCAGCTGAAGAAAGGAGATAATAAAAATCAGAGCAGAAATAAATGAAATAGAGAACAGAAAAACTATAGAAAAAATCAATAAAACAAGGAGCTGGTTCTTTGAAAAGATCAACAAAATTGACAAACCCTTAGCAAGACTCACCAAGGAAAAAAGGCACAGGACTCAAATAAATAAAATCCAAAATGAAAGAGGAGAGATCACCACAGACATCATAGATATACAAAGAATTATTGTAGAATACTATGAAAAATTATATGCCACCAAATACAACAATCTAGAAGAAATGGATAAATTCCTAGAACAATACAACCTTCCTAGACTGAGTCATGAAGAAGCAGAAAGCCTAAACAGACCAATAAGCAGGGAGGAAATAGAAAAAACTATTAAAAACCTCCCCAAAAATAAAAGTCCAGGCCCAGACGGTTATACTAGTGAATTCTATCAAACATTCAAAGAAGACTTGGTTCCTATTCTACTCAAAGTCTTCCAAAAAATTGAAGAAGAAGCAATACTTCCAAACACATTTTATGAGGCCAACATAACCCTCATACCAAAACCTGGCAAGGATGGCACAAAGAAAGAAAACTACAGACCAATATCTCTAATGAATACAGATGCTAAAATTCTTAACAAAATACTGGCAAACCGAATACAACAACATATTAAAAAAATAATACATCATGATCAAGTGGGATTCATTCCAGAATCTCAAGGATGGTTCAACATACGCAAAACGGTTAACGTAATACACCATATCAACAAAACAAAGAACAAAAACCACATGATCTTATCAATAGATGCAGAAAAGGCTTTTGATAAAATACAACACAATTTTATGTTTAAGACTCTCAACAAAATGGGTATAGAAGGAAAATATCTCAACATGATAAAGGCCATATATGATAAACCATCAGCCAACATCATTTTAAACGGCAAAAAACTGAGGACTTTCTACCTTAAATCAGGAACAAGACAGGGTTGTCCACTCTCTCCACTCTTATTTAACGTGGTGCTAGAAGTTCTGGCCAGAGCAATCAGACAAGACAAAGAAATAAAAGGCATCCATATTGGAAAAGAAGAAGTAAAGGTATCACTTTTTGCTGATGATATGATCCTATACATCGAAAACCCGAAGGACTCCACAAAAAGATTATTAGAAACAATAAACCAATACAGTAAGGTCGCAGGATACAAAATTAACATACAGAAGTCCATAGCCTTTCTCTATGCCAACAATGAAATATTAGAAAACGAACTCAAAAAAATAATCCCCTTCACGATTGCAACAAAAAAAATAAAATACCTAGGAATAAACATAACAAAAAATGTAAAGGACCTATATAATGAAAATTACAAAGCATTGTTAAGGGAAATCGAAAAAGATACAATGAGATGGAAAAATATTCCTTGTTCTTGGATAGGAAGAATAAATATAATCAATATGGCCATATTACCCAAAGCAATATACAAATTTAATGCAATTCCCATCAAAATCCCTATGAGATTTTTTAAAGAAATGGAACAAAAAATCATCAGATTTATATGGAACTATAAAAAACCCCGAATAGCCAAAACAATCCTAAGGAAAAAGAATGAAGCTGGGGGCATTACAATACCTGACTTTAAACTATATTATAGGGCCACAATAATCAAAACAGCATGGTATTGGCAGAAAAATAGACACTCAGACCAATGGAACAGAATAGAAAGCCCAGAAATAAAACCACATATATATGGTCAAATAATCTTTGATAAAGGGGCCAACAACACACAATGGAGAAAAGAAAGCCTCTTCAACAAATGGTGTTGGGAAAACTGGAAAGCCACATGCAAAAGAATGAAACTCGACTACAGCCTGTCCCCGTGTACTAAAATTAATTCAAAATGGATCAAAGACCTAAATATAAGACCTGAAACAATAAAGTACATAGAAGAAGACATAGGTACTAAACTCATGGACCTGGGTTTTAAAGAACATTTTATGAACTTGACTCCAATGGCAAGAGAAGTGAAGGCAAAGATAAATGAATGGGACTACATCAGAATAAAAAGTTTTTGCTCAGCAAGAGAAACTGATATCAAAATAAACAGACAGCCAACTAAATGGGAAATGATATTTTCAAACAACAGCTCAGATAAGGGCCTAATTTCCAAAATTTACAAAGAACTCATAAAACTCAACAACAAACAAACAAACAATCCAATAAAAAAATGGGAAGAAGACATGAATAGACACTTCTCCCAGGAAGAGATACAAATGGCCAACAGATATATGAAAAAATGCTCAGCTTCATTAGTTATTAGGGAAATGCAAATCAAAACTACAATGAGATACCACCTCACCCCTGTTAGATTAGCTATGATCAACAAGACGGGTAATAGCAAATGTTGGAGAGGCTGTGGAGAAAAAGGAACCCTCATTCACTGTTGGTGGGACTGTAAAGTAGTACAACCATTATGGAGGAAAGTATGGTGGTTCCTCAAAAAACTGCAAATAGAACTACCTTATGACCCAGCAATCCCTCTACTGGGTATATACCCCAAAACCTCAGAAACATTGATACGTGAAGACACATGTAGCCCCATGTTCATTGCAGCACTGTTCACAGTGGCCAAGACATGGAAACAACCAAAAAGCCCTTCAATAGAAGACTGGATAAAGAAGATGTGGCACATATACACTATGGAATACTACTCAGCCATAAGAAACGATGACATCAGATCATTTACAGCAAAATGGTGGGATCTTGACAACATTATAAGGAGTGAAATAAGTAAATCAGAAAAAAACAAGAACTACATGATTCCATACATTGGTGGAACATAAAAATGAGACTAAGAGACATGGACAAGAGTGTGGTGGTTACCAGGGGTGGGGGGAGGGGGGACAGGGGGAGGGTTGGGGGGAGGGGGAGGGGCACAGAGAACTAGATGGAGGGTGGCGAAGGACAATCTGACTTTGGGCGAGGGGTATGCAACATAGTTTAATGACAAGATAACCTGGACATGTTTTCTTTGAATATATGTACCCTGATTTATTAATGTCATCCCATTACCATTAATAAAAATTTATTTAAAAAAAAAAAAATAAAATAAACCTGAAAAAAAAAAAAAAAAAGAAGCTACTTTTACCATACAAAAGTGAATATTGTATTTTACTATATTAATAAGGTTCTTTAAAAATATTTTCATTGATTTTAGAGACAGAGAGAGTAAGAGAGGGGTGGGCCAAGAGAAAGAGAGAGAGAGAGAGAGAGAGAGAGAGAAGCATCAATTTGTTGTTCCACTTAGTTGTTCCATTTATTTGTGCATTCATTGATTGCTTTTCCTACATGCACTGACTGGGGATCGAACCTGAGACCTCAACACTCTGGGATGACAGTCTACTCACAGAGCCACCTGGTCATGGCCAGTAAGTTTCTTAATTATTAAAACCAATTGAGCCCTGGCTGGTTGGCTCAATGGTAGAGCATGGGCCTGGCATGTTGAAGTCCTGGGTTCAATTCCCAGCCAGGGCACACAGGAGAATTGCCCATCTGCTAATTCACCCTTCCACCTCTCTTTCATCTCTATTTCTCTCTTCCTCTCCCACAGCCAAGGCTCCATTGGAGCAAAGTTGGCCTGGGTGCTGAGGACAGCTCCATGGCCTCTGCCTCAGGCGCTAGAATGGCTTCAGCCCCAACAGAGCAATGCCCCAGAGGGGCTGAGCATCGCCCACTGGTGGGCATACCAGGTGGATCCCAGTTGGGCACATGTGGGAGTCTGTCTGACTGCCTCCTTGCTTCTATTTCAGACAAAAAAAAAACCCAAAAATAAAACCAATTGAAAAATCAGATAAAAGGTTATTATGTTTAAATATCTATGTTTTAGAAATAAAATGATTATTCATATTTTAAAGTCTTCATAACATGGTAAGTATAACAGAAACAAAAAGAGTTACAATCTAGTTTACTTCCCTGGTACAAATGATTTCACTTGTTTACTTTCTTCTGTTACAACTTTATTTAAAACTAAATTGTTGCAATAAGTGAATTTACTATCCCTAATATTATCAATATATTCATTGAAAGCTGTAGAGTTTGTACAAGTTTGTAAAATGTTAAAAAGTTTGTAAAACATTTTGCAACTCTGAAAAAGGTGGATCCCCAAAAACATGCTTTGAGTGCCAATTATGTTTTGCTTATTTCTGGAGAGAAAGTTATTGGCAGGGAATAAATGAAAACGGGCATCTTGATAATTTTATCTAATCTTAGTCAAAGAGATTTAGCATTTAATTTTTTTCCTTTTTCTTCTTCCTCCTCCTCTTCCTCTTCTTCTCCCCCCCTCCTCTCAGTATGACTTTCTAGAAAGAACTTAGGCTTTAGAACTGCACAAGCCTAAGTTCAAACCCTATCAATTCCAATTTCTCTGTGTCAATTTAATCAGCGGTAATTTGTGATAATAATATTCATTTTATAGTTATCTTATTTAAACAAAATAATGTATGTAAATGCTTTAGCATAGTGGCCAAAATGTTTTATAAAAGAATATTTAAGAGCAAGTCTCCTACAGTGGATAGAAGTGAAAACAGGTGTAAGACCAGATAAAGCTAAAGGATTGGCTGGATCATTAGACCTAATTATTGTGCTGAGTATCTTCCATTTGTCTCTCCAAATCTCCTCTACCCACTTCTCCACCCAGCTCTGTGCCCTAAAGAAACAGAAACTGGATCAATGACCTGGAGAATAGCTAAAGACCTTCTGGGTTATGGGGTCATTCTGTCTTGTCCTGTTGTCTTCTCTTCTCTCATGCAGTGGAACCCACAACTCTATGAATATCATCAGCACTAAGAAAACAAATTCTAGACTGAGATTCAAGGAACAGTTCCCCAGACCCCCCTTCCCCACCAAGGGAGCTACTGCAGAATCAGGAAGTTACAGCTGTCGATTCCAGAATCCTATAACCCATGTCACAGCCGACATCAATAACAGGAATGCCTTGCACGTTGCCTCTCTTTCTACTTACCTCGGTTCCCCATTCAAGTTTCACACACAAGTCCATAGGATTTGTGGAGCACAAATCACATTCAAAATCCCAGCTGCAAGGGAGTATTTAGTCTTTCAATTAGAGAAAGGCACTGTAGAAAAAGGTTGGAATAGAAGAGTAAGCCACTCCTTACCATCTGCTACAGTATGCCATCAAGCTCAAGCAGTTGGTGATGGCCTTTCTTTGACATCTGGGGGGAACAGAGCTGCAGATTGAAGCTTATAAATAATGGAAGATACTATAAACTGAAAGAAAGGGGTTGAGTTTGAACTTCAAAAGAAGTCATATAAAAATCATCTTCTTGACCATATCAACTGTAAGGATGTTCATTAATGCAATTTCTCTGAGCGGTGTAGTTTCTATTTCCAGATCTAATACTGGAAAGGATTCTCCAGTAAAATACCTTAGCACATCCACTAGCATAAGGACAGCTTCAGAACCTGGATCTAAACTGCAGGTAGAATGTTTCTATGCACTCAGCTTTGTGTAGCATAGGAAACAGAACCAGTAACTACTTTTCATGAAGGCATCTTCCCCAGTTCTTACTGTCTACTAATACTTTGGAAAGAAAATAAGTACAAGTTTTTTTTTAAAAACTTTAGACTTCTTGGTTCTCAGCTTATAAAAATAAGCAAGGAATTATTGGAGTTATACTGGAAAAACATTGGTGGTTTAATAAAGTAAGATAACTAAATTAAAGAGCACTTATAACTCTAGTGATAGTAACACAGAACTACAATATGATTACAAAATGAAATGAAACAATATGTATGTACTTTTTCGAGGGGAAAAACTTTTTAAGGGGGAACAGTCACTTAGCCTAGAACGACATTTCCCGAAGTAAGTTTCCTGGGATTCCTGTTGTGTTTTTTGGTGTGGTATGTTTTGCAATGGTCACAAAATCCTCTTATTGCAATGTGCCTGGCCTTTTGCAATGTGACTTTGCCATTCTTCCCACACAGTTTCAATCTATTTCTTCACACCTTAAATCTGGCCTGGACTTGGGTTTTGCTTTGACCAACAGAAGGTGGTAGCTATGACTTTTTTTGAGTTCCAAAGCCTAGGCTTTAGAGAACATGTAGCTTGCGCCTTCCACATCTTGGAGACTGTCCTGAGGCTACCACGTGTGGAAACCAGTGTAGCCGACTGGAGAGTGAGAGCCTAAATGGAGGGTATGAGGTCAGTACTAGCTGCAAGGCATGTCACTAAAGCCATCTTAGACCTACCTGTCTAGCCAGTATTTCAGAAGAATGTCACTTCAGGCCCTGGCTGGTTGGCTCAGTGGATAGAGTATTGTCCAGGTGTGCAGATGTCTTGGGTTTGAATCCCAGTCAGGGCACAAGAGAAGCAGCCATCTGCTTCTCTTTTCCCCTCTTCCTTCTCTGTCTCTCTTCCCCTCTCACAGCCAGTGGCTCAATTGGTTTGAGCATCACACCAGGTGCTGAGAATAGCTGGGTTGATTTGAGCATCAGCCCCAGATGGGGTTGCCAGGTGAATCCTGGTTGGGGTGCATGCAGGAGTCTGTCTCTCTATCTCCCCTCCTCTTACTTAAAAAAAAAATAAAGAATGTCACTTCAGAAGTGAGTCCAAATAAGACCAGCAGACCAACTCAATCAACCCACAGAATCATGAGTAATATATTGTAAGATCTATGTTGTTTTAAGCCAAAATAAAAAGACTATATTACTTGCCCTCTTACTGTTACTTTTAGGATAAGGTCCAGGATCATTAGTGTAATTCTAAGGTCTATTATGACATGGTTTCTTATACTATGAACCTTGAAAATAGCCACTAAAAACCTAAATCCTATATATGATCATTAGAAATGCTTGCCCATTTTCCTTAAGGAAGAAATAGAAAACATGGGAAGCTGTTTAGGCTGCTGTCATCATTTGTATAGTTACAAAACTCAACAAAACAGCTGCCAGTGTGCAAAACAGCTGCCAATGTGTAGAGTATGAAAAAGTGAGCCTGTCACACACAGGGTGTTTTCTGGAGAATTCTCAGAAAGCTGTGCTGGAGTATGTAGGGCAGTTTGCAGAGCTGTATGCCACAAGCTATTTCCAACAGCTGCCTTTGCTGGAATGCATGCCTGCTTTCACCACACACACACACACACACACACACACACACACACACACACACACACCACAGATAGAGACCAAAACTTTTTGTTTCCACAGAAAGGCTTTCTGCTGAACTGATTTTTGTTTAAAGATTGTCTTAGAAAATGTCCCCAAAGTAACTTGGAAAATAGATCACAAGGTAAAAATCCTATAAGTGCCACTCTCCAAACCCATAAAACTCTGTTAGCCTCCATTTGAACAATTGCATTTCTTTGCTTGCCTTTCTTTTTTCTTTTTAACTATATAAAATCATGTCCCACCTGAAAAGGAAGAGGAGAGAGGCGCCCTGGAGAGCAGCCAAAGACCTCACGGGTTGTTGAGTGATACTGCTTTCTCCCACTACTACTTTTTCTCTTCTCACACAGTTAAACTTGTCTCCAAATGTATGCTTGCTTTATGCCACTTCTTACTCTTGGGGCTATGGGTGGGGATGGTTTATTATATAATCAGGAATGTGGAAATAAATTCCAGCAATTAAGATCCACCACAAAACTTGTGGGTTATTGAAAGACTGACTCAAATAAAAAGGTATGAGCAGTCAATGAGATGTTTTGTCTTCCTTGGAGGTATCTTTGTTTATTTTTCCAGCTTTATCTTTAGCCACTCTTCCTTTCCAAAATGACTGAACTTTTGGTCCACCCACTGCATTGCACTCTATTACTTCTTATGTGGCCTCAAGAAAAATAAAATGAATTGGACCAGGACAGCTTTTAGTCATAGAAAAAAACCTCAACCTTGGTTTAAATCCATCCTGACACCTATTGCATGCCTGCACCTCAGTTTCTGAACATAACTGGAATAAAGGTATGCTGGTGGGCTTGTTTTAGATTTAGGACCATAAGCCACACATGGACTTTCTGTGCTGCCTGGAGGTCCTATTATAGTTCCCTAGTGTAAAATCATTCTCCTATTATCTAATATGATTATCTCACACTGTAGTCTCCTGCCTCAAAACTCTAATAACTTTTTCTCACTTCTCATTTTTTTGCTGATGACTACTACTTGTTTCACTTAAAAGTCCATCAGAAAGAGTTCTAACCTCCTCTGCTTTCACCACCACATCTTCCAATCTATTTGCAGTTGCACCATATATCCTCCCTTCTCTCCAGTCACAACAGATAAACTGACTGCTATCCCATGCCCTTCTCACCACGTCAAGAACAATGCCTCTGTAACTGTCCGTCTCTTCTCCTATGGCACCTTTTTTTGACAGACACAAAGAGAGAGTTAGAGAAAGGGACAGACAGACAGGAAGGGAGAGAGATGAGAAGCATCAATTCTTCATTGCGACACCTTAGTTGGTCACTGATTGCTTTCTCATATGTGCCTTTATCAGAAGGTTCCAGCCGATCCAATGGCCCCTTGCTCAAGCCTATGACCTTGGGCTTCAAGCCAGCAACCTTTGGGCTCAAGCCAGAGATTATGAGGTCATGTCTATGATCCCCAGCTCAAGCTGGTGTCCCCATGCTCAAGCTGGTGAGCCCATGCTCAAGCCGGATGAGCCTGAGCTGAAGCTGGATAAGCCCAAGCTCAAGCTGGTGACCTCAAGGCTTTGAACCTGCATCCTCCACATAACAGTCTGACACTATCCACTGTGCCACCAGCTGGTCAGGGTGCAGCATCTATTTTGCTGTCATTTTCATCAATCAGCACATGAACATGCTATAATAGCTCCAATAATAAAAATCTCCCTCGTTTTAACAGTCCCTCACCATTTCATCATTCCATTTTATAGCCAATGTCTTGGAAAATATTGCCCATATAACCTTCACTTCTTTCCTTTCAACTGTTCCTTGAATCCACTAAACATGGTTTATGTCATCAGCACTCTGCTGAAATCGGCTTCTTTAAGTCTCCTCCACATTGTCAAATCCAATGTCAATTTATTTGAGGAAAATATTCCTTGAGCTCTTAGCATCATTTGTCAAAGTCGATCACTCTCTTTCATAAAACACTTTCTTCCCTTGGCTTCCAGGACTGGTTTTGCTTCCCTTGATGGCTGCCTCCTCTGTTTTCTTGTTCCATATTTCTATATATCACAATTCCCCAGACTCAATCCTCATACACCATCTTGTCTCTACTTACACTCTCCCTCTAGATAATTTCATTGTTTTAAATATCATCTATAAGCTGATACCTTCCAATTATCTCTAGTTCCAACCATTCCCTGAATTCTAGTCTCATATCTACTGTCTGTTCTTGGATTTCTAAAAGAGATATCAAAATTAACATATCCAAAAGTGAACCCTTGATTCTTCCCTCCCCCAAATGGGCTCCTTCTCCAGTGTTTTCCATCTTGGCAAATGTTTACCATCTCAATAAATGGCACAGCTATAGACTGAAATGTTTGTGTCCCTCCCTAATTCATATATTGAAATCCTAACCCCCAATGTGATGGTGGAGTATTTTGTAAATAATTAGGTCATGAGGGTGAAACCTTCATGAATGGGTTAGTACTCTTATAAAAGAGATCCCAGAGCCCTGGCCAGATAGCTCTGTTGATTAGAGCATCGTCCCAACATGTAGAAGTTGCCAATGCAACCCCTGGTCAGGGCACATACAGAAACAGACTAATGTTTCTGTCTCTCTCTCCCCCCCTCTTCTCTCTCTAAAATCAATAAATTTAAAATAATTAAAAATAAACAAGAGACCCCTGAGAAGTCCCTCACCCCTTCTTTCTTGTGAGAACAACAGCAAGAAGACAGCTGTGACTAAAGTAGGAAGTGGGCCATCACCAGACACCAAATCTGCCAACACCTTGACCTCAAACATCCTAGCCTCCAGAACTGAGAAATGAAAATCTGTTTATAAGCCACCAGTCTCTGATATCGTTATAGCAGCCTGAACAGACTAAGACAGGCATTTACTCACTCATCTCCTCACTGCCACCAATATACTCCAGGTCCCAGCCACCCTGACCTCTCACCTGGATTACTGCAGTAGCTTCCCACTTTGTCTTCCACCTTTCACTCTATCTCTTTACAGTTTATTCCTCTAGAGTTTCCAGCATTAACCTTATAAAAATACATATGTCAGTATATGTCATTCCCATGTTCAAAAGCTTCCAGTGGTTTCCAATCATTAGAAAAAAGTCTTTATTGTGGCCTACAAAGACTTACTTTATGGCCTCAGACTATTTCTCCAACTTCATTTCCTTCCACTAGCTCTGTTTTTTACTAAACTCAAACCACACACTTGTGTCTTCCTCTTCCTCTTGCAAAACAAATATGTTTCCACCTCAGGGCCTTTGCAATTGACATTCCCTCCTTTCTCAGGGACAGTCTTCCACAACATCTTCATATGACTCCCTCTCTCACTTCAGTTAGGCCTCTACTCCAGTGTCACCGTTGTTGAGGTCTTCCTTGCCCGCTCTGTCTTACATGGAATTGCCCATGACTTTATCTCAGGCACTGGTTAATTTCCTTTTCATAACACTTACCACTAACTAGCATTAACTACACATCCGTTAATCAACTATATTTATTTTGTTCATTCTTGTATCTCAAGTGTCTACAACAGTGATTTAACCTAGTACGTCCTCCATAAATATTGTTGAATTAACTAATCAATAACTTTCGGAACACCCTCGTGAAAGAGGACTGTCTGTTCTTATCTTAATAGGACCTGGTCTGTTTGTAGTAGAAAGGTGGATGGGAACACTTATTTTCTTTGAGTAACAGATTTATCTCGAGTCATAATGGGAAAGTCTAGGCACCAGCAAGGCTTTGTTTACAAGGATCTTTGTAAATTAATCAAAATACATACACAACAAAATCTAGAATGCCTGGGCATCCCACTGTAAGGAGCAGTATTTTTTTTTATTCCCACTTGATACGTACGCCTCACTATCTGAATGTGTTCTGTGGCTACACCATTTCAAATTTAGTTTACAGGATGTATTTCAGACAGTTTCCATTTGGATTTTAAAACAGCAGTTCTGTGCTTAAATGAAGGAATGTTTGACCTAGTATGTGATAACAAAGAAGTTCCCGCTAATAAGTCAGAAAGCTTTTAAAGACAGATTTGTCATGTTGATAGACTAGTAGGAACGTTTGAAGATGTTTTCCTTCTGCTGGGCAGAGCCACTAGGATTTTCTCTTCCGTGTTCTGTTTGCTTTGCACCCCAGGGATTATTTTTTCCACACGACTAATTGAGGGTTTTTCAATTAGACTTCAATACTGGTGCTCTTTCTTCAACTCACAGGGGAGAAAAGTTAGACTAATAGATGGGAATTGTTCAATCTTATAATTCCATCCATAAATTTTTCTCACACTGGCTGCTGGGAATGCAAGCAGAGGACAAAGTTATTGAAGTGGCAGCAAATTCAGACAAGTGAAGTAATTTAGAAACTCTTTTTATTCACATGTGTGGTTGTGGTTTTATATTGCAAACATATGCCATATTTAAGTCAAATTGTTCCTAGTTCACAAGATTGAGCTGTATATGTCAGAATTTCATGATGTTTCTCAAAGGGCACTATGATTCTCAGATGCTTTACCACCTGAACCAGATTGACAAATCTTCTCTTATAGAGAAATAAATTAAAGTTTACTGAGAGCATTCTTATTAAAATTGTATTAAATCTGTAAATTTCTTATAAAAATCACATTTCATAGATGTGGAAGCTGAGTGTTTAGAGGCATGAATTACCTGCTTCGAGTTACACAGGAGCCACGGATACAAAATTCAGTGTGCAATCACATGTTGATATGAATCTGTACTAAATTAGCAGTTACTTTATGAGACTGGCTTGAACAGTACAATGCCAAAGTTGTGTACTCAATACTATTTTACTAAACTTAATGTTTTAGAAATACAATAAAAGAGAGGAATACAATGAATACCTATGTATCACCAACCTAGATTAAGAAATAAAATATAGGCCCTGGCCGGTTGGCTCAGTGGTAGAGCATCAGCCTGGTGTGCAGGAGTCCCGGGTTCAATTCCTGGACAGGGCACACAGGAGAGGCGCCCATATGCTTCTCCACCCCTCCCCCTCTCCTTCCTCTCTGTCTCTCTCTTCCCCGCCCACAGTCAGGGCTCCATTGGAGCAAAGTTGGCCTGGGCACTGAGGATGGCTCTATGGCCTCTGCCTCAGGTGCTAGAATGGCTCTGGTTGTAACAGAGCAACGCCCCAGATGGGCAGAGCATCATCCCCTGGTGGGTATGCCGGGTGGATCCCAGTCGGGCGCATGCGGGAGTCTGTCTGACTGCCTCCCCATTTCCAACTTTAGAAAAATACAATACACACACACACACACACACACACACACACACACACACACACACACACACTGGAAGTTCTTATATGCCCCTTCTCACATTTCCCCCACCCTAAAATCTGGGTTTATTATTCCTATGACTGTCTTTTAATTGGGATTATGTTAAATTCTTGGATGTATTTTGGGATAATTATCGTATATATGATCATTGAGTCTTCTCCATAAACATGGTATTTCTCACCATTTCCTTGGGCTTTCCCCAAAGTCTTATAAAAACAGTTTATAATTTTTCCATAAATATCATGTACATCTTTTGTTAGATCTATTACTGGCTCTTTTTAAATTGCTGTTGAAAATGGCACTTTTAAAAAAAATTACATTTTCTAACTTTATTACTGTTAGAGATACAATAGATTTTAACATATTGATCTTATCTTCAGTAAATCTGCTGAACTTTCTTATCAATTCTAATAATTTTTTCTATAAGTTTTCTTGGATCTTCTGTATAGGTAATTACATATTCTATACATAATGGTAGTTCTAGACCTTATTTTCTTATTTTAATAAATTTTATTTTTTCTTAAATGCTTGTCTTACCACATGGAATAGACTCTCTAGTGAAATGTTTAAGATAATAGTATCCTTGTCTCAATCCTTATTTTAGAAATATGGCTGCTAGCAAACTATGAAGTAGGATGTTTACTTTGGAAGTTTTTGATAGACACTCTTAATCAGGTTAAGAAATTCTTTTGTATTGCTAGGAAGAGATTTCTAATTCATAAATATATACTGGTTTCTATCAAACGATTCTTTTGCTTCTATTGAGAATATAATACCTTTTTTCTTTATTTGCTTATTGTGTTGAATTACATTAATGGATTTTCCTTGTCATAAGCCAACCTTGTGAAACAGGATTTTAAAATGGAACTATTTCAGTCTCAGTTTTGGCTGAGACCCCAAAACAATAAACAACACATTCCAATGTGAGGTGTGAGACCACCGTGATAGTCTGGTAAAGAAGATAGTTGCATACTTGTTTTGTGACCCTTAGCTGACCACCAGCTACCGCATCTAAAAGAAGCTGGGAAACGAAGTAAAAGACTGGAAATTAGGAGAGGAACTAGAAGAAAGCTGTAGGCGGTTTATACATCTAACATTCTCCCAAGTGGAAGGGCTTGGGAGCACAGCTCACATTTACCTTAAGCCTAAGGAAAGAAGCTTCGGTGGAAGCACTTGAAGGTTTGATATGTGTCACCCAGATCTCCGGAGACAGTACATTGGTTGCTGACTCCATTAAGAATATGAAGGACAGGAAGGTCTCAAAAAACAAACAAACAAAAACAAACAAACAAACAAAAAGCTCATAACAGTACCCCATAAGAAAACAAATTGGTTTTTTTAAAATTTTTTTATAAATAAATTTTTATTTTAATGGGGTGACATCAATAAATCAGGGTACATATATTCAAAGAAAATATTTCCAGGTTATCTTGTCATTTAGTTCTGTTGCATACCCATCACCCAAAGAGAGATCGTCCTCCATCACCCTCTATCCAGTTTTCTTTGTACCCCTCCCCCTCTCACTCCTGTCCATGTCTCTTAGAAAACAAATTGGTTTTAAACATCAGCTAGGCTCAGACAATGCTGATGCCGGTTCATGGAAGAACTAATCAAGAAAAACTGTATTTTTCCTCTTCTTATTTATCCCCTCCCATAGTGCAATTCTAGAAAGATCACAAACCCTCATAAGCAGTGTGGCAGAGAAGGCTTAGAAACACTCTATGGAGAAAGTGAGAGGATGATGGCTCCAATATCCCCTTACATACTTCAGCTACCCTGTCCACAGTAGGCCTAAAATGAAAGATAGAAGAAGATGTAACTTCAAAACAAATATTAAAAGGGAATGGGGGGAATGGATCCAAGATGGTGACGAAGTAGGCAGCTGTTCTACTCCCTCCTCCCAGGACCAAACTGAAGTTATAACTAAATTTAACAACAGGCGCTGGATGGTTGGTTGGCTCAGTGGTAGAGCATCGGCCTGGTGTGTAGATGTCCCAGGTTCAATTCCCAGTCAGGGCACACAGGAGAAGCGACCATCTGCTTCTTTACCCCTTCTCTTCCCCTTCTCTTTCTCTCTCTCCCCCTTTCCACAGCCATGGCTAGATTGGTGCCAGGGAGTTGGCCCTGGGTGCTCAGGATAGCTCCATGGCCTTGCCTCAGGTGCTAAAATAGCTCAGTTGCCAAGCAATGGAGCAGCAGCCCCAAACACGCAGAACACCAGCCCCAGACAGGTGTTGCTGGGTGGATCCCAGTCAGGGCACATGCAGGAGTCTATCTCTCTGCCTCCCTTACTCTCAATAATAATAATAATAATAATAATAATAATAATAATAGAACAATCATCCTGAAAAAGAAACTCAAAAGTAAATGAATAGGAGTCTAAAAACCAAGAATCACAGAATAAGCCACACCAAGACTGGTAGGAAGGGTGGAGACGTGGAAAGGGCTGCCTGCTCACAGAAGTGAGTGGGGTGAAGGGCCTGAAGGGACTCTCACTGTGAGGAAGGTCTCCCTGAGAGGATAGGGTCCTCAGCCCCAGCCTGGGCCCCCAGCCTTGAGCCCCAGAGCCTAGATGAGGTGCCCACACAGTGTTTGGGTGAAAAGAGCTGAGGTTTCTGTCTGTGAGAAAGAGAAGAAAGCTCTTAGAGATACAGGCACCATCTTAAAGGGCCCACATAGAAAATATTATTCACAGCCACTTACTCTAGGCTCCAGCGGAGGGCTGAGATGACTAGAGTTGCATGAGGTGAGACTGAGATTTGTGGACATGAGGTGACATATGATAGGGGGACAGCCACCAAGACCCCTGTGCCGAGTCAAATACTGCAGTTGCCATTTGCCTGGGCAGAGCATTCCCCTCCCAACAGTAGCAGCCTGGGGGAAAGCAACTGCCAACCCTCAGGTATCTTTCTTGCTCCACCCTACAGAGGTTGGGCCCTACACCCTACGCAGCCTGGGCCTGGAAGCAAAGGGCTAAACAGACTCAAGGGGTGACAGTGACTCAGTTGTCTGGCTTTGGAGCCAGAGCTATTCCCCCTACTTTCTAAGAATATGTCTGGTGCTTCCTCTCATGGGAGAGTCACTAGAAACTGGGTTCTTGGCAGACCCAATCTCTGGGTTGAAGAGGCCTCACCCAACTGACTCCTAGAAGCTACATTCTACTGAGGTCTGAGAAAAAAATTCAGGAACCTGGGACTCTGGGGTGGGAGCCACACCCAGCATCTTTCTTGACACATGACAGACACCTCCCTCTCAGGGGAGATTACTATCCCTAGTCCATCAGTGGACAAGTGGATAAAAAAGCAATGGTACATTTACAACGGAATACTATGCATCCACGAAAAAGAAGGAAATCTTACCTT